>NC_083242.1:12795901-13100222 GCF_032191835.1 Heteronotia binoei | reverse complement strand
AATTCTTATAACTTCCTCTTCGATCTTGTCCATCAGTATCGACAGTTGCGTTGGGACGTCTGGAGTTGGAGGCGATTTCGGTACAGAAGTCGGTGTTGTAGCCGTAGTGTCAGAAGCTCTGGGATCCGGTAGAGTCAGCTTCGATACACCTCTCGGTTCTTGATGTCCCTTAGATGACGATTCCAAGTGTTTCTTCTTGGATTCGTGGGATTTCTTTGTATGTTTGCCGGACTTAGGCTTGCTGGGAACCAAGGCCACTGAAGCTGCCGGTTTCACCACGTCCCTCTGAGGAGTCAGGGAAAGTGGTGATCTTTGGGACCCAGAAGCATGCGACATAGCAGGTCGCAAGGAGGATTCCAAGAGGTGACTCTTCAGCCTCGCAGCGCGGTTTTTTCTCGCCTGTTTTCCGAACTGGTTACAGTGGGTACAAGTGTCTGTTCTGTGAGCTTCCCCCAAACAGAACAAACACTGAGAATGGCCGTCGGATGATGGGATTTTCGCCCCGCAATGAGTACACTTCTTAAAAGTGACTTTAAGATCTTTTCCTTCCATACGCCAGTATATGTGTGTGTGTGTGTGTGTATATATATATATATACATGATATTTTTACGATACCAGTAGAAGAAAGAAGCGAAGATCGGAGGGAGAGGTCAGTCAAGGATGAGGTAAGGATGAGGTAAATAGGCTAGATTGACGAAGGAGACACAGCAAGGAAGGACTATCCCGGGAGGCAGTTAGAAAGAAACGGGGTGGGTGGAATGCCTTCCCCTCGCTCCAGGCATGCACAGTGGATGCCTGCTCCCCAGAGCGGGAGGGAGTGCGCACCAAAATAAACGCCTAGGCTAGCTTTGAATTCTCCGAGGTCGGGTTCGTCCCAGCGGGAAAACCCATGTGTGGGACTGCACAGAGACCACGAAGAAGATCCCAAGTTCTCCCAGGAAGAAGAAGAGTTGGTTTTATACCCTGCTCTTCACTACCTGAAGGAGTCTCAGAGTGGCTTACAATCTCCTTCCCTTCCTCTCCCCACAACAGACGCCCTGTGAGGTAGGTGGGGCTGAGAGAGCTCTGAGAAAACTGCTTTTGAGAGAACAGCTCTGAGAGACTTACCCAGGGTCACCTAGCTGTGGAGGAGTGGGGAATCAAACCTGGTTCCCCAGATTAGAGTCCACAACTCTTAATCGCTACACCACACTGATGCAGGAAGGGTGCTGTACTTTTCTTCTCTTGTGTTAGAGGAACTACAACATTGAAGGGGCAATGTAAACCATGGAGGAGACACGAGAGTCAGGGGTTAACACATGTCCTTCCTTCACAGCTTTTCCTAGGTCTTCAGAAAAGGCCACCTGGTTCTGCTAATTAGCTCTAAAAATATATGCGAGACATCCTGATAGCAGCTCTCTCGTCGTCACGTCTTGTTCGACACATGGCATAAGGCGACATGTAAGAATATTCTCTTGTTCGCTTTTAAGAGAGTAATCTGGTTATCCACTGAGGGAACAGTTCCAAATTGGGCTTGCAAAGAAAGGCTGCTGAGATCAGATGCCAAATCTGGCAAGCCGGGAGAGCTGATTTTTCCAGGGGGACCCCATATAGCTGATGACAAACTTAGAGGCATTTAAAGTTTTCTGGGGGATGAAAAGGCAACAAGACAAAACGTTGTGGATCAGCAATCGATCCTTGCGTCACAAAGCAGCAACTTCCTGACAAAACCGATGTAAACACCATGGTGAATCATGGTAGTGAATCACTATCTTAGTTTCCAGAAATATTCTTGGAGCTGTCTGGATAAAAGCCCAAGTATTAATATATATCCCTGCCTGGAAGGTTAGCTGTGGTGTGGCCCTTCCGTCCCACAAAATGCAGCCATGCGGGCTTTTACCTTGGTAACCAATTACGACTTGTCCACCCAACCAGTTTTGCAAATTGGACCTGGGTTGGGTTCCCATTTCTAACACATGGTCTGTATGTGCTGCGCCTGTATGTGTTGGGCTTTTGTGATGACAATATTGTATTGCTGAGCAGCAGATACAAAAATCTGTATCTGGAAAACATGAGACATCATTTATCTTGGCAAAAGTACTGAGAACTCAAGACGGAGAGCCATGTTAGTCTGTCTAGAGCAGTAGAAAAGTGTAAGGGTCCAGGAGCACCTTAAAGACTAGCAAAATTTGTGGTAGAGTATGAGATTTCGTGAGTCACTGCTCACTTCTTCAGATACAGATATAAGAACAGTAGAAAAGAATAAGAGTCCAGGAGCACCTTAAAGACTAGCAAAATTTGCGGTTGGGTATGAGCTTTTGAGTCACTGCTTGCTTTGGGAGCCAGTTTGATGTAGTGGTGAAGTGCGCCGACTCTTATTTGGGAGAACCGGGTTTGATTCCCCACTCCTCCACTTGCAGCTGCTGGAATAGCCTTGGATCAGCCAGAGCTCTCGCAGGAGTTGTCCTTGAAAGGGCAGCTGCTGTAAAAGCTCTCTCAGCCCCACCTACCTCACAGGATGTCTTTTGTGGTGGTGGGGGGGGGAAGGTAGAGGAGATTGTGACTGCTCTGAGACTCAAGAGTATAGGGTGGGATATAAATCCAATTTCTTCTTCTTCTCCTCCTCCTCCTTCTAATTTCTTCAGATCCAGGTATCTAAAGTGAGCAGTGACACAAAACACCAATTGCCACAAATTTGGACTCCTGCTCTTTTTTACTGCAGTGAGAACTGAAAGGCTCAGTGGCTGTGGAGATTTGAGCAGCGTGGATGACCTGCCTGGGTTTCAGGGGAGGAGCCACAGCACAGCAGGGAAGCACAAGTTCAGTGGGTTCAGCCCCCCCCCGCCTCTTCAGTTAAAGCCTTTCAGGTAGCAGGTGCTGAGGAAGACCTTTCTCTGCCTGGAGAACCTGGACTGCTGCAGATGATGCACAGGACCAGCGCCATAACTCTCAAGGGGCTGGAGGGGAAGGTGCCTCCTTGCATTTTTTACAGGCCCCCTCACACAGCCTTTCCTTTTCAGTAATTTTCCTTTCGGTGTGTGTTTTCAATGCAGAGTAATGACAGGCGTTGTTTTAACTCTGGTGATTCCCAATTCCAGCTGCAAATCATGTCTCCCTGAAATTAGCATTTGTTCACACCTTCAAAGCCATAAAAGTAACCATTTGCCAGATCAATTGCTTCTTTTGTTCTCAGGCCTTTGTCAGTGGGGGAGTAGGATACAGGAGACTGTGAGCTGCTCTGAGTCTCTGAGGTCGTTTTCGCACTCACCTTCCGCCGGCGCGACCCCCCTCTTCACCGCGCAGGATCTGCGTGGATTTTGCACTAAACGCTGCGGAGCAGCCAGAAAAGCCGGAAGCTCCCAGCGCAAAAGCCACTCAAACTGAAACCGCCAAAAAGCAGTCTGGCGTTTGCGCGGCTTTTGCGACGGGAGCTTCCGGCTTTTCTGGCTGCTCTGCAGCATTTAGTGCGAAATCCGCGCAGATCCTGCACGGTGAAGAGGGGGGTCACGCCGGCGGAAGGTGAGTGCGAAAACGACCTTTGAGTCCTTATTTATATCTTTTCTGTAACACATCTGTTTCTCTGGATTCTGTTATCATCCTTTGTATTTGACATTCGTAAACTGTATCAAGGTATTGACATATTGGTTTGGTGTATGTTAAAGATTATTTCAAAATTTTAAAAAAATACTTTGTTGGTCTTAAAGGTGCCAAAACATAGTGATGTTCTGTTTCTGCCTGTGTGATTGTCCTGGGGGCACTTGGTTTTTGAGCAACAGGCATGAGAACTGCTCTTTGAAGAAGGACCCAGCACACGTTCCTTAGAAGGAGAGAATCCCTTGAATGTGGGGGCATATGATATATCAGGGATGGCAACATAACAGCCACATGCAATAAACGTAATATGTTTGAGAGCCACAAGACATGAATGTCAAATATTTGAGAGCTGCAGGGAGCAAGGGAGAGAAGGGAAGAAGGAAGGCAAATAGATTGCGGGAGGGAGGGGTGGAAAGAAAGCAACTTTAAATGCCTTCTCCAAGCTGCCAGCTTTGTTGACTTGGGGAAATGTTTTAAAGAGAGAAATGCCTTCTCCAAGTTGGCCAATGGTGCAGTGTGGGCTTTGAGAGCCATGTAAAAGAGCCATATGTGGCTTCCGAGCCACAGTTTGGCCACCCCTGTGATATATGGTGGTTCAGATCTTACTTTGGAGTTGACTACTACTGTCATAAATTATGACAAATCTGAAATATTATTGTGCAATAAACCACTTTTATTTGTAACAATAATAACAACAACCCTGAAACATTTTATGCAATAAACCACTTGTATTTATTATTTATTTGTTATTTATAAGTATAAGCATGGTATGACAGCTCCACAGTCATATAATAGCAGGCCCCACTTGGGCCCCCTCAGCAAAAAGTTGCTAGCTATGGGGCTGCACAGGACCCCCAGCCTGGGACCGCTCTTTGCACACCCCTGGGCAAGTGGTGCAGGGCATATCTCAAGGGAGTCTGTCACGCTAGGAAGTCGACGATGACGGGATGCCGTGCTGGCGTCCTGCAGCTCGAGACCATTGAGGGCTTTGTAGGTGGTCATCGAGTCCTTGGACTGAACTTGGTAACCAGAGGTCATTTCGTAGGAAAAGAGGTGCCGGAGCTCATTGGCGCAACTCATTTGCATATGCCACACGCCCCTGACATCACCGGAAGATGTATTCAATTATATCAGCTCAGCATCTACCTTAAAATGCTTCTTGGATTAGAATTGTCATCATAAAACCCAACTCCCATCATACTTTTCCTATGTGGCCACAACAGCATGATGAAGATTTCCATCTGTCTGCTTTATATGTTTTGGTTATGTCCCCTTTTTGGGGGGGGAAGGGAAAGTTTGTAAAATCTTAAGAGTTCAGCAAAATTCTCATGGGGGTTTGAACAATGGAGCCCAGAAGCACTTTTTTTGGGGGGGGGGGTGAGGGGGCAGGCGTAAGAAGGAACATAATAAACTTTAGAGGTTCCGGAGGTCCACTCCTGTGAGCTCTGATCCAAAATGAGGCCTGTCAGTAACTGACTGATAAGCAATTGAGTGTCTGTAGAAATGGTGTGATGGGCATGTTCTGCCGGGTGCCTGATAGCAACTGAGCAGCAGGGTTCTGCACCAACTGGAGTTTAAGTTGTCTTCAAGGGAGGACCCACCTAGAGTGCATTACAGCAGTCTAGCCTCGAGGCATCCACAGCATGAATCCATGCTGAGTCAAGGTAGAGGCACATCTTCTGAGTTAAATGGAGTGGGTAGGATGCCCTTTTTTTTTTTTTTGCAGCTGCACTGACTTGTTTCTCCATTAATTGCACCAGATTCAGGATAACCTCTAGGCTCTTCTCAGTGAGGCTCAGCCAGAACCCATCAAAAGTGAGGAGCAGCACCCCCCCCCCCCGCAAGACTTCAGCCTTCCCAACTAGCGTTACTCCTGTCTTGCCAGTTTCAACTTGCTCACCTTTGACTTTTTAATTGCAGCAGTTCAGGAAGTCTATCAGAGTACCTGCATGATAAAATGCAGGAGGGGCTCCCAAAAGACTATTAACTCTCTATCAGTATCACCCATAGCAGAGGTGGTCAAACTGTGGCTTGGGAGCCACATGTGGCTCTTTCACACATATTGAGTGGCTCTTGAAGCCCCCACTGCCTCGTTGGACAGCTTGGAGAAGGCATTTCTCTCTTTAAATCACTTCTCCAAGCCAAGCCAGCTGGCAGCCTGGAAAATGAATTTAAATTTAAAGTAGCTTTCTTTCCATCTCTACCTCCTCCATCTATTTTCCTTCCTTCCTTCCTCAAACATCTGACATTTGTGTCTTGCGGCTCTCAAATATCCGATGCCTATTCTACGTGCCTCTCACTTTAAGCAAGTTTGGCCACCCCTAACCTATACAGAAAGGCGACGTGCCAGTTTTCTCCTACCCTTTACCTGGTTTGCCGCCATGCTGAGCGAGAATGCTTGTTCAGGTGACAGCCGCAGCTGCTTGACTCCCTGCAGGACAAACCCTCTCCGGGTGCAAGTGGAAATCATGCCACCATAGGCAGAAGGGGGCACTGCAGGTGATGCCACCAAAATAACGTCACCTGGGGAAGAAAACTGAAATAAGCATAAGGAGCTCACCTAATGGATTCTACGTGGTTCTCTGTGCTGCTACAGATTTTCAGAAGCAACTTGAATCCCAACTGGAAAGTTGAGCAAAAACTTTTTCCCCCCCAGGTCACTCTCATATTTTTCATGGTCTCATCTACCTATGGAAACCACAAAGCAAAGTCCAGTAGCACCTTTAAGACCAACCAAGTTTTATTCAGAATGTAAGCTTTCATGTGCTCTAAGCGCACTTCATCAGACAGCAGGATGGAATGGCAAGCAGTCCTAAACTGTCTCTAGCTTACATTCTGAATAGAACTTTGTTGGTCTTAAAGGTACTACTGGACTCTGCTTTGTTCTACTGCTTCAGACCAACATGGCTGCCCACCTGGATCTATCTATATGGAAACCACAGAAATGGAAGAAGTGCGGTGGAGGTGTTAGAAACTCATTCCTTTTTGGAACTGACTCGGCAGACCGCTCCAGGCAGAGGACCAAGTAGTGCTAATTGGGTTACGATTTATTTATGATTAAGGCTTCTTTCCCCGGCAAGCTAATTCCACGAAGGCCTCCAAATTGTACCGGGGTGTAAATTAATAATACGTCTTGTATCTAATCACCATTTTAAAAGACGGAAGATCAGTTCCCTACATTTGAGCGTTTAGGAGACACAGGCAATTTCTCGGCAAGAAGAAAGGGAGCTTAACGAGGGTTTCCTTCCTCTTATCTTTAATCTAGGCTTTGAAGGCGCCTGCCAATCATTGCGAGACGAGCCTGCCAAAATCCCAGCGGTGAGAGGATCCGTGCAAATCGACTTGTCCTGATGTGGAAAGCTATTGCTTAAAATAAATAAATAAACGCCCCCAAGGAACAACCATAGGCTAGTAACGCTTTGCTCGAAGAATCGCTAAGGTGAACTTGTACAGCATTTACATCGCACAGCTGGCATAGGGCGAAGCAGCTTTTGCAAGAATGGTTTCATTAGATAAAGGCCCGGAGGAAGCTGGCAGAGCCACTTCTTTCTCTGCAAAGCGAGCGATAGCGGCTGGCATTCAGATGCTAGTTTCTTCATGGCAAGAATAAGCCTGGTTCATTCTCAGATTCAAATAATACAATCCATCACAGGATCACAGAGCTGGAAGGATCCACAGAGGCCATCTAGTCCAACCCCCTGCTCAAGGCAGGGGCTGCCTAGAGCTGGGGTGTCGAACTCATTTGTTATGAGGGACGGATCTGAGATAAATGAGACCTTGTCGGGCCGAGCCATGTTGGGCCAGGCCGTATGTGTACCTACTCGAGATTAAGTAGCAGATATGTA
Organism: Heteronotia binoei; assembly: GCF_032191835.1. Classification (NCBI taxonomy): domain Eukaryota; kingdom Metazoa; phylum Chordata; class Lepidosauria; order Squamata; family Gekkonidae; genus Heteronotia; species Heteronotia binoei. The sequence continues at coordinate 13,092,803 of NC_083242.1, read as the reverse complement.
AACTTTTAAAAGGACATAGACAAGCACAATTGAAGATTAAAAGAAAAACAATTTAAAACATGCTTAAAACATTAACATTCATTGGTCTTAAAGGTGCTTTCTTTGTATTTCTCTCATGGGGCCCAGGGAACTGGGCAAAGGAAGCTCTGGTTCTTTCCTTTCTTCCCCAGGGAACCAGGAGGTATTGCTCGGTAGTTCCTGTGTGACTGAGCAAGTCTTGCAAAGCAAGCGATTATGCAGAAGGAAGCAAGAGAGTGGAAGAAGATGACAGCCATTTGTTCAGGGGCCTGATAGGAACCCTCTGAGGGCCTGATTCAGACCCTGGGCCACATGTTTGACACCTCTGGCCTACAGCATCCCTGACAAGTGTTTGCCTAGCTGCTGCTTAAAGACTGCCAGGGAGGGGAGCTCACCACCAGTGTACCCTTTAAGTTGAGTTACTGTGAGCTAGCGCACCGTTTTTTTAGCCTCCAGCTCACACAGTTTTGTCTCAGCTCAGGAAAACTAACACATGCAATAGCTCACGATTTTAATGCCAGTAGTTCATGAAGTAGAATTTTTGCTCACAAGACTCCGCAGCTTAGAGGGAATATTGCTCACCACCTCCCTAGGTAGCTGATTCCACTGCTGAACAACTCTTAGGCTGATTCCGCACTCATCTTGCTCCGGGGCAGGCTTCCGTTTCTGTGCAGAGCAAGTCGGCGATTTCGCACCAGTTGTTCCACGCCGCCATTTTGCACGGAGCAAACCTGTGATTTGCCACATTTGCCCTACGCAAAAGGGCAGTGCAGAGCAACTGGTGCAAAATCGCCAAAATTGTTCTGCACAGAAACGGAAGCCTGTCCCAGAGCAAGGTGAGTGCGGAATCAGCCTTACTGTAAAAAGAATTTTCCTAATATCCAGCCAGTGCCTTCCCGCCTTTAATTCAGACCCATGGTCGCGAGTCCTCTCCTCTGCTGCCAACAGGAACAGCTCCCTGCTCACCTCTAAGTGACAGCACTTCACATTTCAAGAGAGCAAATGATACCTTCTTCTCTCCCTCACAAGCAGAGCCAAAATTTCACAGTTTAGGAAATCTTCTAATTTGTTGCAACATCCCCTAATTTGTTGCAACATCCAAATTTGGGTGTTGCAACATGTTGGGGCTTGCTTCTCACCCAGAACCCTAGTTTTTTTTTTATTGCTAAGCTTGTTAGGATGTACATTCTATCTCAAATGTTGGACCTTTGCATTGTATATATTGGTTTATATCTCTTTTCTTGTCTTTTTTCTGTAGCAACTATGCAAAATAAAATGAAAACTGTTTGTATGAGAACCCTAGTTTGCAAACCAGGATCAAACCATTGCTTGTTGACAACCTCCCCACTTCCCAACACACACCAAAATGACAATTTGCAACAGGACATCGCAGTAGATTGTGGTTGACTCCAAGCAAAAGGGGAGTGAACAGAGAGGAAGAGTAGGAGCACAAGAATAAATGTGGTTTCTTTCCTGCAGGTAGATATGCACACTACATAGCTATGATTCACTCTAAACTTGCTTACAGAGATGAACAACTCTAATCTGAAAAAACAGGTCTTGAGGTTCCTCATTGATTCCAAAAATGAAGAGAGAATTATCTAATAAATGAATTGGCCCTATTTCTTGTGAGCGTTTTGAAGTGTAGTTCAGAAATGCTGTATTTTATATTGTGAATCATTTTACTCAATAGTATGTATTTTAACAGTCTGTACCACTGAGAAAGACCTCTTGGGCCTGAAATGGATTTGATTTTAATGGAATTTTTTACTGTTATGTGTTATGGAAGAAGAAGAAGAAGAGGAGGAGGAGGAGGAGAAGTTGGTTTTATACCCCACCCAGCCACCCTTTATTACCCGAAGGAGTCTCAGAGCAGCTTATAATCTCCTTCCCTTCCTCTCCCCACAACAGACACCCTGTGAGGTAGGTGGGGCTGAGACAGCTCTAAGAGTACTCTTGAGGGAAGAGCTCTGAGAGAAGAGTGACTGATCCAAGGCCACCCAGCTGGCTGCATGTGCAGAAGGACTTGGGAATCAAACCCAGCTCTCCAGATTAGTCTACAACTCTTACCCACTATACCGAACTGGCTCTTAAAGTTTTGTTAATTCAATAAACGTAAATCCATCATTATTTATTCGGTTCTTAGGCCTATTGCCAACCTTCTTGATTACCTGCTTTTTCTGGGTTGAATTTTTTTTCCCCCATTTTTGTTTCAGTTTTACTGCTTGCATCTGAGTGCAGCCAGCTTGTGCCTTTGGAGGTATTGCCTGCAATGTAAAGGGGCCATACTGAGGTCTGATTCCAGAACCCATGTTCCAAACCACCTGTGGCAGTGACAAGTTGCAACTCAGGAGACGGGGAAACAGGGATCTGCTGGGACACCCTGCAGCAGCTCACTCACACAAACGTTCTGAGCCTGCCGAAATGACTAAGAGAGGCTTAGAGATAGTGCTATACTCAGGTTAAATAGTGCATCTCATCAGTGGGGATTTCTCTGGCAGTGGCGTAGGGAGGGGGGGCGGGGAGGGCGGGTCGCCCCAGGTCTGGGGGGTCCCCGCATTGCCAAGGGGCCCCCCCGAGCAATGGCCGTGTTGCTGCGCTGCGAGGGGGGGGGAGAAAAAGAATGGAGGCGCCCGACAGCGAGGGGGAGCGCGCGCGCACAGCGGAGGAAGGGGGTGTGGCGGGGAGGGGCGGGCGCGCGCATGTCGGGGCTCCTCGTTCCCTTCCCTTCCCCCTCTCCCCTTTTTTTCCCCCCTCTCTCTCACGCAATCGGGCTGAAAGCGCGGGAAAGGCACGTCGCTTTTTCTCCACCCCCCTCCCTCGTTCCCTCGCCTCAGAAGGCGCGCGTGCGGCCTTATCCCAGGTTCCATGAGTTGCCAGACCAACGCGAAGTCCCAACTTGGTCATGATTATCTCCCTTCCTTGCCCCAATCGGTCCCGAGGCGGTTCTCTCGGCGAGAGCAAGTCTCTTTTCTGCCCTCTTGAGGCCGGTTCTTTGCGGGAAAGAAGGCCGGCGTTGGCGCGCCTTTTCAGCCGAGGGGAGGCGCCAGTCCGAGGAGAGCCGTGTGCGGGCCTGTGCTCCGACTTGGGCATGGCTGCAGAAGCGGCGGCCAGACAGCAGCTGCCGCTATCCTCCGTGGGGCCAGGTAAGAGGGCATGGGATAGCGTCGTGGCTGGTTTCTGCCCATCCTGAGAGATCCTTTTCCAGTCCCTGCTGCTGTCAAGGGCGCTTGCGAGTTGGAGCCAGGGCCCATCATTAGGGAAAGGGATTCTTCAAATGTTCCCTCCCCTGGGCGGAAACCTTGTCGCCTGGACATGTCCGGGAAAGCTGGGAACAGTCTCAAGCATTCTGCATTTGCCTCCAAGGTGTCACTTGAGCATATGTGATGCTCTTCACATACAGCATAAGCCTTGTTATTAATGGCCTGACTTTAAACTGCCTACCAGCTATGAATGGCTCTGCTCAGCTATATATGGCTTTGCTCACTGTGCTGGATTCCTCATCTGATAAAGTGTGCTTAAGAGCACACGAAAGCTTACGTTCTAAATAAAAATTGGTTGGTCTTAAAGGTGCACTTGACTCCTGCTTTGTTTAAAATGCTCTGAACACTTGGGCGCCTGACTTCAAGGAATTCTGTCAACTCCTGATGATGTATCTGAGGAAGTGTGCATACACCCAGAATGTAAGGAAGTGTGCTAACACCCAGAATTAAACTTTCTTAGACTTAAAGGTGCCTCTGGACTCAAACTTCCTACTATTGCTTCTAAAGCTTATACCCCAAATTAAACTCCGTCAGTCATCTTAAAGGTGCCAACTTTGTTCTAATTGTTTCAGACCAACGGGGCTACCCATCTGAACTCCTGAGGCAGACCAATCATTTCCTCACAACAGGGGCGTAAATTATCTGGGGTGGGCAGCAGGGCTCAAGGCCAGCCTCCTCGGGCGTGACCAGCCTCCTCGGGCGTCTCCCGCGGCGAGGGGAGGGGACGGCAACCGCCAACCGCCGGCCTGACTGGCTGACTGACTGGGGTCGGGCGGGACGCACCTCCTCAGCGCCCGCGCGCGCCCCCGGGGCCCGAGGCGCCGTTGCTTTTATGCCATCTCCTCGCTGTGAAAAATCTCTGTGAAGCTATCCAACAGAAACTTTTTTCATCATTAATCTACACACACACACACACACAAGTTCTTTGATACATTGCTTCATGACTAGACATACCGTTCACCAGTGGAACCAGAAACTTGCATCTTTTCCCCCTCTAAATGTGACTTTGGAACCTTCTTTCCTAACAATTAGAAATCCAATTTTCACGAAGGAGAAAAATAGCTTAGAGTCCCCTTCTTCTCGTTTTCAATATGCTAACCATCTGGGGCTGTGGTGACTAATTTTGAATGGATTTAGAAATATCCTAGTGTGTGGATCCCCAAAGAATTCTTTGAGCCTCTCCAAAGCAATGGTATTTTTATCCCCCCCCCCGAAAGGACAGCATTTAAATTAAAATTCCAACATTGGCGACAATGTGCCTTTTCACATTGGATAGCTTTGTGTCATTGTGAAACTGAATTAGCAATTCAGTCTCAAAATGGAGGGCCTGTAAGTTGTCCGAGGGAGGGCAGGGGTGGGATCTGGAATAGAGACAGTCTTCTGTGGGCTGAGAATGCATTAGACATATTTCAAGAGGACTGCATCCTGGCAACTTTGCTGTATGTATTAAGCATGTTTTTACTTACATCGAATTGCTCTTTCATTTGGGTAAGAGGCCAAGGTCTGGCTCTGCTGGTGGACTTTCTGATGGCACCTGGGTTTTGGCCACTGTGTGACACAGAGTGTTGGACCAGATGGGCCATTGGCCTGAACCAACATGGATTCTCTTACGTTCTTATGTCTGAGGCAGTGGTGCCGGGTATTCTTGGTGCTTGGGGGGCAAGAGTGGGAGGGCTTCTGGAGTTCTGGCCCCACTGGTGGACCTCCTGATGGCACCTGGGTTTTTTGGCCACTCTGTGATACAGTGTGTTGAACTGGATGGGCCATTGGCCTGATCCAACATGGCTTCTCTTATGTTCTTAGGTCTGAGGCAGTGATGCTCCATATTCTTGGTGCTTGGAGGGGCACAGTGGGAGGGCTTCTAGTGTACTGGCTCCTCTGATGGACCTCCTGATGGCACGGGTTTTTTGGCCACTGTGTGACACAGAGTGTTGGACTGGATGGGTCATTGGCCTGATCCAATGTAGCTTCTGTTATGTTCTTATGTCTAGGGCAGTGATGCTCTGCATTCTTAGAGCTTGGGGGGCAACAGTGGTGGGGGGAGGCTTCTGGAGTTCTGGCCCTGCTTGTGGTAGACTTCCTGATAACCCCTGGGCTTTGCCCACTGTGTGGCACAGAGTGTTGAGCTGGATGGGCCGTTGGTCTGATCCAACATGGCTTCTGTTACGTTGTTATGTCTAGGGCAGTGATGCTCTGCATTTTTAGTGCTTGGGGGGCAACAGTGTGGGGGAGCTTCTGGAGCTCTGGCCCAACTGGAGGACCTTTTGATGGCACCTGGGTCTTTTTGGCCACTGTATGACACAGAGTGTGTTAGACTGGATGAGCCACTGGACTGACTCAACATGGCTTCTCTTATGTTCTTAGGGACACTGACTTGAAATGTACAGACACCAGTCACCTAGCTCTTGTAAGCAAGGGTTTTTTTATACAGAGAAAATGTCATGCATTACCAGGGCTTTTTGAGTAGAAAAAGCCCAGCAGGAACTCATCTGCATATTAGGCCACACCTCCTGACATCACTATTGTTTTTGCAGGGCATTTTGGTAGAAGAAGCCCAGCAGGAAGTCATTTGCATATGAGACCACACCCCCTGACACCAAGCTAGTAAGCAGTAAGCAGTGGGGTGCCGCAGGGCTCAGTACTGGGTCCCATGCTCTTTAACTTGTTCATAAATGATTTGGAGTTGGGAGTGAGCAGTGAAGTGACCAAGTTTGCAGATGACGCTAAATTGTTCAGGGTGGTGAGAACCAGAGAGGATTGTGAGGCACTCCAAAGGGATCTGTTGAGGCTGGGTGAGTGGGCAGATGAGGTTCAGTGTGGCCAAGTGCAAACTGCAAAGCAATGCACATTGGGGCCAAGAATCCCAGCTACAAATACAAGTTGATGGGTTGTGAACTGGCAGAGACTGACCAAGAGAAAGATCTTGGGGTCATGGTAGATAACTCACTGAAAATGTCAAGACAGTGTGCGTTTGCAATAAAAAAGGCCAACGCCATGCTGGGAATTATTAGGAAGGGAATTGAAAACAAATCAACCAGTATCATAAACCCCTGTATAAATCGATGGTGCAGTCTCATTTGGAATACTGTGTGTAATTCTGGTCACCGCACCTCAAAAAGGATATTATAGCTTTGGAAAAAGTCCAGAAAAGGGCAACTAGAATGATTAAAGGGTTGGAACACTTTCCCTATGAAGAAAGGTTAAACGCTTGGGGCTCTTTAGCTTGGAGAAACGTCAACTGCGGGGTGACATGATATAGGTTTACAAGATAATGCATGGGATGGAGAAAGTAGAGAAAGAAGTACTTTTCTCCCTTTCTCACAATACAAGAACTCGTGGGCATTCAATGAAATTGCTGAGCAGTCAGGTTAAAACGGATAAAAGGAAGTACTTCTTCACCCAAAGGGTGGAATAGATAAAGAACTGCTTTTAACAAATAGCTGACTGGCTTATTCTTACTTATGGGACATCCAGGGATCCCTGGAAAGATCTGATAGTAGCAACTAGCATAAAGGCAAGGGAAATCCTAGCTTGGGAGAAAATCTAAGTGATTAGACGTTCCATGGGGACCTCCTTATAGCTTTGCTTGTTGAAAACCACATCAGTATGCCTGTTTTTGTTTTCCTTGTTTTTCTTGTAAGCTTGCTTAATATAGAAGTCCCACAAGTTCAGGGCACAAGGAGAACAGCTGGGCCAGCAGGCTGCTTGTGGCATTTCTCCCTGTCACATGGTGTGGTGGGGTAATCAGGTTATCAATCACATGACCTAGATCGCACCAGCAGTGCCATCTTGGGGGGGGGGGTGCCGCCCGCAAAGTGACACCACTTCCTGTTTCCCCCCCCCCACAAGTGGTGGCCATTTTGGGGAAGTTACATCACTTCCTGTTTCCAGCAGGGCTCCCTCGCAAGTGGTGGCCATCTTGCGGAAGTGACATCACCGGAAGTGACATCATATCCTGTTTCTGGCGGCGTGCACACACATAGGGGGGCCCACATAAATCTTGGGCCCCGGGCCCCCAAAGCCCTAGCTACGCCCCTGTTCTCTGGCTCTCCTCTTATATCCTAACTTATGAAGATAGATCCAGGTGGGCAGCCGTGTTGGTCTGAAGCAGTAGAACAAATTCTGAGTCCAGTGCAGGGGTGGCCAAACTTGCTTAATGTAAAAGCCAGACAGAATAAATGTCAGCTGTTTGAGAGCTGCAAGACATGAATGTCAGATGTTTGAGAGCAGGGAGGAAGGAAAGAAGGAAGGAAGGAAAAAAAATAGATGGGGGAGCGGAGGGAAGGGGAGGTGGAAAGAAAGCAACTTTAAATACATTGCACATGCTGCCAGCTGGCTTGACTCGGAGAAGTAATTTAAAGAGACAAATGCCTTCTCCAAGCCAACCAACAGGGTCACACAATATGTGTGGAAGGGCCACATGTGGCTCCCGAGCTGCAGTTTGGCCACCCCTTGTCCAGTGGCACCTTTTATCTTAAAAGGTACTACTGGTCACAAAATTTGCCCTGATTTATACTAATGCAGAAGAGCCTGCTTCCCCCCACACCCCAGAGCTATTCATGTCACAAGGACAACCTTTGGTGGTGGAGATGAGGGCCGCTGGAGGCGTGGATGGCGTCACGTCTTGCAGGTCGCTTGTTCCTTGGTGGGCATCTACTTGAAGGTCCGAAGGCCTAAGAAGTCCAAAGGTAAAAAGGAAAAAAGGCAGGCATCTAGAAGGGAGCTGCGTTAGTCTGCAGAAGAAGAGTAACATTTGAGTTCAGTAGAACCTTTGAGACTGGCAAGATTTTCTGGGAATACGCTTTTGAAAGTCCCTTAGTTCCTATCTGACGAGGGCAATTTTGACTCTCGAAAACAAGAACGAACACTCTCCCCTCGGTGGTTTTGGAGGGCAGATATAATAGAGTATCTTACTGTAACAGAACATGCAGGTACTCTCATGATAAAATCGAAACAATCAAACCTATGGTTCTGGAGTGCCCTATATGTAAGGAGATGAGGACTAATTTAATCACTTCTTTACTTAAAAATACGGAACTGCTAAATCTGTGAGCCCAGGTGTCACAGCTACTGTTGGATACAGATGACTGTGTCATCCTCGCAATGGCAAAATCCATAGGCACCATCATCAAATATCAGAGAAATGATACTGAGTAAGGTTTTTAAAATAATTTTGGTTCCAACTTCTGCTGAAGGCAATTGCAGTATGAGCAGTACTAGATAGATGAGAGAGAGACGATAGATAGATAGATAGATAGATAGATAGATAGATAGATAGATAGATAGATAGATAGATAGATAGATAGATAGATAGATAGATAGATATGATGATGAAGAAGAGGAGGAGGAAGAGGAAGAAAGAGTAGTAATTGGTTTTTATACCCTCCTTTTCACTACCTGAAGGAGTCTCGAGTGGCTTACAACGGCCTTTCCCTTCCTCTCCCCACAACAGTGTTAGGTAGGTGGAGCTGAGAGAGCTCTGAGAGAACTGTGACTGACCCCAGATCACCCAGCAGCCGCATGTGGAGAAGCAGGGAAATCAAACTCAGTTCTTCAAATTAGAGTCTGCTGCTCTTAACCACCACACCACACTGGCCTCAGGGTCCTCTAGGTCGGGGCAGATTCAGTCGGGGTCCCTCTGTTCAGCTACAAAATCACAGAAAGCTCCAAAACAGTTTTGGCTGAGAAAACAACATTCAGACTGAATGAACTCGTGAGAATTAATCTTCACAAACTTGTCAGGCCCGCCTGCTGCCTCCTGCCAGCCCGTGGCACGCCTGCCTGGCATGCCCCCTTCACTCATTAAATTGGACCCCTACCACACCTGGCTTTTACGTGATTTGGGGCTAAAGTAGGCTTTAGAAAGGCAGGAAGGGCTGCTGGTGCTACTGACTCTGATGAAGCCGAGGACTGACGAAGTGAACCGTTGGATGTCCTACAGATGAAACCTCATGGCAGAGAAGAGAGGTTAGCATTGTAAAGGCTTTGTAATGAACGCCGCCCAATCCTTTTCAGCTTGCTGAAATTACATTAAAAATATCGTACTGTGCAAGGAGCTTTACCTTTCTTTTTTTTAAAAAGGGGCAGCTGATAAAGGTACAAATGATCCCTCTATTCACCCCACTTCTCCATCTCTGTCACCCTGATTAAAAGCCTTCGGAGTCAGCCTTCAGGCAGACGCCTTTTGATCAGCTGCAGGGCTGGAAAACACACCAGACTGGGTCACAGAAACCCATTTGCAAGCTGGGCGAGGCTTTTGCTGCCATCTTTGGTCCCTGTCGTTATTGATTGAGGGCAATTTTATCCTTTCTTTCCTCCCAGAAGTTCAGGGTGGCATACATGGCTCTACCCACCTCCATCTTATCTTCACAACAACAGCCCTGTGAGGTAGAAAGGGGTGGGAGAAGAAGGAGGAGGATGAGGGGGAAGAGGAAAAAGGAGAAAAGGAGGAGGAAGAACAGAAAGACGAGGAAGATGAGGAGGAGGAAAAAGAGGAGGAAGAAAAGAAGGGAAAAGAAGAGGAGGAGGAAAAAGAAGAGGAGGAGGAAAAAGAAGAGGAGGAGGGAAAAGAAGAAGAGGAGGAAGAGGAAAAGCAAAAAGAGAAAGAGGAAAAAGGAGAAAAGGAGGAGGAAGAAGAGAAAGTAGAGGAAGACGAGAAGAGGGAAAAAGAAGAATTGGAAGAGGATGAGGAAAAAGAGGAAGAGGAGGAGGGGGAAGAGGAAAAAGGAGAAAAGGAGGAGGAAGAAGAGGAGGAAAAAGAAGAAAAGGAGGAGGAAGAAAAAGAAGAAGAGGAGGAGGAGGAGGGGGAAGAGAAAAAGGAGAAAAGGAGGAGGAAGAAAAGAAAGACGAGGAGGAAAAAGAGGAAAAGGAAAAAGAGAAAGAAGGAGAAAAGGAGGAGGAAGAAGAAGAAGTAAAGGAAGACGAGAAGAAGAAAAAAGAATTGGAAGAAGATGAGGAAAAAGAAGAAGTGGAGGAGAGGAAGAAAAGGAGGAGGAGGAAGAGGAAAAAGAAGAGGAGGAGGAAGAAGAGTTGGTTCTTATACCCTGCCTTTCACTAGAAGTCTCAGAGCAGTTTACAATCTCCCTTTCCTTCCCCTCCCCTGCCTTTCACTGAGGTCTCTCCAGGTCAAGTCAGACATGGTAACTGCTACATTGGACTCGCTCTTTTCCTAAGGCTGAGTCACCTTGGTTTGCTGCATTTGCAGCCAGGATGCTGCGCCCCACCACAAGGCATCTCTTCACAGCACACTCGCCCTCCGAACCAGACGCACAGCTCCCTGTGCACTCGGTCGTCGGTGTGAGGCCAGTAGACAAGAGGCTGGGCTGAGCTTGTGCAGTAGGTGGCATTGATGGAGCCACAGTCGGTCACACTGGCCAGTTGGGGATCAGAAGGACCCACGATATCTTGCAGGATGCCCCGGGTATTAGACCCTCTCAGGCTCATGGCCAGCACGGGCAGCGTGTTCTCTGGTGCGTAAGAAGGTGGCAGCGTTGCTGTGGAAGAATAACGAACACGGGTGAGCTGATGCAACTGAACGGCCCCCATCTCTCTGCTTCGCTGTTGCAGCATGGGAGAGGGTGAGAATTCTCCACGCACTCTCCCACTAAATAGACTGTAGAAGAAGAGGACCGTAGATTTTACCCCGCCCTTCTCTCTGAATCAGAGTCTCAGAGCGGTTTACAATCTCCTATATCTTCTTCCCCCACAACAGATGGGTGGGGCTGAGAGAGCTCTCACAGCAGCTGCCCTTTCAAGGACAACTCTACAAGAGCTATGGCTGATCCAAGGCCATTCCAGCAGCTGCAAGTGGAGGAGTGGGGGAATCATACCCAGATCTCCCAGATAAGAGTCTGCACACTTCACCACTACACCAAACTGGCAAATAGCAAAATAGCAAAAAAAAGCGGGCAGAATTTTCCTCTCCCTGTCACACGTTTTTGTTTGCATGCAATTAAACAAAAGTAAATATAAACAATAAGCTGGAACCTCCCCCATGTGCAGGGGCACAAGGGCTATGGCCCTGTCTCCTTCATAAAAATGTTATTCATAGTTTGTGACCTAACAGAAGAGTGGAAACCTTCCTGATCTTGTCAGGAAGCCCATTTTTAGAAGGCAAGGGCCACAACCGGGAATGCGACGTGGCCAGGTCATTGTTGACTTTGCCATATGCCAGGTAGTGCTGGCAGGAGACCCTTCTCAGATGAGCAGACCTCTCATGGAAGGGAAAAACAGGTTGTTTACCTGTAACTGATGATCTTCGAGTGGTCATCTGTGCAGTCACACACATGGGTCTTGTGGCAGGCAACGGATCCATACCTCGGAGTCTCCAATAGCTCACCTAGGGCGTTTTCTGGCCCGCTTTCCACTCGCTCTGGGGAGCAGGCATTGACTGCGCATGCCTGGAGCGAGTGGGAGGCGCCATTCCCACTCAGTTTCTTCCAGCCGCTACTGACAGTCTACAAAGGTAAAAACCAAGGCAGAAAAAGCCAGCAGAGGGGAAGGCTGGGTGGGCGTGTGTGACTGCACAGATGACTGCTCGAAGATCATCAGTTACTGGTAAGCAACCTGTTTATCTTCTTCGTGGTCTCTGTGCAGTCCCACACATGGGTGACTAGCCAGCTGAAAGTCAAAGGAAGGTGGGTGCTGGCAAGAAAAAAACATTTTAATAGTCACAGCATAAGAATGCACTCACTTGGGGTGAATTCAATGGAAGATGGACCTGAGGACCGCTTGGCCGAAGGAGGCATCCCGTCTGGCACGACCGTCCAAGGCATGGTGCAAGACAAACGTGGATGGCGAGGACCATGATGCAGCAGCACAGATGTCCTCTAAGGAGACACCCTCCAAGAAGGCCGAGGAGGTAGAGACTGCCCTGGTCGAGTGAGCCTTAAGGCCTTCAGGTAAAGGTTGCTTAGCAACCTCGTAGCACAACCGGATTGCAAAGGATACCCATTTAGAGAGTCTCTGGGTAGAAATTTTGCGTCCTCTATGAGGATTGCCGTAGGCCACAAACAAGTTAGGGTCCTTACGGAATGGTTGTGTACGAGAGAGATAAAAGGACAAGGCTCTTCTGACATCGAGGGTGTGTACAGCTCTTTGTCCAGAGTCCTTAGGATTAGGAAAGAACATAGGTAACGAAGTAGAAGTTGAAAGATGAAACTTTGATACAAATTTGGGTAGAAAAGCGGGGTCCGCTCTCAGGACTACTTTGTTTCTATGAAAAACTGTATAAGGTGGGTCAGAGCTGAAGTCACATAAGTCACTGGCCCGCGTGCCAGAAGTGAGAGAAACTAACAGGGCAGTCTTCCAAGAGAGAAGATTAAGGGTCACAGTAGCCAAGGGTTCAAATAAGGGTTTCATAAGTTGTGAAAGAACTAACGACAAACTCCAAACAGGAACAAATGGTTTGATGGGAGGGTGAAGGTGCAACATGCCCTTGAGGAAGGATTCAAATAGTCTATGCGAGAACACAGTCTGACCGTCGATAGGCTCATGGAAAGCAGAAATGGCTGAAAGGTGAACCTTCAAAGAAGAGTAGCTGAGACCTGACACCTGCAGAGACAGGAGGTATTCCAGGATCGAAGGAAGAGGTACAGACTCAGGATTGAGATGATGGGAGGATGCAAACAAGCAGAAACGCTTCCACTTGCACTGGTATGAACGCCTGGTAGATGGCTTTCTAGCATTCAGGATAACTTCAGTTACTTTCGGTGGTAAAGATGTGGCCAAATTCTCCAAGCCATAAGACGCAGAATTTGTGGGTTGTGGTGCCAAACCTGGCCGTGACCCTGTGTGAGGAGATCGTCTGCCAAGGGAAGGCGGCGATAAGCGTGATGAAACATTTGAAGGAGTCTCATGAACCATGGTTGAGGTATGCAGTCTATACCGTCCCAAGCAATCTTGAGCAGAGATCGAGTGATCAGAGGGGTTGGTGGAAAAAGCTAATGAAGAGGATCTTTCCAGTTGTGAAGGAAAGCATCGTTGCCTCTCCTTGCATAAAAGAGGGGGCATTTTGTGTTGTCCTTCATAGCAAAAACATCAACTTTGGGAGTCCCGAAACATGCAAAGATTCGATGCAAGTAGCGAGGATTGAGAGACCATTCGTGGTCGTCTATGGAAGGTGGAATGGCAGTCAGGTAAACATTGTGTTGAATGCACCATTCCCAAAGAAGGATGGCTATGCGGCACAGACGTTGAATGCACCATTCCCAAAGAAGGATGGCTATGCGGCACAGACGAAGGGATCTGGTACCGCCCTGTTTGTTGACATAGAAGACCGTGGCCATATTGTCGGTTGTGATCTGGACATGTCGGTTGGTTACAGACGGGAGGAACGATTGAAGAGCCCTGTGAACAGCTATGAGTTCTAGGCAGTTTATGTGCATAGCCCTCTCGGGTGCAGTCCACAGACCTCTGACAGTCTTGTCCTCTATGTGGGCCCCCCATCCCCACTTGGAGGCATCTGTAGTCACGATGACAGATGGAGGAGGAAGAACAAAGGGCATTCCACAAAGTAAATTGTCTGCTACTGTCCACCAGGTAAGGGAGAGACGAATCCTCTGAGGCACACAGAGGATAGTGTTCTGTGGTTGTACATGCGGATGGTAGGCACGAACAAACCAAAGCTGGAGATGCCGCATGCGCAGTCTCGCGAACTGCAGAACGGAGGTAGTCGCAGCCATGGGGCCTAGAAGACGTTGAATGGTGATTGCTGGTTGCGTTGGGGTATGCATGACCTCCTGAGCCAGGGACATAATGGTACCGGCACGCTCCTCGGGGAGGAAAACTAAATGAGGGGATGTGCAGAGACGAGCACCGATGAACTGTAGGTCCTGAGTTGGTGTGAGGTGAGATTTGGTAGTATTCACACACAGGCCCAGGGAGGCGAGAAGGGAGAGTGTTGTTTTGAGATTCTTTGCCAGTTGATGTGCTGTAAAAGCGATGAGCAGCCAGTAGTCTATATACGGGAACACTGGAATGTCGCGAAGGCGCAGAGCAGCTGCCACCACTGCCATGCACTTCGTAAACACTCTGGGCACGGTAGACAGCCCGAACGGGAGAGATTGGTACTGAAAGTGATGATGTCCCATGGCAAAACGAAGATATTTGCGGTGCTGAGGCCTGATGGTCACATGGAAATAAGCGTCCTGGAGATCCAGGGATGCCTTCCAGGAATCCTGCGGAATCAGAGGAAGGATGGATTGGATGGAGATCATTCTGAATTTCTTGTAGACTATCCGCTTGTTTAGTCTCCTGAGATCCAAAATGGGTCGCTTACCCCCGTCCCTCTTGGGCACCAGGATATACCGTGAACAGAAACCTGTCCCCCGATGGAGAGGAGGAACAGGTTCTATGACATTTTTTTGGAGCAAGTCCAGAGTCTCTTGTTTGAGATGAGGGGAGGGTGGAGTAACGGTGAAGTAGTGGTGGTGAGGTGGCAAAACGAACTCAATTGCGTACCCTAGACGGATTATGGTGAGCACCCAAGAGTTCGTTGTGATTGAGCTCCAGGTTGGATAAAACGGGAGAAGACGTGTCTGATAGCAGGGGTTCAGCTGTGGAGTGAGATGTAGAGGGAAGTCAAAGAGACTGCTTGGCTGGTTGAGCAGACTCTTTGCAGGCTGAGAGCGAGGCCTTTGTTGGAAGGGTTGTTTTTGCTGGGAAGGCTTCCTCTTCCAATAATCGGACTGCTTAGGAGAGCATTGACGCCTTTGAAAAGACGGTATCCAAGACTTGGGTCGATTGAATTGCTGAGAGGCTGGCTGCGAAACTCCCAAAGCGCTTTGCCCTCTTGTGGCCGTCATCTACGGACGTCAGGACCTCATCTGTAGAGGAATGGAAAAGGCCAAGCCCATCAAAGGGTAAGTCTTCAATTTTTTGCTTAATGTCGGGTTGTAAGTTGGTCGACCTCAGCCAGGCGTGACGACGCAATGCCACCGATGAGGCAAAAACTCTAGACGAGCACAAAACAGCATGTCTGACAGTGTTGATCTGCTGCTTCGAGACTCGTGATAGCTCAGAAACTAGATTGGACACAGCTTTCTGAGAAGTTTCAGGCATGGATGGGATGTCGAGTAATTTGGTTGGCAAGGTTAAATGTATATGCCGCAAAATAAGCCAGGTAATTATTGAGTTTGGAGTTGGTCGAGGCAAGACTGTAAATCTAGCGAGCCAGGGTGTCCAGCTTCCGGCCCTCACGATCAGGTGGAGTAGGGTGCCGAGATGGTTTGGCCTTTGTTGCTGAGTGGACAATTATTGAGTTTGGAGCCGGATGGGAGGCTAGAAACTTCGAGTCAGGCGCGTGCACTCTGTAGAGGGAGTCAAAGCACTTTGAAGTAGGTGGGATCGAAGCAGGTTTGTCCCAAGCCTCACGCAAACCCTCCAAGTGTACTGGCAACATAGGTAGAAGTGAACCCGCAGGAAAATCTGCCAGAACAAGATCGTGGACGATGTCAGAGACTTTAGGTGAGTCCAAAGGAAGAGTGACATTAAGGGCTTCAGCCATGGTGGTGATCAAGTTAAGGTAGGCCTTCGAACCGTCTGATGAGGAGAGACGGGCAGGCTGTGTCGAATCCGAGGCAGGAGAAGCAGGAGGGTCCTCGGAGTCTGAAGGATCAGAACTGCCGAGTTCGGATTGAGATTCCTCGGTCGCAGGCGAAATCAGAGGCTTGGTAGGTGCAGAGGTGGATGTATGTTCCTTGGAAGGCTTAGCCTGTACGGCAGTCGAAGTCAAGGCTGATGTAGAGGTTGTAGCCGGTGCAGCAGATAAGGTGGCAGAAGCTGTACGGGGCATCAGAGGCTCTCTGTACGGTTCCCAGTACCGGGGAGGTTCACGGAGTCGAAGGGTCTCACGATCCCGAGAAGAGAGATACTCCTGGTCTCTGGAATGAGAGGGCTCACGGTATCGAGGAGATGCGTGGTCTCGGGTTCGAGAAAACTCACGGTACCGAGGAGATTTGAAGTGTCGGATTCGAGGTGTCGATACATCACGAATGTGGGGCTCGACATCGAATTCACGATACCTAGAGCGACAGGAACTCTCCTCAGAGGGGGAACGGGAGTAATGATGGTAACCCCGACGGCGTCTGGGAGATGGTGACCTGGAGAGCGAGGAATAATCACATTGGCCTCTCTGGTAATAGTCCTGGTATGGAGAGCGTGAGCAGAGATCACGACGTCGAACCGGAGAGCGGGATCAAACATGCTGGGTGGTGACTTGAGTGGAGGACTCTCTATAGAGTGGAGAGACACCGATGTCCCGAAAGGATCCAGCCTGTATCAGTGAACGGGGATGCTCCCGAGAGAAAGTCAGATCCAAACGGGGGTCGGGTTCGAGGATGTCGTATGGTACAACGCTGTGGACCGAGGGCGAGCGAGATCGGACCGGTATAACCTCAACTGCAGCTGGGGTGAGGAGTGAGCTGAGGCATTTCGGAAATGACGTCAGAGGGCGCCAAAAGATCTGGTGGCACGATTGGAGCCGAGTGTGAAGGAGCCGACGCCATCGAAGTCGCTGCAACAGTCGAAGTGGTAGCCCTCAGGGAAGTCGTGGGAGTCGACCATATCGGATCGCGGGATCTCTTTGGAGCCGAGGCCGATGAATCGGTATGGCGAGACTTCTTCGAAGCCTTATGGCCGGAGTCGGAGTGCTTGGGTGGTCTCTTGTCAGACTTTTGCTTCTTATGAGTGTGAAGAGCAGCCAACGCAGCCGAATATCCTGCTCATTGTGGGGGAGGCGGCGAATCTGAGCTGGGCATAGCCTGAAGAAACTTCTTGAGTAGGAAACTTTGAAGTCCGGCCGCTCGGTTTTTTCGCGCCTGTTTACCGAAGCTGGCGCAGTGAGGGCAAGTATCTACCCTGTGAGATTCACCCAGGCAGAAAAGACAGTAAGAATGTCCGTCTGAAGTGGGGATTTTAGATCCACAGCTCCGACACTTTTTAAACGTGATTTTCCCTTCCATACGCTCCGGATGGGGGAGGAGAGGAAGGGGAGAAGAAAAAGGGAAAGGAAAGCGCAGAGTAAGGGCTTTCTTTTTTTTTTTAAGGATGAAAACGATAGAAGAAAAATCTAGAAAGAGGGAGAAATACGATACCAACAGGAGAGACGAGATGAGGGAAGGATGAGCTGAGGGAGAGGAACACAGCAAGGTAGGTGTTGTCCGGGCGCCGGAAAGGAAGAAACTGAGTGGGAATGGCGCCTCCCGCTCGCTCCAGGCATGCGCAGTCGATGCCTGCTCCCCAGAGCGAGTGGAAAGCATGCCAGAAAACACTCTAGGTGAGCTATTGGAGACTCCGAGGTATGGATCCATTGCCTGCAGCAAGACCCATGTGTGGGACTGCACAGAGACCATGAAGAAGATCAGGGGGAGAGGTGGTCCTATAGATCAGAATCATAAGAGCTGGAAGGGAGCTCCAGGGGCATCCAGTCCAACCCCCTTCACAGGAAATGAGAAAAACTGAAAACTTCCTCCCCTCCATACACCCCGGTGACCCCAGCTCCATGCCCAGGAAAAAAAAAACCCTCCAGGGATCCAAGGCCCTGAGGGGCTTTTATGTGACAGCCAGTGTTCTCTCTAAACTGAGTTAGTGTGTCAGCTCACAGTTTTTTAGCCTCCAGCTCACTCATTTTTGTCTTAGCTCAGGAAGGGTGGCCTCGGTGCAAACTAATTCATGCAGTAGACCAATCACTCACTCACAACTTTAATATCAGTTGTTCACAAAGTAGAATTTTTGCTCGCAAGACTCCACGGCTTAGAGGGAGCATTGGTGACAGCTCGTACACTGACCCTGATAACAGAGTGAGTATGAGATGTGTGCTCTGCTTAGCTCTCAATAGTAACTGAGCTACTGTGTCTTGTGCCAGCTGGGCTGTCCAAGTTGACTTCAAGGGTAAATTCGAAGCGACCAGCAGGAAATGAACAAAGTGACTTGGACCTGGAACAAACCACACGCAGGAGTGTCAAACATGCGGCCTGGGGGCCAAATCAGGCCCTCGAAGGGCTCCTATCAGGTCCCCAAGCAACTGGCTGTTGTCTGCTTCCTTCTCCCTCTCTCTAGCTTCCTTCTGTGTCACAGCTTGCTTTGCAAGGCTTGCTCAGTTAGAGAGCCAGTTTGGTGTAGTGATTAAGTGCGCGGACTCTTATCTGGGAGAACGGGGTTTGATTCCCCACTCCTCCACTTGCACCTGCTGGAATGGCCTTGCGTCAGCCATAGCTCTGGCAGAGGCTGTCCTTGAAAGGGCAGCTGCTGTGAGAGCCTTCTCCAGCCCCACCCACCTCACAGAGTGTCTGTTGTGGGGGAGGGAGATAAAGGAGATTGTGAGCCGCTCTGAAACTCTTCGGAGTGGAGGGCGGGATATAAATCCAATATCATCTTCTTCTTCAATCACACAGGAGCTACAGAGCAAAAAAACAGGTTGCTTACCTGTAACTGATGATCTTCGAGTGGTCATCTGTGCAGTCACACACATGGGTCTTGCCGCAGGCAACGGATCCATACCTCGGAGCTCCAATAGCTCGCCTATAGCGTTTTTGGCGCGCTTCCCTCCCGCCCTGGGGAGCAGGCAGCGACTGCGCATGCCTGGAGCGGGGGGAAAGCGCCCATTCCACTCAGTTTCTTCCAGCCGCCACTGGCACTGACACAATACAAGGTTAAGCAACAATTACAGGAGGCCAGCAGCGGGGAAGGCTGGGTGGGCGTGTGTGACTGCACAGATGACCACTCGAAGATCATCAGTTACAGGTAAGCAACCTGTTTATCTTCTTCGTGGTCTCTGTGCAGTCCCACACATGGGTGACTAGCCAGCTGAATGTCCTGGAGGAGGGTGCTGGTAAAAGAAGAGAGTTAG
This sequence comes from Heteronotia binoei, assembly GCF_032191835.1. Lineage (NCBI taxonomy): Eukaryota > Metazoa > Chordata > Lepidosauria > Squamata > Gekkonidae > Heteronotia > Heteronotia binoei. Next base: position 13,073,675 of record NC_083242.1, on the reverse strand, counting down.
TCACATAATCATATCACATCATGGCATGTAACATATAGATGGAAGCGGATGCACTCACCCCTAACCTCAGTTGAAGATGGATCTGAGGACCGCTTGGCCGAAAGAGGCGTCTCGTACGAACGTGTAAGGCATAATGTGAGACGAACGTGGACGGTGAGGACCATGATGCAGCCGCACAGATGTCCTCTAGGGAGACGCCCTGCAAAAAGGCCGAAGACGTCGAGACCGCTCTGGTAGAGTGAGCCTTAAGGCCTTCGGGCAGGGGCTGTTTAGCCAGTTCGTAGCACAACCTGATGGCACTAACTACCCATTTAGATAGTCTCTGGGTAGAAATTTTGTGTCCCATATGAGGTCTACCGTAGGCCACAAACAGATTAGGGTCCTTACGGAAAGGTTGTGTACGAGCGAGATAGAAAGATAAGGCCCTTCTGACATCCAAGGAATGCAGGGCTCTTTGTCCTGAGTCAGTTGGGTTGGAGAAAAACGTAGGCAAAGAAGTCGATGTCGATAAGTGGAACTGGGAGACGACTTTAGGAAGGAATGCAAAGTCTGGACGCAGAACAACCTTGTCCTTATGGAAAATGGTGTAGGGGGAGTCATGACGGAAGGCACATAAGTCACTTGCACGCTTCCCTGAGGTAAGGGCAACTAGCAATGCTGTCTTCCAAGATAGAAGGTTGAGATCTACAGTAGCCATAGGTTCAAAGGGAGTTTTCATTAAGCAGGAAAGAACTAGGGATAAACTCCAGGCCGGAACGAACGGTTTAACAGGTGGGTGAAGGTGCAGCATGCCCTTGAGAAAAGATTTGGAGAGACCATGAGAGAACACCGTCTTGCCGTCAACGGGGTCATGAAACGCGGAAATGGCAGAGAGGTGAACTTTTAAGGAAGAGTAGCAGAGTCCTGACTTCTGTAAGGACAGTAGGTAATCAAGGATCAGATTTAAAGGCATTGACTCTGGTCAAACCTGATTGGCGGTCGCGAATGAGCAGAAGTGCTTCCATTTACGTTGGTACGAAAGTCTAGTGGAAGGCTTTCTCGCGTTAAGGATGATGTTCGCTACTTCAGTGGAGAGGAAGGAGGGCGGATTCTCCAGGCTGTCAGGGCCAGAACCTGAGGGTTGTGATGCAGTATCTGGCCGTTGGCTTGAGATAAAAGATCGCCTACAAGAGGAAGGCGACGGTAATTGTGGCAGGACATCTGTAGTAGCCTCGTGAACCACGGTTGCCGTGGCCACCACGGAGCAATGAGGATACAGTCCGTGTCGTCCCGTGTGATCTTCATCAGCACCTGTGTCAGCAGGGGGGTTGGAGGGAAGAGGTAGTGTAGAGGGCCTCTCCAGACCTGTAGAAAGGCGTCGTTGCCTCTCCTGGTGTAGAATCAGGGACATTTGGCATTGTCCCTGGAGGCAAAGACGTCCACCTTGGGTGTCCCGAAGCACCAAAAGATGCGACGAAGGTAGGTCAGATTGATGGACCATTCGTGGTCGTCCATCCGAACCCTGCTGAGAGAGTCGGCCAGGACATTCTCCACACCTGGGAGGTGAATGGCAGTCATATAGATGTTGTGTTTGACACACCATTCCCAGAGCAGTATAGCTATACGGCACAGCCGGAGGGATCTGGTGCCTCCCTGTTTGTTTATGTAGTAGACTGTTGCTATATTGTCTGTGGAGATCTGAACGTGCCGACCCCTGATGAGTGGGAGGAACGATTGGAGGGCCCTGTGCACAGCAATCAGTTCTGAGCAGTTTATGTGCATGGCCCTCTCTGAGGGAGTCCAAAGCCCCCTGACAGTCTTGCCGTCTAAGTGGGCTCCCCATCCCCACTTGGAGGCATCTGTTGTCACAGTAGCCATTGGAGGAGTCGGTAGAAACGGCATGCCTGCGAGAAGGTTGTTGGGTACAGTCCACCAGGTGAGAGAAAGAAGCGCTCTCTGGGGAACGGTGAGTAAAATGCTCTGCGGTTGCACGTGAGGATGGTAGACACGTACAAACCAGAGTTGTAATTGTCTCATTCGTAGCCTGGCGAAATAAAGAACCGCTGTAGTGGCGGCCATTAGACCCAGAAGGCGTTGGATGGTGAAGGCAGATTGAAGAGGTTGTTGCTGAACCGATTTGGCAAGGTTGATGATAGTCAACGCTCGATCTTCTGGGAGGAAGGCACGATGGAGAGCGGTGCAAAGACGGGCCCCTATGAATTTGAGCTCCTGGGTTGGAGTAAGGTGTGATTTGATGGTATTCACACGTAGACCCAGGAAGTTTAGGAGGAGAAGAGCTGTATGGAGATTCGACTCCAGTTGATGCTGAGTTGGTGCTATGAGGAGCCAGTCGTCGATATATGGAAAGACGGGGATGTTTCGGATGCGAAGGGCAGCTGCCACCACTGCCATGCACTTGGTGAAGACCCTGGGTGCAGTGGAGAGACTGAATGGTAGGGATATGTATTGGAAATGATCGTGGCCCATTGCAAATCGAAGATACTTCCGATGTTGAGGTCAGATTGTCACATGGAAGTAAGCGTCCTGAAGATCTAGGGAAGCCATCCAGGAATTCTTTGGAATCAGAGGCAGGATGGACTGCAGAGAGATCATTCTGAATTTCCTGTATTCGATGTATTTGTTCAGCTTCCGAAGATCTAGAATAGGACGCTTGCCTCCATCCCTCTTGGGGACCAGGAAGTATCTTGAGTAGAAGCCCGTCCCCCGATGTTGGGGAGGAACAGGTTCTATGGCATTTTTCTGGAGCAAGTCCAGAATTTCCTGATGGAGGTGTGGAGAGGGGGGGGGTCTGTTGAGACCGAGGCCTCTGTTGGAACTGAGGCTTTTGTTGAAAATTCTTCCTCTTCCAGTACTCATTTTGTTTAGGAGACCGTTGGCGTTTCTGGAACGAAGGTCTCCAGGTTTTCCCCCGGTTAAATTGTTGGGAGGAAGGTTGGGAAACTCCGAGACGTTTAGCGCGCTTACGGCCGTCATCAACTGAGGTGAGAACTTCGTCGGTGGATGCATGGAAGAGGCCGAGGCCGTCAAAAGGAAGGTCCTCAATCTTTTGCTTGATGTCTGGCTGCAGGTTGGTAGATCTCAGCCAGGCATGGCGACGCAGGGCAACAGAGGACGCGAAGACCCTCGAGGAGCATGAAACAGCATGGCGGATAGAGTTAATCTGCTGTTTGGACACCCTTGACAATTCAGACACCAGGTTGGCAGCCGTTCTCTGAGAGGTCTCCGGGAGAGAAGAGATGAGTGGTGTAAACTGGTTCGTCACGTTGAAAATGTAAGCAGAGAAGTAGGCTAGATAGTTATTTAGCTTGGAGTTGGTTGAGGCCAAGTTAAATATCTTCCTAGCCAAGGTGTCCAGTTTCCTACCCTCTCGATCTGGTGGTGTAGGATGCCTGGATGGCTTGGTCTTGGTGGCGGAGTGCACTATAATAGAGCTGGGTGCCGGGTGGGAGGCCAGAAACTTGGCATCAGGAGCATGAACTCTATAGAGAGAGTCGAAGCGTTTAGAGGTGAGTGGTATTGAGGCTGGCTTGTCCCATGCCTCTCGTAGGCCCTCAAGGTGCACAGGTAGCATCGGTAGGAGAGAGCCTGGTGGGAAGTCACCTTGCACCAGGTCGTGTACGATGTCGGATACCCTAGGGGAATCCGAAGGTAGAGTAATCTTTAAAGTCTCAGCCATAGTAGTAATTAAATTCAAGTATGCCTTAGATGCATCCGATGGTGAAAGGCGGAGCTGTGGCATCGACTATGATGTTAAGGAGGCAGGATGATCCTCCGAATCCGATGATGTAGAGGCTTCCCTGTTGGAGTGGAAGTCGTCTCTAGAAAGAGAAAGCGGCGGTACGATCGGTGCGGAAGTGGAAGTCTGAGGCTTGGAAGTTTGAGGATCTTGGTCCTTAGAAGATCTAGGTGGAGTAACAGTGACTGGAGGAGCAATCGAAACGGTAGCGGAGGCAGTACGGGCTCTCTCGGCGTGTCGATACCGAGGGCATTCCTGGATTGGAAACGGTTCCGTGCGCCAAGATGGAAAGTATTCAGGGTCTCGAAGTCGATGAGGCTCTCGGAGACTATCGTAGTCGCGAGGTCGAGGAGAATAATCATACCGGATTCGAGGGGTGCGAATTTCTCGGCCCAAATAAGGAGCTGGTTCCTGGTAGCGGTAGCGGTGTACTCCGTCTTCGGAGGGAGAACGGGAGAGGCGATATGGTCGGCTTCGGCTTACCGGCGAAGGAGACCGAGAGGACGAGTAGTCGTAGCATGTACGAGGATCGTAGATCTGATGTTCGTAGTAGGTAGACGACCCGGAGTCGCGGCGCCTGTGCGGGGAGCGAGAACGGACTCGATGTGGTGGCGAGCGAGATCGGATCCGATGCGCGGAGACCTGGTAGGATGGTGAGGGAGAACGGACTCGGTGTGTCGAGACCTGAGTTGCTGACTCCCTGAACAGGGGGGAATTCGCGACATCACGGAAAGATCCGGGTCGGAGAGATAACTTCGGGTATTGTTGAGTAGGGTCGGTAGACAGGTCGGGCTCGAGAAACTCGGAGGGGACCACGCTACGAACCGAAGGTGAGCGAGATCGGATCGGAATCACTTCCACCGCCGTGGATGTGTGGGGCGTTAACTGTGGCATGTCAGTGATGACATCGGACGGCGCCGACAGTTCCGGTGGAATTAGCAACTGAGTTGACGAGCTCGCGATGGGATCCATTGTTGAGGCCGAGATTCGAGGTCTCTTGGGCGCCGAGTGCGACTCGTGAGACTTCCTCGGAGCCGAATCTAGGGATTCGGAATGACGAGGTTTTTTCGGCGCTGAATCCGACGATTCGGAATGGCGCGATTTTTTAGAAGTCTTATGGCTGGTATCAGCGTGCTTCGAAGATTTCTTTCCGGACTTGTGCGGCTTCTGAGTTTGGGAAAGAAGCGCGTCCGAAGAGGCCGAATCTCCCGCTCGTAGTGGGGGAGGCGGCAAGTCAGTCGTGGGCATAGCCCTCAAGGACCGTTCAAGAAGAAAGCTCTGGAGCCTTGCTGCGCGGTTCTTGCGGGCCTGCTTGCCGAAGTTGGCACAGTGCGGACTGGAGTCCACTCGGTGGGCTTCTCCAAGGCAAAATAAGCAGTAGCTGTGGCCGTCCGAGGTGGGAATTTTAGCTCCACAGCGCCTGCACTTTTTAAACGTAACCTTCCCTTCCATGCGCGCTGGACAGGGGCGGGGAGGGAGGGAAAGAAAAGGGGAAAGAAAGCACAGAAACGGACTTTTTTTTTTTATATTTTCTAGGGACGAAAAATAGTAGAATTAAGAAGAAAGATGACGAAAATGAGGTAACAGGATATGATACCAGACGAGAGGAGGCGAGAGGAGAAGGTGAGCTAAGGAGGAAACGCAGAGAGGTAGGTGTTGTCCGGGCGGCGGGAAGGAAGAAACTGAGTGGAATGGGCGCTTTCCCCCCGCTCCAGGCATGCGCAGTCGCTGCCTGCTCCCCAGGGCGGGAGGGAAGCGCGCCAAAAACGCTATAGGCAAGCTATTGGAGCTCCGAGGTATGGATCCGTTGCCTGCGGCAAGACCCATGTGTGGGACTGCACAGAGACCACGAAGAAGATCCTCTATCTTCTCCACTGACTGAGGCTCCTCCCTTGGAAAGGAAGGGGGGTGGGAGAGCTTGCTTTGCCAGGCTCTCTCAATTGCACAGCAGAGCTACTGAGCCAAGCCTCTCTTCCTTCTATTAGCTGAGGCTACAAAGAAAGCACCTTTAAGACCAATTAGTGCTAATGTTTGAAGTATGTTTTATTTTAGGATTTGTTAAAAAAATCTTACTGTGTTTGCCTGTGTCCTTTATAAAGTTTATATCTCTGCAACCTAATTCAAAAAAGGCACACACATGGCCTGGCCCAACATGGCCTGGCCCGACAAAGTCTCATTTATGTCAGATCTGGCCCTCATAACAAATGAGTTTGACACCCCTGCATGTAAGACACTTTGAGCTGACAGGAAAGATTAGAAAGGTCAGGTCTACTGCTGTTGCAATGAGGGCTACATACTCATCTGTTACCTGCGCTAGATAGCAGTATATCGTACAGAGGGTAGAGCAGGCGGAGTCCACAGATATCCAAATCGGAGGCCAAGATCAGCTGGAACATGTGGTGGACTGCCATGGGGTTTCCGAGCAGAGTTTCAAACAGTAGCACCATGGCAACCTGGGGGGGGGGGGGGGAGAACAAAATTGGCAGTTCAGGAACTCAGAACAAGACAGCCACTTTCCTCTCCTGTTAAGGCTATTTTTTCCAGGCTCCCTCCCACTATCTCTCAATGAAGCTCCCATTGATTTATCAGCAAAACCATTCGAAATGTAAGAAATGGAACGTAGGGAAGAATGGCTGTTTTTAAGAATGCGCAAAACAATTCAGCGACAAATGAGGCTCTGAAGGCACAGCCGGCTGGTGCTTTTGTGTAATTTGTGGCAAAATGAGTGAACGAGTACGAAGCTGCCTGACTGTTAGTCAGACCAGCAACTGGACTGCTAAGCCCAATGGCCTTCAAACCATGGCAGGTGATGAGCCCCTGCTAAGCTGCCATATGTATATATTTTTTTATATACAGGGCTTTTTTTTTTTTTAGCAGGAGCTCCTTTGCATATTAAGCCACATGTCCCTGATGTACCCAATCCTCCAGGAGCTTACAGGCCTCTTAGTATAGGGATTTTGGAGGTGGAGCCAGGAGACTTTGGGGATGGAGCCGGGAGCAAGGGTGTGACAAGCATAACTGAACACCAAAGAGAGTTCTGGCTATCATGTTTAGAGGGACTGCAAGCCTTTTAGATGCCTTCCCTCCATTGGAAATACTGGAGGATAGGGGCACCTTTTTGTGGGGCTCATAGAACTGGACCCCCTGGTCCAAACTTTTTGAAACTCGTTTTGAGGAGAGGCACCAAATGCTATGCTGAAAATTTGGTGTATCTACCTCAAAAAACAGCCTCGCCCCACCCCATATACCCTGTGACAGAACTGGCCTGATTCTGCCTTCAGACCTGGTCCCGTCAACTCCCTTCTGAGTTGCCAACTCCTGAAGGGAACTTATCTTCTTTCCGCCACTAGGGCATGCTGCCACCACCTGCTCAATTTAGGGGTTCCTGACTGAGAGGTACAGGACTCCCAATCCCCCTTGCCAGTTCTGAGGCCTGGCCTCAAGGTCCTCTGCCAATCCAGCACCTGGTTATGACAGAGACCAAAGTCCTTCTTTGGGAGACCCCTGGAGGATTGGCACCCTTGCCAACTGTATGCCTTCCCCATTCCCTGGACTCCCCTCTTGCAGTAACATGGGCTAAGGCGGTTGGGGAAACTATGTGTTACAGAGGGACTATCTTTTAAAAAGACAAAACGTTTATTTAAAATTTACAACTATACACAGGCATTTTAAAATAGTGAACAGAAGAAATAAACCAAACTAGAGAAAAACACTCCTTCTTTCCCTATTATACAATACTTGCCCTGACCATACCATCCAGCACAGACGGACTCACCAACCCAAACTGACTGAACTCAAAGCCCAACTCAAACTGAAGGCTTCCCGCCAAAAATCACTAATATAAAAACCAGCTGCCGCTCAGGAACTGGTTTTCCCTCCTGCAGCCTTCTGGGAGACCAGCCTGAAAGACTTCCTGTCTCTCTAGGAGGCCTCCTCAGAATTGCTGCTTCCAGACCAGAGGGGAGGGGGGAGGAGGAAGAGACTAGGCCAAAGCCTGAGTCCAGTTTGATGGCCTCTTCCTGCCAACTCCCAGATTATAGCCTAAAATGGCGTTTCTCCACATACCCACAGATCAAATCTCTATTATACCCCACGGGAATCGGTCTCCATAGGGAATAGTGGAGTGTCCAGCAGACTTCTCCCTCTCCCCACCCCCAGTTTCTGATGACTCTGAAGTGGGGGGAGGGCTTCCAAACTGGGGGATCCCTTGCTAGGGTTTGCCAGTCCCCAGGTGGGGGCAGGGGATCCCCATTTGGAGGACCTCCCCCCGCTTCAGGGTCATCAGAAATTTCTGCTGGGAACTCCATTATTCCGTATAGAGACTTATTCCCATAGGAATTATGGAAAATTGATCCACGGGTATCTGGGGCTCTGGGGGGCGCTATTTTTTGAGGTACAGGCACCCTAAAATAAGGTGCCCCTATCCTTTATTATTTCCTATGGAAGGAAGGCATTTAAAAAGGTGTGCGGTCCCTTTCAATGTGATGGCCAGAACTCCCTTGGAGTTCCATTATGCTTGTTACACCCTTGCTCCTGGCTCCGCCCCCAATGTCTCCTGGCTCCACCCCCCAAAGTCCCCAGATATTTCTTGAATTGGACTTGGCAACCCTATCCCTTGCCCCCACCTGGGGACTGGCAACCCTAAACAGGAAGCACACCTGCCGAAGCAAGCTGTGGCTATGGACATGATAGCTCTGGGCAGGGCTTCTTTTGCAGAAAAAGCCCAGTAGGAACTCAGATGCATATTAGGCCACACCCCCTGGTGCCAAGCCAGCCAGAACTGCATTCCAGTGCCTTCCTGGGCAGGCAAGAGAACCACTATGCTTCATGCTCTGGTTTTCAAACGGCACTGCCGAGGAGCTTCTCGTTTGTTTCTGCCTATATGCATTTCATTCCTGGGAAAATAAGGGTCCTCCAACGGCTGGCGTCTAGGCGTAGCTCTCCATTCGGAACTGCCCCCTGAGAACCAGCTCGGTTGTTGTGCCAATAACCACCCAAGGAGTCCATCGTTATGGGCCACTCGAAATGGAGTGCTGCCAAATGCTCTTTTCCTTGTGAAGACAGACTGAAGGTTTGCTCCATTATAATAAACACAGTTGTAAATCTACCCAAGGAATAATAAAAAAAGGCCTCCTTCAGGTAGAAAAATAAAACCTGTTCTGCTCCATCGAACTAACGGGGCCTGCTTTGAAGGCAGGCTAGGAAACAGCCTTCCAATCAGCCCTGGGCTGCAAGAGTGGTAATAAAAAGCAATAATATTTAATAAGTGAAGCAGGTCTAAAGCACCTGGGCCTCTTTGCTTTAGAAAAAGATGATGGAGGGGTGATGTGATGAGAGCCCACAGAACTATACATGGTGCAGAAAAAGTGGACAGAGATTGGGGGCAGAAGATCCCCCCGTTTGTAAGCCCTCCCCCCCCCCGGTGGGGGGAAATGTCTGCTGGGCGCTCCATTATTCCCTATGGAGACCAATTCCCATAGGGCAAGGGTGGCCAATGGTAGCTCTCCAGATGTTTTTTTGCCTACAACTCCCATCAGCCCCAGCCATTGGCCATGCTGACTGGGGCTGATGGGAGTTGTAGGCAAAAAACATCCGGAGAGCTACCATTGGCCACCCCAGCCATTGGGGTCCAGTTCTAGGAGTCCCAAAAAAGGTACCCCTATCCCCCAGTATTTCCAATTGAAGGAATGCATTTAAAAGGAATACGGTTCCTTTAAATGTGATGGCCAGAACTCCCTTCTGAGTTCAATTGTGCTTGTCACACCTTTGCTCCTGGCTCCACCCTCAAAGTCCCCAGGTATTTCTTGAATCAGACCTGGCAACCCTAGAGGCAGCTAATACTTGATTTATATATCTTTGGGCTCAGGGGTGGAATTCTAGCAGGAGCTCCTTTGCATATCAGGCCACACACCTCTGATGTAGCCAATCCTCCAAGAGTTTACAAGGCTCTTTTTTGTAAGCTCTTGGAGGATTGGCTACATCAGGGGTGTGTGGCCTAATATGCAAAGGAGCTCCTGCTAGAATTCCACCCATTTGGGGTCAAAGGCACAGTGCTTCTGATTCTCAGCTGCTGGGGATCAGTCAGCAGGGGAGGGCTCTTGGTCTGTAGGCCTGGCTTTGTGGCTTCCCTGTGGTGTCTACATGACCATGGTTGGAATGGAAACAGGATGCTGTAGTAGACCTGGGCCCTACGGCATGGCTTCTGACACTATTATGGACTGGCTTGGTGGGAGGCAGCTGTTTCTGACGGACCTTTGACTGGCTCCAGACTGGGAGAAAGGAACACGTCATACTCATTATAAATCACCTTGACTGGAAGAAGGTAGATGAGCCGGAACAAACCCTACTCATTGGACAGAGGCAAACATCACCCACTGTTCTGGAATCCATCAAAGCTCCTGTTCCGGACCTGGGGTTTGATGTGTGTGTTTTTACCTCCATATCTGTATCGCTGCTCTCTCTGATGTCGCTGCTGCCGGTGAAATATTTTTCATCTGTCTCTGCCGTCTGCCAATAAAACCCAGCTGGCACCTCAAAAGCTTCCTCCACCGCCTGAAATGCACAAAAGAGGAGCGGTTGTTTGCGAATGATCTTGGCTCTTCAAAGCCAGGGTGGGAAATAAAGAAGGCCGGAGAGAATGCCAAGGAGGGGAGACAGAAGAAAGAAGCATTAGTCACTGACACCTCGTTCCCTCGGCCGCTTCTGTGCCAACTGGGCTGGCACGAAGGACAGCCAGCCCAAACTGATGGCACAGTTGGCTGCAACTGATGCTTGGATAGCGGGACCAAACCCAGCAAACTGCACTCTACATCCCTATCGTCTTTGGGGTTACGTGCCTGCAAAAGACATAGCCCAGAGACGCACAGTGGGGATCAAAAGCCTTACCACTGTTCACCAAATGCTCTCCAGTGGCTCATCCACACTATTTAAAACATAGTCAGTGCCTCCTACTGGTCATCTCCATGCGCACAGTTGAACTGACAGATTTTGGTGCACCAGAGGGGGCCAAAATTGTTTAACGTAAGAGCCACAAACATCAGATGTTCCAGAGGATTGCACACCTGTAGCCAGAGAGGATTGTGCGCCTGTTCCGTCACCCTTAATGACATCCCAGATCCTTCTTATCGGCTCTCAGTTTTAAAAAAAATATTTATGTATTTACATTTGTATCCTGCTCTCCCTGTGTCCAGGCTCAGAGCGGGTAACGTCATGATAAAAGCGTTCTAGAACGGGGGTGGCTAAACTGGCTCAAGAGCCATATGTGACTCTTTCACACACATTGTGTGGCTCTTGAAGCTTTCACTGCCCTGTTGACTAACATGAAAAAGGCATTTCTCTCTAAATCACTTCCACAACCCAAGCCAACTGACAGCTTAGAGAATGCACTTAAAGTTGCTTTCTTTCCATCTCTCCCTCCCATCTATTTTCCTCCCTCCCTCCTACCCATCCATCTATTCTGTCTTGTAGCTCTCAGACATCTGATGCTCATGTCTTGCAGCTCTCAAACATCTAATGTTTATTCTATGTGGCTCTCACATTAAGCAAGTTTGGCCACCCCTGCCTTAGTGCAATTCCACTTCTACTGAAATAGAAGTTCAAGTCAGGGAAAGAAAACGTGCACATCTTTCTGCTAAGGGAGTGGCCGGAGTTTGTCTGCATTCGCAAATTGCGTTCCCCTCCCCCCCCAAAAAACCCTTTAGCAAAGGAGAAAATGCACGTGTATTTTGTACTCAGGGACCCCTTCCTTGAGAACAAAATGCCATGGAGGAACCAGCCCTACAGCAAAGATCCATTTTCTCGCTTGCTTTAAGAGACACGCTGATTGATTTTTGTACCTTGAAGGGCTTGCCAAAAAAAAAAAAACCCAGCAGAGACTGAAAAGAGACAATACTAATTTTTAAATATCATTAAAGTGAAACCTGGAGCCACTCATTCTGTTTGAGTCAATATCTCAGAGACAGAAGTAAAACATTATGTACAGCCATGTGGAGGGAACTGCAAAGCACAGTGACATTATAATTTCAAATACAGGGAGGAAAAATGAAAGCAGGGAAGGAGCCCCCTGGGGCTGGTTCGCTCTGGGAACCTGCCTGTAAATGATGCCTCCCCCCCTGTTCACTTGGTTTATGGGAAACAGTGGATGGTACAGCTCGGTTCCGGAACAGTGTGAATCCAGGATGCAGCTCACAGGTGATTCTTCAGATTATAGTCTGCTGCAACACGGGCTTCATTTATAGTTGCCCTGGCCTGACAGCTTGAGCAAAGAAAGCCAGTTTGGTGTAGTGGAGGGGTGGCCAAACTTGCTTAACATAAGAGGCACACAGAATAAATGTCAGATGTTTGAGAGCTGCAAGACATGAACGTTAGATGTTTAAGAGCAGGAAGGAAGGGAGGGAGGGAGGGAGGGAGGGAGGGAATATAGATGGGAGGAGAGGTGGAAGGAAAGTAACTTTAATTTTAAATGCATTCTCTAAGCCTCTGGCTGGCTTCACTTGGAGAAGTGATTTAAAGAGAGAAATACTTTCTCCAAGCCAACTGACAGGGTGGTGGGAGCTTCGAGAGCCACACAATATGTGCGAAGCCACAGTTTGGCCACCTTGGTGTAGCGGTTAAGCACGTAGACTCTTATCTGGGAGAACCCGGTTTGATTTCCCGCTCCTCTACAGGCACCTGCTGGAGTGATCTTGGGTCAGGTCACAGTTGTCTCAGAGCTGTTCCTCTCAAGAGCATTTCTTGGAGAGCTCTCTCAGCCCCACCTACCACACAGGCAGTGTTCCCTCTCAGCTGAGTTAATGTGAGCTAGCTCACAGATTTTTAGCCTCTGGCTCACACATTTTTGTCTTAGCTCAGGAAAAATGGCCCCAGAGCAAACAAATTTATGCAGTAGCACACAACTTTAATGCTAGTAGCTCATAAAGTAGTATTTTGGCTCACAAGACTCCACAGCTTAGAGGGAACACTGCTCACAGGGTATCTGTTGTGGAGAGGGGAAGAGAAAGGAGATTGTAAGCTCCTAGGAGATTCTGAGTGAAGGGTGGAGTATAAATTCAATTTCTTCTACTAAAAATGTTTTAAATAAATAGACAAGCCAGTTAGCAGTGCGGCCAATGTGGGGATGATCACGCTCACCATAGTTAAACCACGATTTCCGTGCTATTCCCAAAGTGAAACACTGTACAAAAACAGGGAGCTTATGAGACATCACGGCTGCTGCAGACATAACATTGCCAATGGCTTAAATGAAGAATCTGAAGCCGTAGTTTGAAGCTGGTTTCAGGTCCTGGGTTCAGCAGGAACATAACCACAATTAACAGCATAAAGAGTGTAACAGAAAGAGATAATTAAGTTTGACAGAAATTCAAGCTCCAGAAAAGAGCGGGGTGGGAGGGAAGGAGCTCAGTCCCATAGCTTATTTCCTGATGCTCGAGCAATCAGCAGCAGTTTCTGGTTTTAGATCTAACCTTGGTTAGCTCTTATCATGGTTAATAACACAGGGCCAGTGTAACTGTTTACTGGAGACAGGCCAAGCAGGGAGGATTCACAGTCCAGAAAAGAACAGAGCATGAAGCTTGGTGGGCTGTCCGTTTGTTTGTTTGCCAGTGTTACATCTGCCCCAGTCTCTGATGGCAAAGCCCCATAACACAAAGTGTGGAAGAAGAAGAGGAGGAGGGGGGGGGAGGAGGAGGAGAAGAGTTGGATTTGGATTTATACCCCGCCTTTCACTAAGCGTCTCAGAGCAGTTTACAATCCCTTCCTTTCCTCATAACACCCTGAGGTAGGTGGGGCTGAGAGAGCTCTGAGAGAACCACTCTTGATAGACCTGTTCTTAGAGAACTGTGGCTGACCCAAGATCACTCCAACAGCTGCCTGTGGAGGAGTGGGGAGTCATACCTGGTTCTCCCAGATTAGAGCCCATGCACTTAACCACTACACCCAACTGGCTCTCGGTGTCCTTACCTGAGGGCCTGAGTCGACAGCGGCGATGTCACTTAAGCGGATGTCAGGAATCTCGGGAACGAATGGGTACGGCTGATCCTGCAGGCGACTGGCCAGGTCTGCCTTCCACCCAATAACGCTTTGGAGGGAAGTCTTGGAGAGAAATGCGGAGGTCTGCTGATAGAATAGAGCTGTATCCTGAAGGGATTCCTCCTCAGGCTGCTGAAAGGACACATGGTTAAAGCTCTGGTTAGGAACTGAATAGCAAAAATGGTAGGCTGGGGACTCAAAGGCAAATGTCAGCAAACGGTTCAGTTCAGTGCCAGTTCCTTTATCCTGGGCTCTCTGCATTCAAGCAGATTTGCTCTTAACCAAAGATCAGTCCTTCTAAGCTAGCCTGGAAAAAGGATCTTTGCTTGGAAGAAAAAGTGTTGCTAAAAAAGAAGAAAAACAGGTTGCTTACCTGTAACTGATGATCTTCGAGTGGTCTCTGTGCAGTCCCACACATGGGTCTTGCCGCAGGCAATGGATCCATACCTTGGAGTCTCCAATACTTCGCCTAGAGTATTTTTTGGCGCACTTTCCGCTTGCCCTGGGGAGCAGGCATCAACTGCGCGTGCCTGGAGTGAGCAGGACGTGCCATTCCCACTCAGTTTCTTCCAGCCACTACTGACAGTCTACAAATGTAAAAACCAAGGCAGAAAAAGCCAGCAGAGGGGAAGGCTGGGTGGGCGTGTGTGACTGCACAGATGACTACTCGAAGATCAGTTACAGGTAAGCAACCTGTTTATCTTCTTCGTGGGCTCTGTGCAGTCCCACAAATGGGTGACTAGCAAGCTGAAAGTCAAAAGGAAGGTGGGTGCTGGCAAGAAAAAAAAATTTCATACTTACAATGTATGTATGCACTCACCTGGGGTGATTTCAGAGGAAGATGGACCTAAGGACCGCTTGGCCGAAGGAGGCGTCTCATCTGGCACAAATATCCAAGGCATAGTGCGAGACGAACGTGGATGGCGAGGACCATGATGCAGCAGCACAGACGTCCTCTAAGGAGACGCCCTCCAGGAAGGCCGAGGAGGTCGAGACTGCTCTAGTCGAGTGAGCCTTAAGGCCTTCAGGTAAAGGTTGCTTAGCAACTTTGTAACACAACCATAATTACAATGGATACCCACTTAGAGAGTCTCTGGGTAGAAATTTTGCGTCCTCTTTGAGGATTGCGGTAGACCACAAATAAGTTAGGGTCCTTACGGAACGGTTGTGTATGAGAGAGGTAAAAAGACAAAGCTCTTCTGACGTCAAAGGTGTGTAGAGCTCTTTGTCCAGAGTCCATAGGATTAGGAAAAAACGTGGGTGTCATGGGTGCTGGGGACCCTGCAGAGGAAGACGAGTCTGCCGAGGAAACTGTACCCCTGCCACCTGCACCAGTACCCCTGCCTCCTGCTGAAGAAGATCCCAGCCCCCCTGCCTCGCCCTCTCGGGTGGCTCGTGTGCGTGACTGCCTCCGTCAGGACCTCAGGGATCGGAGGAGGGCAGCACGCTCACAAGCAAGACGCTCCCTGAGTCCTGAGTTTTGAGAGGATTCTGGCCCTCCTAAGAGCAAGGATGCTTGAGTTGTAACAGGATCCTGGCTGCCTCCCAGAGCCAGCAATTAGCCCAAATGGGCAACAGCCAGCAGAGGGCTATATAGCTGTGGGCTTTGGGAGGAGGCTTTGTGGAAGCAACTAGTCATCTCCCTGACGTTCTAGCGTCCACTCCAGCTTGACTTTGGCTTTTGACTTCTGGACTCCCTGACCTCGGCTTCTGGACCTTGGACCTGCGATACTTGCACAGCGATTTGGATTTGGCACCTTGGACACGCCTGCTTGCTGGCTACAGACCTCGGACTGCCTCTGGACTTTGCCTGACCCGGCCCCAGCCATGACAGTGGGCAACGAAGTAGAAGTTGAAAGATGGAATTTCGATACAACTTTGGGTAAGAAAGCAGGATCCGCTCTCAGGATCACTTTGTTCCTATGAAAAACTGTATAAGGTGGGTCAGAACGGAAGGCACACAAGTCACTGGCCCGCTTGCCAGAAGTGAGAGCAACCAACAGGGCAGTCTTCCAAGAGAGAAGATTAAGGTCCATAGTGGCCAAGGGTTCAAATGGGGGTTTCATAAGTTGTGAAAGAACTAATGACAAACTCCAAACTGGCACAATCGGTTTGATAGGAGGGTGAAGGTGCAACATGCCCTTGAGGAATGATTTGGACAGTCTATGGGAGAAAACAGTCTGACCGTCAATAGGCTCGTGGAAAGCAGAAATGGCTGAAAGGTGAACCTTTAAAGAAGAATAGCTGAGTCCCCCACACCTGTAGAGACAGCAGGTACTCCAGGATCAAAGGGAGAGGTACAGACTCTGGATCAAGTTGTTGACAGGATGCAAAGGAGCAGAAGTGCTTCCACTTGCACTGGTATGAGCGCCTGGTGGAAGGTTTTCTAGCATTTAGGATAACATCCGCTACTCTTGGTGGTAAAGATGTGGCTGAATTCTCCGAGATATAAGTCCTAGAATTTGGGGGTTGTGGTGCTATACCTGGCCGTGATCTTGGGTGAGGAGATCGTCTGCCAGGGGAAGGCGGCGATAAGTGTGATGGGACATTTGAAGGAGTCTCATGAACCACGGTTGCCATGGCCACCATGGCACTATCAGTATGCAGTCTGTACCATCCCAAGCAATTTTGAGTAGAGATCGGGTAATTAGAGGGGTTGGTGGAAAAAGATAATGAAGAGGACCCCTCCAGTTGTGGAGGAAAGCATCATTGCCTCTCCTGGTATAAAAGAGAGGGCATTTCGAGTTGTCTTTCGTAGCAAAAACATCTACTTTTGGAGTCCCAAAGCATGAAAAGATGCAATGCAAGTAGCATGGATTGAGGGACCATTCGTGGTCATCTACGCGAATCCTGCTGAGAGAATCGGCCAAGACATTCTCTATCCCTGGAAGGTGAATGGCAGTCAGGTAGATGCTGTTTTTGATGCACCATTCCCAAAGAAGTATGGCTATGCAGCACAGATGGATAGATCTGGTACTGCTCTGCTTGTTCACAAAGAAACCTGTGGCCATATTGTCGGTTGTGATCTGGACATGTCGGTTGATTACAGACGGAAGGAACAAATGAAGAGCCCTGTGAATGGCTATGAGTTCTAGGCAGTTTATGTGCATAGCCCTCTCAGGAGCAGTCCTCAAACCCCTGACAGTCTTGTCCTCTAAGTGGGCTCCCCATCCTCACTTGGAGGCATCTGTAGTCACAATGACAGACGGAGGAGAAAGAACAAAGGGCATTACGCAAAGTAAATTGTCTGGTACTGTCCACCAGACAAGGGAGAGCCAAACCCTCTGAGGTACAGTGAGAACGGTATTCTGTGGTTCTACATGCAGATGGTAGGCATGAACAAACCAAAGCTGGAGATGCCGCATACGCAGTCTTGCGAATCGAAGAACCAAGGCTGTTGCAGCCATGAGGACCAGAAGACGTTGAATGGTGATTGCAGGTTGCGTTGGGGTACATATGACCTCCTGGGCCAGGGACATAATGGTATGGGCACGATCCCTGGGAAGACAAATGAGATGAGGAGATGTGCAGAGATGAGCCACCTATGAACTGTAGGTCCTGAGTTGGGGTGAGGTGAGATTTGGTAGCATTCACACACAGGCCCAGGGAGGCGAGAAGAGAGAGTGTTGTTTTGAGATTCTTCGCCAGTTGATGTGCTGTGGGAGCAATGAGTAACCAGTCGTCTATGTATGGGAACACTGGAATGTTGCGAAGACGCAGGGCAGCTGCGACTACTGCCATGCACTTCGTAAACACTCTGGGGGTGGTGGACAGCCCGAACGGGAAGGATCAATACTGGAAGTGATGTTGTCCCATGGCAAAGCGAAGATATTTGTGGTGCTGAGGTCTGATGGTCACATGGAAAAAAGCATCCTGGAGATCCAGGGATGCCATCCAGGAATCCTGCGGAATTAGGGGAAGGATGGATTGGATGGAGATCATTCTGAATTTCTTGTAGACTATCCAC
This sequence comes from Heteronotia binoei, assembly GCF_032191835.1. Taxonomy (NCBI): domain Eukaryota; kingdom Metazoa; phylum Chordata; class Lepidosauria; order Squamata; family Gekkonidae; genus Heteronotia; species Heteronotia binoei. The sequence continues at coordinate 13,055,946 of NC_083242.1, read as the reverse complement.
TTGTTTAGTTTCCTGAGATCCAGAATGGGTTGCTTGCCCCCGTCCCTCTTGGGCACCAGGAAATATCGTGAGTAGAAACCTGTCCCACGATGGTGAGAAGGAACAGGTTCTATGGCATTTTTTGGAGCAAGTCCAGAATCCCTTGTTTGAGATGAGGGGAGGGTGGAGTAACGGTGAAGTAGTGGTGGTGAGGTGGCAAAACGAACTCGATTGCGTAACCTAGGCGGATTATGGTGAGCACCCAAGAGTCCGTGGTGATTGAGCTCCAGGTTGGATAGAACGGGAGAAGACGTGTTTGATAGCAGTGATTCAGCTGTTGAGTGAGATGCAGAGGGGAGTCAAAGAGACTGCTTGGCTGGCTGAGAAGACTTCTTTGTTTGCTGAGAGTGTGGCCTCTGTTGGAAGGGTTGCTTTTGTTGGGGGGGGGTTTGATCTTCCAGTAATCGGATTGCTTAGGATAGCGTTGGCGCCTCTGAAAAGATGGTCTCCAGGACTTAGGTCGATTGAACTTCTGAGAGGCTGGCTGAGAGACTCCAAGGCGCTTCGCCCTCTTGCGGCCATCATCTACCGAAGTGAGGACTTCATCAGTGGATGCATGAAGGAGGCCAAGACCATCAAAAGGTAGGTCTTCAATTTTTTGTTTAATGTCAGGTTGAAGTTTGGTTGACCTCAGCCAGGCGTGTCGACGCAATGCCACCGATGAAGCGAAAACTCTAGATGAGCAGGAAACGGCATGTCTGATGGTGTTAATCTGCTGTTTCGAAACTTGTGATAGCTGAGACTAAATTAGATGCAGCTCTCTGAGAAGTTTCAGGCAGAGAAGGAATGAAAGGAGTAAATTGGTTGGTGAGATTAAATTAAATGCAGCAAAATAAGCCAAGTAATTATTAAGCTTGGAATTAGTAGAGGCAAGGTTGTAAATCTTGTGAGCCAAGGTGTCCAACTTCCGGCCCTCACGATCAGGAGGAGTGGGGTGCCTGGATGGTTTGGCTTTAGTCCCTGAGTGCATGATTATGGAGTTTGGAGCAGGATGGGAGGCTAAAAATTTAGAATCAGGAATGTGTACTCTGTACAGAGAGTCAAAGCGCTTTGAAGTGGGTGGAATCGAAGCAGGTTTGTCCCAGGCCTCACGCAGCCCTTCCAAGTGCACTGGCAACATAGGTAGGAGTGACCCTGCTGGGAAATCCGCCTGAACCAGATCGTGGACTATGTCAGAAATCTTGGGTGAGTCGGAAGAAAGAGTAACATTCAAGGCTTCAGCCATAGTAGTAATCAGGTTAAGGTAGGCCTTCGAACCGTCCGATGGAGAAAGACGGGCTGACTGCGTGGAATCCAAGGCAGGAGAGCCAGGAGGATCTTCGGAGTCAGAAGAGCCTGAGCTGTCCCCGTCGGATTGGGATTCCTCAGTTGCAGGAGAGATCAGAGGCCTGGTAGGTGCAGATGTGGATGCACATTCCTCGGAAGGTTTAGACTGTACTTGTAAGGCAGTCGAAGTCATGGCCGATGTAGAAGTCATGGCTGGAGCAGCAGATATGATGGCGGAAGCTGTGAGGGGTATAAAAGATTCTTGGTACCGAGGAGGTTCACGGACTCAAGAAGAGAGATACTCCGGGTCTCGGGTTCGAGAAGGCTCATGGTACTGAGGAGATTCGAAGTCACGGATTTGAGGTGTTGATACATCATGGCTGTGGGATGCGACCTGGAATTTACAGTACCGAGAGCGACGGGGGGGAACGGGAGTAGCGATGGTAAACCCGGCAGTGTCTGGGAGATGGCGATCTGGAGAGTGAAGAATATTCATATCGACCCCCTCTGGTAATAGTTCTGGTATTCATGGTAGACTGGAGAGCGTGAACAGAAATCACAACGTCGAACCGGTGAGCAGGATCGGACATGTTGGGTGGAAACCTGTGTCAACGACTCTCTGTAGAGAGGAGAAACTCCAATGTCTCTAAAGGATCTATCCTGTAGCAAAGACCGGGGATGCTCCTGAGAGAAAGTCGGATCCGAATTGGGCTCGGGTTCGAGGATGTCGAACGGCACCATGCTATGACCGAGGGCAAGCGAGATCAGACCGGTAGAACCTTGACTGCAGCTGGGGAGTGAGGAGTGAGATAAGGCATATCGGAGATAATGTCAGTGGAACAAGCTCTGGTGGAACAAGAGGTTGGATCGGAGCCGAGTGTGTGGAAACCAACACCATCAATGTTGCTATAGTGGTCAAAGTGGTAGCCCTTGGGGAAGTTGCTGGAGTCGACCTTGTCGGATCGCGGGATTTCTTTGGAGCCGAGGCCGATGAATCGGTATGGCAAGACTTCTTCGAAGCCTTATGGCCGTTGTCGGAGTGCTTGGATGGTCTCTTGTCGGACTTATGCTTGTTGTGAAGTTGAGGAGCAGCCAAATCTCCCGCTCGGTGTGGGGGAGGTGGTGAATCAGAGCTGGGCATAGCCCGAAGAGATTTTTCGAGCAGGAAACTTTGAAGTCTGGCTGCTCGGTTTTTTCGCGCCTGTTTACCGAAGTTGGCGCAATGAGGGCAAGTATCTACCTGATGAGCTTCACCCAAGCAGAAAAGACAGTACAAATGTCTGTCTGAAGTAGGGATTTTAGATCCACACCTCCGACACTTTTTGAAAGTAATTTTCCCTTCCATAAGCTCCAGACAAGGGAGGGGAGAAAAACAGGAAAAGGAAGGCGCAGAAACAAGGGCTTTTTTTTTAATTTTAGAAGAACGAAAAAGATAGTAGAATGGAGATAGAGAGAAAAAAGGAGAATACGATACCAAACAGGAGAAGACGAGCTGAGGAGAGGAACGCAGCAAGGTAGGTGTTGTCCAGGCGGCAGAAAGGAAGAAACTGAGTGGGAATGGCACCTCCCGCTCGCTCCAGGCATGCGCAGTCGATGCCTGCTCCCCAGGGCGAGCGGAAAGCGCGCCAAAAAACGCTCTAGGCGAGCTATTGGAGACTCCAAGGTATGGATCTGTTGCCTGCGGCAAGACCCATGCGTGGGACTGCACACAGACCACGATGAAGATGGAGAATAAGGAGAAGATGATGATGTTATTGGATTTATATCCTGCCCTCCACTCCGAATCTCAGAGTGGTTCACAATCTCCTTTTCCTTCCTCCCCCACAACAGAAACCCTGTGAGGTGGGTGGGGCTGAGAGGACTCTCACAGCAGCTGCCCTTTCAAGGACAGCTCTGCAAAAGCCATGGCTGAACCAATACCATTTCAGCAGCTGCAAGTAGAGGAGGGGGGAATCAAACCTGGTTCTCCCAGATAAGAGTCCGCATACTTAACCACTACACCAAACTGGAGAAGGAGAAGAAATTATGTGTGTTAAGGTAACTAATTAAGTATAATGATCTATTCATACATCAGTATAGTGGTAAGATGTCAATTGACCAATCAATGTTTATGTATGGAATAAAGAGGAAGGGAGTATTACCGGAAGGAATTGTGCATGCTTGTATGAGCTCCTGAATAGTTTACTGTTGTGAAAGTTTTGGAAAAACTTCAGACTCCCCTCTTTGAGAAAGGGATTTGAAATGGCGTGGCAAACGTCAGCCGGCTTTGGGCTCCATCGGAGGTGGACCTTGTGGAGTCTTCTGGAAATGGACTTGTATATTAAAAGAAATATGCTTCTGGATACAAGCACTTCTTTGCACTTAGCACTTTATTGTCAGAATTAACTATCTTAGAAATATTTGTATGTGTTCAGATGCTGGAGATTTTTTGATATGTATTACTTACCCTACGAAAATACTGAATTAATGAAATATGTGAATGTCACTGTATTATAAAAAAAATTCTGAGTAAGTTGATATCATTGTTTTTGTTGCATAATTTGATCACGGTGTCTTTTTGCTTGCAATCCCCAGGTGGGGGCAGTGGATCCCCCTGGTTTGGAGGCCCTCCCCCTGCTTCAGGGTTATCAGAAAGTGGGGGGGGAGGGAAATGTCTGCTGGATGCTCCATTATTCCCTATGGAAACAATTCCCATAGGGTATAATGGAGAACTGATCTGCTGGTATCTGAGACTCTGAGGGGGCCATTTTTTTTGAGACAGAGGAACCAAATTTTCACCCCCCAAGTTTCAAAATGATTGAACCAGGCGGTCCAATTCTATGAGCCACCCAAAGAAGGTGTCCCTATCCTTCATTATTTCCAAATGGATGGAAGGCATTTAAAAGACTCTGAGGCTCTGAGACTCTGAGATTCGGAGTGGAGGGAGGGATATAAATCCAATATAAATCCAATATCATCATCAAAAGGTGTGCGGTAACCTTAAAATGTGATGGCCAGGAGTCCCTTTGGAGTTCAATTGTGCTTGTCACAACCTTGCTCCTGGCTCCACCTCCCAAAGTCTCCTGGCTCCACCTCCAAAGTCCCCAGATATTTCTTGATGCAGACAAGGCAACCCTACTCAGGGGCACCATGAGCTGGCTCAGGGTTGACAAAAGGCACACAGGACGTTGAGGATAAAATAGGACTTGCAGGGATCCTTGGAGGAAAAGTGGGATAAAAACGAATTAATAACAGAACGGAGAATACACATCCTTCTGATTCGAGATGCTTAAATGGGGGAAATGACAGGGATTTTTGAAATGCTGGTTATCCTGACAGGGACCTTGAGCTTATTATTAAGGCAGTCGCATAAATCCACACACACACACACACACTGTAAAATGCCCCAAGCCAAGTCAAAGGAACCAGGAGGCACTGATTCCCTAGAAGATACTTCCAGAGATAAACATGTCAGATTTTTTATTCAACCGAGGTGTTGATTAAAGAGGTCACAGTGAAGCCGCCTGTTGCCAGTGCTGAGAAAGAGAGGAGAAGAAAACCCAAACAGCTGAAAGATTCCCCAGGGACGATGCAAGAAGAAGGGCTCATTTTACTTTGTTTTTGCCGCGGCTGACATTTTGGAAAGACTGGGGTGTGTGTTTGTGTGTGTGTTTTTCCCATCAGATCTAGCATCGAGTGTCAGCTGTACAAAACCCCCAGGAGAATGAGAACAACAGAGATCAAGGCTGCTGGAGAGAAATTCGAGGTCACCTTTGTCGTGAGAAGAAAATGCCAGTGGCACACTGTTCACCCAAGAGATACAGGATATACTAGAACAGGGGTGTCAAACATGCGGTCTGGGGGCCGAATCAGGCCCCTGGAGGGCTCCTATCAGGCCCCCAAGCAACTGTCTGTCATCTGCTTCCTTCTCCTTGTATCTTGATTCCTTCTGCATAACAATTTGCTTTGCAAGGCTTGCTCAATTGCACAGGAGCTACAGAGCAAAACCTCTATTTTCTCCATTGGCTGAGGCTCCTCCCTTGGGGAGGAAGGTGGGGGGAGGCAGAGCTTGTTTCCCCAAGCTCTCTCAATTGCACAGCAGAGCTACTGAACCAAGCCTCTCTTCCTCCTATTGGCTGAGGCTCCTTCCCCTCCCCAGTTCCCTGGAGAAGGAAAGAGCCAGAGCTTCCTTTGCCCAGTTCCCTGGATCCCATGGGAGCAATACAAAGAAAGCACCTTTAAGACTAATGAGTGGTAATATTTTACGTTTTTAAATATATATATATATATTTGTGTTTGTCTGTGTCCTTTTATAGTTTATATCTCTGCTATCTAGTCTTAAATAGGTACACACATGGTCCTGCCTGACATGGCCCAACCCAACAAGGTCTCTTTTATGTCAGATTCGGCCCTCATAACAAATAAGCTCGACACTCCTGTACTAGAACATGTATTTTAATCTGTCACCTAGTTTTACTGTATTTTGGTGCACCGATGAACCGATGTTCAGTTATGACATATTGCCCATGACAACGTGTCAGGATATGTGAGCCAGTTCCTTTCCTGATGACATGAAAGAATTTACATGCTTACTTGGTTTGCTTAGGGACTGACAGAAAGGCCTGCAGGTATTACCCTCCGGAACATAGGTGAGGTGATGATGTGCTTAATGAGTTGGTATTGAAACTGGTTATTTGCTAATCAATAGAACTGAGGATGTCCCAGATGTGGAGATTGGGAAAATTTTACTGCCTGTGTTCTAAGAACATAAGAGAAGCCATGCTGGATCAGGCTAGTGGCCCATCCAGTCCAACAATCTGTGTCACACAGTGGCCAAAAAACCCAGGTGCCCTCAGGAGGTCCATCAGTGGGGCCAGGACGCTAGAAGCCCTCCCACTGTACCCTACCCCCGCCAAACACCAAGAATACAGAGTATCACTGCCCCAGACAGAAAGTTCCAACAATACACTGTGGCTAATAGCCACTGATGGACCTCTGCTCCATATGCTTATCCAATCCCCTCTTGAAGCTGTCTATGCTTGCAGCAGCAACCACACTTGCCTGGGGGCACAGGCCTGAGGCAAAAGTTACAGAGACAAGATGTAGATTAGACAGCTAGACAGGATGTTTATTGTTTTGAATGCCCAGTTCCCCTTTCCCCATAAGTAATGAGTAAACTTTATTTTTAAAGCTAATACTTGTGCTGTGTTCTTCTTTTGCTCTCCTGCAACCCAACCCAACATAACCTCTTTTTAAAAACTCCAAAAGTTGGGGGTTAATGTGCCAAAGAATATGTCAGCAGCGGCTACAGGCTGAAGCCACCTAAGCCTGATTGATGCCACCTGCCCAAGATACCACCTAAGCCTGGCATCCATCTCGTTCTTTATTGCAAACAGCTGCAATTTCCTGCTCAGCTTGTAATAAAAGTGAGCATTACGCGACGGGGAGAGATACGCCAGACAAAACCTATTCTGTTCATACACAGGTCATTGATGGGGAATGCAAAATAATTTGAGCCATCATAGAGAGAACGTTGTTGGAGACTTTATGTCCCTATGAGTTTCGTCTTGAGTGTAGCACTTATTTATTTAATTTCTATCCCACCCTCCCCGCCGAAGGCAGGCTCAGGGCGGCTCACAGACCAAGGGTCAACACAAGCACACTAGTGGGACCGATGAAATAAACAACAATAAAAACATAAGACATAAAAACAATTTTAAAACATTTGCATGTGCTGCTGTCATGATTTCAGGCAGCGATTAAATTCTGGTGGTTAGAGGTCTCAGGATCACACAGTGTGGTGAGGTAGGCTGTTGGTGGTGTTCTTATGGGCTAGTCCCATTGCTGCAGATGTTACCATCATGTAAATGCCTGGTGGAAGAGTGCCGTCTTTAAGGCCCTGCGGAACTGTGAAAGCTCTTGCAGGGCCCTAACCTGCTCCGGCAACTCATTCCACCAGCTAGGGGCAGCAACGGAAAAGGCCCTGGTTCTCGTTGTTTTGATTTATTGTCCTTTGATACTGCGGAATATTCCTCATTGACAAAGACTTTGAAACAGGTGTGGCAGAAGTCAACAACCTGTCCAGGGAGTTCTGTTTCCACTATTGAGATATTTGCACAGTGGATACATCGATAAGGTGACGTCTATTGCTAGTCCTTCTAGGAATAAGAGACAGGTGGACTTCCACAAGGACTTTTATTAGGGACTTTAATATAATTTGTATAATTTGTTGCAATATATTAGTCAATTTGTCACTATAACCTGAGGGTTGTGTTTATTTATATGTTCTGGAATGACTTCTCTCATTGCCTCAGCCCCCCCAAAAGCAACTCTGCCCCGAGCTGTTTGGATATCGCTTGCCTTCTTACTGGCCTTCCTATCTGAAAATTCTGGTTTCCCACAAAATTGCCCCGCCTTTGCGGTTTTTAATCAAACGTCTGATGTCACCATCAATTAAGCCCCATACCAAAAAATAAAAGCATAACAGGCGCCACCGTTATTTTATGGGTTCTCTGACACAGGACGGGAAATGTCACTTCTGTTGCTTATGCAGCCAAGTCTTGGGCTGCTGAAGAGAAATGCTTGCTGTTGCTGAAGGAGAAGCAGCAAGGATTTTTTGAACGTGATCAGAATGTCCTGACTAGGGATACTATAGAACAGATGGGTCTCCTTGGGTGCATCAGAAATGGCCCAAATATTGCGATTTTGCAGCAAAATGCACTGGGATCTCAGAAGTTGCCCTCTTTCTTGGCTACACTCTGGGTGGTTCAAGATAAATTATGAAACCTGACTTCTCTAGAAAGAAAATTGACCAGGAAGAGATACACCTTTAGATCTGTTTGTGGCCAGATTATAATGCTTCTGCTGTTTATATTGGGGGGGGGGGCTTGTAGCCCCCCACACAACTTGGCAATGACAGCCAGTTTGGTGCAGTGGTTAAGAGCGGCTCTTACATTAAGCAAGTTTGGCTACCCCTGTTCTAGATAGTAAAGTTTAAGAGATAGAGACAGAACAGGCAGAGAGGTGGGGAGAGAGAGAGGTGGAAAGAAGGCAACTTTAAGTACATTCTCCAAACTGCTGGCTGGCTTGAGTTAGAGAAGTGATTTAAAGAGATAAAAGCTTTCTCCAAGTCAGCTGACAAAGGTGATGGGGGCTTAAAGAGCCCCACAATATGTGTGAAAGAGCCATATGCGGCTCCTGAGCTGCAGTTCAGCCATGCCTGATTTAGAATGTAGTTCCTGAATAAAACAACTGTTGTTAGTTGAAACTGTAAAGCAGCTCTGTATAACTTTGTAACTCTGCCAGCACACTGAGAACAAAGGCTTCATCTGCATGTAGCCAAGGTGCAGGGGTGGAATTCTAACAGGAGCTCCTTTGCATATTAGGTCACACCCCCATGATGTAGCCAATCCTCCAAGAGCTTACAAGGCTCTGTTTTGTAAGCTCTTGGAAGATTGGCTACATCATGGGGGTGTGACCTAATATGCAAAGGAGCTTCTGCTAGAATTCCACCCCTGCAGAGGTGCATTCTGCTATGTTTGAGACGGGATACCGGACTAACTAACCAGTTAACTTCCAGTAGAATCAAGACACACAGTCGTGACATTCCATTTGTCAGCTTTGGACATCAACACACAGCAGGATATCCTCCAACTTACTTCATCTTCCTGAAGTCCGAGCACGCTCTGTCCATCTGACTCGCAGACCGGGGTTAAACAAGCCCGCAGTGCCAGGCTGTCCTTATGCCAGGTTTGCTGCAGCCCCAAGACATGGAACGGAGCTTGGCGTTCTCCTTTACCTCCCAAGCAGGGTACCTGCGGATGCATTTGAAGAGACAGCTCAGATGAATCAGTCACAGCCACAAAGCGACCAGGTCAGAAGCAGTGTTCCCTCTAAGGTGAGTTAGTGTGAGCTAGCTCACAGATTTTTAGCCTCCAGCTCACACATTTTTGTCTTAGCTCCGAAATGATGACCTTAGAGCACACTAATTTATGCAGTCACTCCCAACTTTAATGCAAGTAGCTCACAAAGCAGAATTTTTGCTCACAAGACTCTGCAGCTTAGAGTGAACGTTGGTCAGAAGTGCAAATAATGGAGAACAACTGGAGAGTGATTCCTTTAGCGAGGATGTGCCAGCAAGGTGTGGAGGACTCCAAGAGAATGATCCTGGTGCTTCTGGGCATATTGGTAAAGCAGTGAAACGGGATCAGCCACAAACAAGCCAGAGACTCAGGGGAAGGTCCATAAAAATGGACCAATGAGCAAGTGCATTACCTAGAGGATGCACAGAGAAGGAGGAAGAAGGAGGAGGAGGAGACTGGATTTATACTCTGCCCCTCTGATATGTCCTTGCCTAAAACATTAGAGACTTCATCCCTGAGAACAAATGGCACCAAGGTTGAAACATCTGCATCCTGATTGGTCAGGCTGCCTTGGACCATCTATAGGGGGCTATTGGGCCAGTCTGAATGGGTCTATGGGTGGGGAGCATGGTGGAGTCTCACTGTACATACTCAGGCCATAGCCTGAGGTTTGCATGCTAGTTTTGCCCTGTATTTACGATGTTGAATCACTGAGCAGAAGATGCTGATCACAACTCTGGGAGTCCTCGTTCTTTCCAACTGAACCCAGTATTTTTACCCTCACTAACAACCACCTTCCCTCCCTCTCCCCACAACAGATACCCTGTGAGGCAGGTGAGCTGTGACTGACCCAAGGTCATCCAGCAGGCTTCATGTGGAGAAGGAGCAGGGAATCAAACCTGGTTCTCCTGATCAGAGTCCGCCAGTCTTAACCAATACACCAAAATGGCTCGTAAAGAGGAAGGAGGGAGGGGCAATAAGTCTGACTGAGCCACTCACAACTTGCCATATGCTACAGTTAGATATGCTTCCCTACAGCGCAATCTAAGATAATACAAGAAAGGCAGCGGGGTGCAAAATTGATAGCATCAGATAAGAGCCAGGAGAGCTGGGTTCAAATCCCTCACTTCAGCCATGAAGAGTCAGTTTGGTGTAGTGGTTAAGTGGGCGGACTCTTACCTGGGAGAACCAGGTTTGATTCCCCACTCCTCCAGCTGCAACTGCTGGAATGGTCTTGGGTCAGCCATAGCTATTGCAGTTGTTGTCCTTGAAAGGGCAGCTGCTGTGAGAGCCCTCTTAGCCCCACCCACCTCATAGGGTGTCTGTTGTGGGGGAAGAAGATAAAGGAGATTGTAAGCCACTCTGAGACTTTGAAGGGCGGGGTATACATCTGCAATTCTTCTTCCTCTTCTCTATGGATGACTTTGGGCCAGTTACACACACTTTGTCTCTGCATGGGCCACCGTCGTGAAGACAAAACGAGGGAAGAGAGAAGCATGTGTGCTCCTCGGAGGGAAGGGTGGATTTCAAACGTACAAGATAGATTTAAAGCATTTCAAAGATCCAATTACTTCTGAAGCGAAAAGAGTCCTGGCGGAGGGGTGGGAGGGATTAATTAACGCTAGAGGAAAGGCACCTGTCCTTCGAATTCAAAATTAATTGCATGGCGACACTGGCCATTGCTTAATCTAGTAAGAAGACAGGGCTGCAAGGGGAGGGGGATAGAACTGGGTCTGGCCGATGAATGCTGCAAAGTGCACGTCCACCAAACCCGATATGTCCCTTCCAACCAATCTGTCGGGTTAGAATGGTTAGAACAATCTGTCTCTCCTACAGGGAAGGAGAGAGAAAAAACCCTAAAACAATTAATGATGAGAACGGTCCAGGTAAGCAGCCGTGCTGGCCTGAACTATTTTGGCATAGATTCTGACTTGATACTATTTTGCATGCTTAATCACTGCCCACCAGCTATATGTAACTCTGCCCACTGTACCCCCATTTCATTGTCTGATGAAACATACATGCACGTGAAAACTCACGTTCTGAATGGAACTTTGTTGGTCTTAAAGGTGCTACTTGGCTCCAGTTATGAGAATGATTAGCTAACACTGGAGGGAAAGCACCTGCCCTTCAGATCCAGAAGTCCTTCAGAATATGAGAGCTATGGCCTGTTTCCAACAGTCAGTTCTGTTCTGGGGTGTTGGAGAAAGGCTTGATTCTCACATTCATAAGAATATAACAGAAGCCATGGTGCATCAGGCCAATGGCCCATCCAGTCCAACACTCTATGTCACACAGGGGTCAAAAAAACCAGGTGCCATCAGGAGGTCCATCAGTGGGGCCAGGACACTAGAAGCCCTCCCACTGTTGCCCCCCCCTCAAGCACCAAGAATGCAGAGCATCACTGCTCCAGACAGAGAGTTCCATCTATACCCTGCGGCGAATAGCCACTGATGGACCTCTGCTCCATCCAATCCCCTCTTGAAGCTGCCTATGCTTGTAGCCGCTGCCACCTCCTGTGGCAGTGAACTCCATGGGTTAATCACCCTTTGGGTGAAGAAGGATTTCCTTTTCTCTGTTCTAACCCGACTGCTCACAGCCTGGTCACAGAAGTCGGCCGGTCGCTGGGAGCAGGTCTGGCTTTCCCTCCAAAGATAAACTTCTCCTGTAGAACTGCCCTCTGAGAGAAAATGCAAAGTATATCCCTGTTCTTGCCCTTACTGATGAGCTGCGGGTATGTTTGCGCCTTGTTGTGCAGAGCCCACGACACAGTGCACACTTCCCCTCCTTCCCCTTCAAGTCCAACTGCCCACAGCGCCCCGTCCTCAAAGGAACAGTGTGTGTGTGGGGGGGAGAAGAACAGCAGTTTCCTTTCCCCACTTGCCCAGACTTGCCCTGTCCAGGGGCTCTGGCAGCTGACTGCCGGTGGCAGTGCAGGTCCCACCTGCCCCACACTGGGAATGGTTCACTCCTCGCTTGTCTGCAGTGCCGAAGGGCAGTGATTCTGGGTTCCCATCCTGGACTTTTCCCCAAGGACACAGGATCACTAAGACCGCCCCTACGTTTCCCAGGACCTTTGTAAAGTACAAGCTGCAAACCAAAAGGATCAGAAACTGGAAGACACTAACAGGAATCCTGCAGCAGAGTGAAATATATGTGGAGCACCAAGAGACACTTTGTACCTTATCAAAGATTTCAGGTTTTCATGGCTGGTAACATCATTAGGGTTTGTAGAATCTTTCGGGCTCAAGTGCCGTGTTCTACTGGAGAAAGTTTTCCTTCCAGACGTTTCGTTCTCAGCTGATGTTCTCCGCAACTGAGAACGAAACGTCTGGAAGGAAAACTTTCTCCAGTAGAACATGGCACTTGAGCATGAAAGATTCTACAAACCCTAACTTTGTACCTTCTAGGGTAAGAAGAAGGAGAAGGAGAAGAAGAAGAAGGAGAAGGAAAAGGAGGAGAAGGAGAAGGAAGAGGAGGGGGAGATTGGATTGATAAACCACCCTTCACTATGCAAAGGAGTCTCAGATTGGCTTACAATCTCCTTTCCCTTCCCCTCCCCACAACAGACACCATGTGAGGTAGGTGAGGCTGAGAGAGCTCTGACAGAAACCGCTCTTGAGTAGAACAGCCCTGAGAGAACTTGTAGCTGACCCAAGGTTCCATCAGCCAGTGCATGTGGAGGAGTGGGGACTCAAACCAGGTTCTCCCAGGTACTGCTACCCCAAACTGCCTCCCTTTACATTTACATCCTCTCCCTCTCTGACACACTGTCCCCCTCATGATGACAGGTATTTGCTCGTCCAGAGCTCCTTTGAGAGACACGTTGGCCATGCGGGTCCCCCCCCTCCACTCCGCCTTCCCTGCTTTCAAAGTGTCGCATTTGGATAGCCGGGCAAGACCCGTAACTCCAATTAGTTTCCTGTGGCAAAGAGGAGAACGAAGAGTCCTCATCGACTTCATGTTCTCTGCCGCGGCTACACAGTACATTGCCTTTATTGACGATAATGGGGTCGATGAGCTCCGCTAAAAATCAATGCTAAGTGATTATGCTGTTATAAGGAGACGGCGGGTGGCTTTCGGCGAGGGTTCGTAACCCCCCCCCCCCCCTAATGCATGCTAATACGCACAAGACCATCAGTTCCCTTCCTTTTCCACTCTGAACGAGGGAGAGAGGTGGTTGGGGCTTTTTTGCCCTTCTCTGGTTGCTATCTTTGGTGCAGGGAGAGCAAAATGCACTGCTTCATTTAAAGCTCTCCTCTGAATCAGACCTCAAAATAGCCTGCCTAATGAGGCTGAGAGGAAGGAGGACCCACAAAACTTTTTGCTAACCCGCTTTGCAAAGCTACACATGACGATGTCCGTTGTTTGCTACTCCAAAGGGCAGGGGGGAAGAACCAAGTTTATAATGCTTTCCAGCAGGGGTCATTTTGTAGGAAAATAGGTGGTGGAGCTCATTAGCATATGCTGCCCCTGCCAAAAGCAACCCGATGCAAGAAAGGAGAGCCCCGGGTGAGCAAGGCCAGCTTGGGCTGGCTAGTGATCTAGTCAGCCCAGCCTCGCTCACCTGAGACACCTCCCCAGTCAAAAGGCCAACAAGCCACCCATGGCCCAAAATCACATAAGAAATGGAGAAAAGGTGGCGCAGGCTTCTCCAGGGATTAATGAGGGCTGCTGGGGGTGAGGCAAAGCTCCTGGTGGCTGGCTGGCTGCCCGCTCTCCTAATCCAGGGATTGTTATGCAGCTGCACCTACTATTCAAAGGACAAGGCAGGTGGGGAGGAAGAGGGGGAGCCATCAGAAAGGTTCAGGAGCTGTGTTTTTTTGAACTCCTGCTGAAGCTGAGGCCTGCTTTTCAGGGCTTTTAATGTAGCAAGAACTCCTTTGCAAATCAGGCCAAAATCCCCTGATGTAGCCAATCCTCCCAGAGCTCACAAGGCTCTTAGTATAGGGCCTACTGTAAGCTCCAGGAGGATTGGCTACATTAGGGGTATGTGGCCTAATATGCAAAGGAGTTCCTGCTATAAAAAAAAAGCCCTGATGCTTTCCTGCCTGGAAACTTGGAAGAAGCTTCTACTCGCCAAAGATGAACAGGCCAATGGATATTTCCCATGTACTCTACACAAGGATAACACCCCCCCACACACACACACTCCCAGCATAGAACAAAGTCCAAGTCCAGCAGCACCTTTAAGACCAACAAGTTTAAGTCTGGGGTACAAATTTTCACGTGTAAGCACACCCACAAAAGCTTATCCCCAGGATTAAATGCATTATTTCCACACACACACTCCAGAGCACAAAGTATATTCCGGCTTGACTACTGCAGAGCAGTGGGCTGGCCCTTGGAAGTGTTCAGAAACATCACTGGGTAAAAAAAATAAAAACAGGTTGCTTACCTGTAACTGATGATCTTCGAGTGGCCATCTGTGCAGTCACACACATGGGTCTTGCTGCAGGCAATGGATCCGTACCTCGGAGTCTCTAATAGCTCGCCTAGAGCGCTTTTTGGCACGCTTCCCTCTCACTCTGGGGAGCAGGCATCGACTGCGCATGCCTGGAGCGAGGGGGAGGCGCCATTCCCACTCAGTTTCTTCCAGCCGCCACTAATAATCTACAGAGGTAAGAATCCAGGCAGAGAAAGCCAGCAGCGGGGAAGGCTGGGTGGGCGTGTGTGACTGCACAGATGACCACTCGAAGATCATCAGTTACAGGTAAGCAATCTGTTTATCTTCTTCGTGGTCTCTGTGCAGTCCCACACATGGGTGACTAGCCAGTTAAAGGTCACGGAGGTGGGTGCTGGCAAGAAAAAAATGTTTATTAGTCACAACATCTAAAAATCAGAAAGATGCGAATGCACTCACCTGTCACTTCAATGGAAGATGGACCTGAGGACCGCTTGACCGAAGGAGGCATCCCGTCTGGCACGAACGTCCAAGGCATAGTGCGAGACGAACGTGGACGGTGAGGACCATGATGCCGCAGCACAGATGTCCTCCAAGGAGACGCCCTGCAAGAAGGCCGAAGACATCGAGTCCGCTCTAGTTGAGTGAGCTTTAAGGTCTTCAGGTAAGGGTTGCTTAGCAACTTCGTAACACAACCGGATTGCACTGGATACCCACTTAGAGAGTCTTTGGGTAGAGATTTTGTGTCCTCTGTGAAGACTGCCGTAGGCCACAAACAAGTTAGGGTCCTTACGGAACGGTTGTGTACGAGAGAGGTAAAAGGACAAAGCTCTTCTGATGTCGAGGGCGTATAGAGCTCTTTGCCCA
This sequence comes from Heteronotia binoei, assembly GCF_032191835.1. Lineage (NCBI taxonomy): Eukaryota > Metazoa > Chordata > Lepidosauria > Squamata > Gekkonidae > Heteronotia > Heteronotia binoei. Next base: position 13,040,529 of record NC_083242.1, on the reverse strand, counting down.
GAGTCCTTAGGATCAGGGAAAAACGTGGGCAACGCAGTGGAGGTTGACAGATGAAATTGTGACACAACCTTGGGTAAGAAGGAGGGGTCCGGTCTTAAGACCACCTTGTCCTTATGAAAGACTGTATAAGGAGGGTCAGAGCAGAAGGCACACAAGTCACTGGCCCGCTTGCCAGAAGTAAGAGCAACCAACAAGGCAGTCTTCCAAGTTAGAAGGTTAAGGTTCACCGTGGCTAGGGGTTCAAACGGGGGTTTCATAAGATGTGAAAGCACTAACGACAAACTCCAAACTGGTACAAACAGTTTGATAGGAGGGTGAAGGTGCAACATGCCCTTAGGAATGATTTGGACAGTCTATGAGAAAAGACAGTCTGGCATCAATAGGTTCGTGGAAAGCAGAAATGGCTGAAAGGTGAACCTTCAAAGAGGAGTAGCTGAGGCCTGACACTTGCAAGGACCGCAGGTATTCCAGGATCGAAGGCAGAGGTAAAGACTCTGGGTGGAGATGCTGGGATGATGCAAAGGAACAGAAGCGCTTCCGCTTGCACTGGTAAGAACGCCTGGTGGAAGGCTTTCTAGCATTCAGTATAACTTCAGCTACTCCTGAAGATAAGGATGTGGTCAAATTCTCCAAGCTGTAAGGGCCAGAATTTGAGGGTTGTGGTGCAGCACCTGGCCATGAGCTTGGGTGAGGAGATCGCCTGCCAGAGGGAGGCGGCGGTAAGTGTGACAGGACATTTGAAGAAGCCTCGTAAACCACGGTTGCCGTGGCCACCATGGTGCTATCAGTATGCAGTCTGTGCCGTCCCGAGCAATCTTGAGTAGTGACCGGGTAATTAGAGGGGTTGGTGGGAAGAGATAATGCAGAGGACCCCTCCAGTTGTGAAGGAAAGCATCGTTGCCTCTCCTGGTATAAAAGAGGGCATTTCGAATTGTCCTTCGAAGCAAAGACATCTATCTTGGGAGTTCCGAAACAAACAAAAATGTGATGCAGGTAGAGTGGATTCGTGGTCGTCTATACGAATCCTGCTGAGCGAGTCGGCCAGGACGTTCTCTATCCCTGAAAGGTGAATGGCAGTCAGGTAGATGTTGTTTTTGATACACCATTCCCAGAGCAGTATGGCTATACGGCACAGCCGAAGAGATCTGGTACCGCCCTGTTTGTTCACATAGAACACTGTGGCCATATTGTCTGTTGTGATCTGGACATGTCGATTCATTACAAACGGAAGGAACGATTGAAGGGCCCTGTGCACGGCAATGAGTTCTAGGCAGTTTATGTGCATAGCCCTCTCAGGCGCAGTCCACAGCCCTCTGACAGTTTTGTCCTCTAAGTGGGCTCCCCATCCCCACTTGGAGGTGTCTGTGGTTACGATGAGAGATGGAGGAAGAAGAACAAAGGGCATTCCGGAAAGCAAATTGTCCGGTACTGTCCACCAAACGAGGGAAAGCCGAGCATTCTGAGGGACAGTGAGAACAGTATTCTGTGGTTGTAGGTGTGGATGGTAGGCATGAACAAACCAAAGCTGGAGATGTCGCATGCGCAGTCTTGCGAATCGAAGGACCGACGTGGTTGCAGCCATGAGGCCCAGGAGATGTTGTATGGTGATTGCAGGCTGCATTGGGGTATGTCGAACCAGCTGGGCCAGGGACATAATGGTTCGGGCACGATCCTCTGGAAGGAAGACAAGATGAGGAGACGTGCAGAGACGAGCACCTATGAACTGCAAGTCCTGAGTTGGGGTGAGGTGCGATTTGGTGACATTCACACAAAGGCCCAGGGAGGCGAGAAGAGAGAGAGTTATTTTGAGATTTCTCGCCAGCTGGTGTGCTGTAGGGGCAATGAGTAACCAGTCATCTATGTACGGGAACACTGGTATGTTGCGGAGGCGCAGGGCAGCTGTAACTACTGCCATACACTTCGTAAACACTCTTGGTGCGGTGAAGAGCCCGAACGGGAGAGACCGATATTGGAAGTGATGATGCCCCATGGTGAAGCGAAGATATTTGCGGTGCTGAGGCCTGATGGTCACATGGAAATAAGCGTCCTGGAGATCCAGGGATGCCATCCAGAAGTCCTGCGGAATTAGAGGAAGGATGGATTGGAGGGAGATCATTCTGAATTTCCTGTAGGCTATCCGCTTGTTTAGCCTCCTGAGATCCAGAATGGGTCGCTTGCCCCCATCCCACTTGGGCACCAGGAAGTATCTTGAGTAGAAACCGGTCTCCCGATGTTGAAGAGGAACAGTTTCTATGGCATTCTTTTGGAGCAAGTCCAGAATCTCTTGTTGGAGGTGAGGGGAGGGTGGGGTAATGATGAAGTAGTGGTGGTGAGGTGGTGAAACGAACTCGATTGTGTATCCGAGACGGATTATGGTGAGCACCCAAGAGTCCGTGGTGATTGAACTCCAGGTTGAATAAAATGGGAGAAGACGTGTGTGATAGAGGGGATTCATTTGTGGAATGCAACACAGAGGGAAGTCAAAGAGACTGCTTGGGTGGTTGTGCAGACTTCTTTGCAGGTTGAGAACGGGGCCTTTGTTGGAAAGATTGTTATTGTTGTGGAGGCTTCTTCCTCCAATAATCGGGTTGTCTCGGGGAGCACTGATGACGCTGAACAGAAGGTCTCCAGGGCTTAGGCCTATTGAATTGTTGAGAGGCTGGCTGGGAAACTCCCAGGTGTTTTGCCCTCTTACGACCGTCATCCACAGGCCTAAGGACCTCATCTGTTGAGGCATGGAACAGGCCAAGCCCATCAAATGGTAAGTCCTCAATCTTTTGTTTGATGTCGGATTGTAAGTTAGTCGACCTCAGCCAGGCGTGACGACGCAGAGCCACTGATGAGGCAAAAACTCTAGACGAGCAGGATACAGTGTGTCTCACCGAGTTAATTTGCGGCTTCGACACTCATGACAGCTCCGAGACTAGATTGGAAACAGCTTTCTGAGAGGTCTCGGACATGGATGGAATATGCGGTGTAATCTGGTTGGCAAGGTTGTATGTATACGCTGCAAAATAAGCTAGGTAGTTGTTGAGTTTGGAGTTTGTGGAGGCAAGGCTGTAGATCTTGCGAACCAGTGTGTCCAGCTTCCTGCCCTCACGATCCGATCAGGTGGAGTTGGATGTCGTGAAGGTTGGCCTTTGTTGCTGAATGAATGATTATTGAATTGGGAGCCGAGTGGGAGGCTAAAAATTTGGATTCGGGCGTGTGCACCCTTTAAAGGGAGTCGAGGCGTTTCGAGGTAGGTGGTATCGAAGCCGGTTTGTCCCAGGATTCGCGCAGGCCCTCCAGGTGGACAGGCAACATGGGTAAAATCAACCCCGCTGGAAAATCTACCTGAACGAGATCGTGGACAATATCAGAGACCTTAGGAGAATCAGAAGGGAGAGGAATATTAAGGGCTTCAGCCATGGTGGTGATTAAATTGAGGTATGCTTTGGAACTGTCTGAAGGAGAGAGTTGGGTAGGTTGGGTCGAATCCGATACAGGGGAAACGGGCGGGTCTTCAGAGTCTGAAGGATCCGAGGTGCCCATCTCGGATTGAGATTCTTCGGGCGGAGACGACATACGAGGTTTGGGAGGTGCGGAGGGTGTCCGATCTCTGGGAAGTTTAGGATTGGATGTTAGGGCTGAGACGGGAGGTGCGGAGGGTGTCCGATCTCTGGGAAGTTTAGGATTGGATGTTAGGGCTGAGACGGGGGTCATTGCCGGTGCCGTAGATACTGTGGCGGAAGCTGTACGGGGCATCAAGGGGTCTATAGAAAGGTCTCGGTCCCGAGGGGGTTCATAGGGTCAAAGGGTCTCACGGGTCCGAGGGGAGCAATATTCCTGGTCTCTATAATGGGAAGGACGAGAGTATGGGGAAGGACGACGGTATTGAGGAGATTCCTGGTCTCTATAACGGGAAGGACGACAGTATTGAGGCGATGTATGTTCTAGGGTTCGGGTTCGAGAGGACTCATGGTACCGAGGTAAATGGTGGAAATCCCGGATTCGAGGCGTCAAAACATCACGAATATGGGGCTCGACGTCGAATTCACGGTACCGGGATCGACGGAAACTTTGCTCAGAAGGGGAGCGGGAGTAACGCTGGTGAATCCGTTGGGCCCGAGGAGATGGCGAACGGGATAGAGAGGAATAGTCATATCAACGACCTCGGTAGTAATCCTGGTAAGGAGAGGGAGAGCAAGGAAGACAACATCGAACTGGAGAGCGGGACCGGACCCGTTGTGTGGAGACCTGTGTGGAAGACTCTCTATATAGTGGAGAGACTGCAATGTCCCGAAAAGATACGGATTGAAACCTTGAACGGGTAGGGTCCAAGGGTCGGGTCGGGTTCCAGGATGTCGTAAGGCACGACGCTATGGATCGAGGGGGAGCGAGACCCGATTGGTATAACCTCAACCGTAGGTTGCGGAGTTAGCTGTGGCATGTCAGAAATAACATCAGAGGGCGCCGAAAGCTCCGGTGGTATGATCGGAGTCGAAGCCATTGAGGTCAACTGCACAGTCGAGGTTGATGGTGTCGGATCGCGGGACTTCTTTGGAACCGAGGTCGGCGAATCCGAGTGACGAGACTTCTTCGAAGCCTTATGGCCCTCGGAGTGCTTTGATGGTCTCTTGTCGGACTTATGCTTTTTCGGAACGTGAGGAGCAGCCGACGCAGCTGAATCTCCCGCTCGTTGTGGGGGAGGCGGCGAATCCAAGGTGGGCATAGCCCGAAGAGACATTTCTAGAAGAAAATTTTTACGTCTAGCCGCTCAGTTTTTTCACGTCTGTTTTTCAAAGCTGGCGCAGTGCGGGCAAGTATCTACCCTATGCGATTCACCCAGGCAGAACAGGCAGTAAGAGTGACCGTCTGAAGTGGGGATTTTAGATCCACACTTCCGACATTTCTTAAAGGTGATTTTCCCTTCCATATGCTCCGGACGGGGGAGGGAAGGAAGGGGGGGGAAAGAACAGAGAAAGAAAGCGCAGAATAGGGACTTCTTTTTTTAAAAAAAATTTATATGGATGAAGGAACTAGCGAAAGAGAAGGTAAAGATGAAGAAAATACAATACCAACAGGAGGGAGAGACAAGCCAAAGAGAGGAACGCAACAAGGTAGGTGTTGTCCAGGCGGCAGAAAGGAAGAAACTGAGTGGGAATGGCGCCTCCCCCTCGCTCCAGGCATGCGCAGTCAATGCCTGCTCCCCAGAGTGAAAGGGAATCGTGCCAAAAAGCGCTCTAGGCGAGCTATTAGAGACTCCGAGGTACGGATCTGTTGCCTGCGGCAAGACCCATGTGTGGGACTGCACAGAGACCACGAAGAAGATCAATCAATAAGCATCTAAGTCATCAACCACACTGATGGTGTTAAAGATCTGAACTGGGTTCTAACAGTTTTGAGGCCCAATTCAAAGTTCTGGTTGCCAATACCTAACCCATATATACCTTCATCTTAAAAATTCCCACATGAATACGCTGCAGATTCCTCTCCGCCTCTTCAAAATTACCAGAGGACACCCCCACATTCCCCTCAGAATTGCTGTTCTTGAGGAAGAGGACCACAGATTTTGCTATATATGTGAACGCTTGTATTTTATTTATTTATTTTTCACATTTATATCCCGCCCTCCCCGCCGAAGCAGGCTCAGGTATGTGATGAGCTTGGGGACTGAGGAACAATGGGCAAGAGGATCCAAATCCTAACTGCCATGCTCCAATCACAGGCCACCGGCTGGTGAATGGCCCTATCAAAGACTAGCGTGGGAACACAGTACTGTATATAATTGGCCCTGTGGGACCTGTTCAGTAGTTACGAAGTTAAGCCATCAACATGCTGTATTCAGTAAAGAGGTTGTTATTGCTACTGCCTCGAGTCCTCGATGCCTAGAACCCACTATATTATAGATTTATACCCTGCCCTCCACTCTGAATCTCAGAGCAACTTACCATCTCTTTTATCTTCTTCCCCCACAACAGACACCCTGTGAGGTGAGTGGAGCTGAGAGAGCTCCCCCAGAAGCTGCCCTTTCAAGGACAACTCCTATGAGAGCTATGGCTGACCCAAAGCCATTCCAGCAGCTGCAAGTAGAGGAGTAGGGAATCAAAACCGGTTCTAAGTCTGTACACTTAACCACTTCTTGGGGAAGAACACGTACCGCCCCCTTCCCTTTCCTGTGCCTTTCACTCGCTGAGCGGATGCCGTCGGTACTGAAAATGTAGGCCGTGGCTGGATTAATTGTCGCGTTAATCTTTCGTTATGACATCCAAGACTCCAGCCCTCGGTGAAGAGAGACAGCAGCCAGGTATCGTTACAGAAAATACTTCCTGCTCCCTCCATTTCCCCCTAGTGCTAAGAAGATCCTGTTGTTGCCTTCCATGGAATCAATTCCCTTGTGCAGAAACGGCACCGGCAGCTCGTGGCATTATTGTAATGTCTGTTTATCTGCAGATAAACACAAACTGAGCAGCGGGGGGAGGGGGAGGCTAATGCTCAGGCGGCCAATGTTGGCATTTTGAGCGGCATCGAGTTCCTCCAAAATGAAAGATCATGCCCTTGGAGCATCACTTCTCTGCCAACCAGCTGCACAGCGCGAGATCCGATCTTCTCTACCGGCTGTGCTCCAGAATTCTCTCTGACTGTTCCCCATCAATCCTAACTTGAATAGGTAGAGGTGCCCAGTGCCTGCTAGCCGTCAGCTACCGAAGGCATCCTGCAAGTTATTTTAAGAGGTTTCAATGAACTAGCAAACCATTTGGATCTGTGGCAAACAGGAGCTTTGAATCAGAACCAGGTTGCGAGAGGAAGGAGATAGGCCTCTCCCTTCGAACTCTGTTTTCCTGATCTAAAACAGCCTTGCAGAGCTGCTGAGAGCCAGTCTGGTATAGTGGTTCAGTGTGTGGACTCTTATCTGGGAGAACCAGGTTTGATTCCCCACTCCTCCACCTGCACCTGCTGGAATGGCCTTGGGTCAGCCATAGCTCTGGCAGACGTTGTCCCTGAAAGGGCAGCTGCTGTGAGAGCCTTCTCAGTCCCACCCACCTCACAGGGTGTCTGTTGTGGAGGAGGAAGATAAAGGAGATTGTGAGCCACTCTAAGACTCTGAGATTCAGAGTGGAGGGCGAGATATAAATCCAATATCATCATCTTCTTCTTAGACTTGCCAATCCCCAGGTGGGATGTGGAGAAAAAGTCCAAGGCTCTGTATATAAACAGCCTTAAAAAATAACTGTTATCAAACACAACTCATATATTTTCATTGATGAGGTCAAACTGAATACGAATCAAGTCCAATTTATTTGAAAATGGCACCAAGCCTTCAGGAAAGTGTGGGAAAACACATGCAGTTCATACATTGAACAAGATCCTTTTCCTTAGCTGCATAGGATCTTTGATGTCATCAATGAAAATATATCCCCCATGGGGGAATGGGCAGAATATAAATAAACTAATAATAATAATAATAATAATAATAATAATAGTTGTGTTTGAAAACAGTTATTTTTAGGCTGTTTATACACGGAGCCTTTTGTCTCCACACTCCACTTACCATGTGACTCTTTTGGTTGCTTAATCCCCAGGTGGAGGCAGGGGGTTCCCCTGGTTCGGAGGTCCTCCCCCCCTCCCCCACTTCAGGGTCATCAGAAATCAGGGGGGGGGGAGGGAAATGTCTGCTGGACACTCCATTATTCCCTATTGAGACCAATTCCCATAGGGTATAATGGAAAATTGATCTGTAGGTATCTGGGGCTCTGCGGGGGGGCTGTTTTTTGAGGCAGATGCACCAAATTTTCCGCATAGCATCCACTGCCTCTCCTCAAAATACCCTCCAAGTTGGAAAAAGATTGGACCATGGAGTCCTGTTCTATGAGCCCCAAAAGAAGGTGCCCCTATCCCCAAGTATTTCCAATTGATACAAATTGATTCTCCATTATACCCTAGGGGGACTGGTCTCTATAGAGTATAATGAAGTGCCCAGCGGACATTTCCCCCCCACACGCTTTCTGAGGACCCTGAAGTAGGGAGGAGGCCCCTGCCCCCACCTGGCACTGGCAATCCTATAATCTAAAAACACCTGGGCGGGACCCAGGTAAGATGCTACTAAGTAAGATGCTACTGGGCACCACATCGGAGAATTAGGCTACTGATACAGGTACCAACATGTTTGCTTCAGCTGGGCCAACCAGCCCAGAGCCATTTTAAAGGGGGAAAGAAATCCACCTGCCTAATAACAGAATTTTCACAAACAGAGGGCACTTTGGACATACAACTCCTGGTCCCTCAGTCAGTGCCGGATTAAACTCTGTGGTGGCTCCTAGGCAGTCAAAATCTTGGGGGGGCCCTCACAAATAATCTCAGAGTCTGAGCACCCGCCCTGTTGCCCACGGCCCCCGTTGCAGCCTGCAGGCACCTTCCCAAACGCCCCTTTTACTAAACTGCAGGGGAGAGGCAGAGAGAGGCAAACCTGGCAGCAACGCCGGCAGCAGCTGCAACAGGCAAGTTGGGCAAAGAGCGGCTCAGTTGCTAGCTGCACGTGCAGGCTGGGAAGATTGCAAGCAGGGGGAAAACCAGGGGGGGAAAGCCAACCTGGGGCCCCTAAAGGTGTGGGGACCCATAGGCCAGTGCCTGCTTGGCCTAATTGTTAATCTGGCTCTGCCCTCAGTTGGTTTGGCCAAAGCCTGCCTGCCTGCATGCCTATCTGTCCACGTATCTCCCCCGCTGCATTCTGCCGAGCAACACGAGGGAACCAGAGCCATCATTTCTAATTGCAGATGACTGCTTCCATTGATCCGCTTATGATTCGTTTCTGCCAGAAATAGCTATTTATTACGTTGATCTTTCGCTCATTAACTCTTCACGGACGCTCTGAGACGAAAGCCAATTAAAAAAGGCCGCCGTTGTCTCTTGCCTACATATTTTTATTAGGAACCAAATCCTGGCATGGGAACACCCTCCCCCCCATTCTAACCCATCACATTTAATGATGCTTGGTTCGCTGCTCTCCTTGGTCCCCACCCCCCACACTTTTACGTGACTTGAAAATTAAAAAACGTGCCTACTGACTTTAGAAGCAGATGGAGAGGACTGTAAGACCCTCGTGCTTTGCATAGGCTCCGATTTAGTGGAGACACTCCTCCCCTGAAATGTGGGCTACAGGGAACCCCCTTGCTCAACCTTGGCTGTTGTATATGTGATTGGTAGCGTGTCTAATAAATGGAGTTCTTGCCTGGCTCACTGGAGCCTGTAGGACAGAGCTTAGGGACTCGGGAACAATGGGCAGCAGGATCCAAATCCCTGCTGCCCTGCTCCAGTCACGGGCCCCCTGCTGGTTTGAATGGCCCAAAGGCATGCGAGCGCAGGAACCTTGAGTGTATATATAGTTGGCCCTGTTGGCCCAGTCTGCAATCTTTGAGTGCAGCCCTGTATTATGCTCTACCTAATAAAGAGCTGATGATCACTACCACCTCGCCTCTTCATTGCATGGAACCCACTATATTATATGGGCTGTGTTGGGCTCAGCTATAGAAGCACTGGCAGCTCCAGGCAGAAGGAGAAAAATCGGGTGATGTAAGAGGTCAGCTAGTTTTCTGCCTGCTCCAAAGCAGATTTTGATAACAGCCAGAGGGCAGGCACGTCCCTGTTGTCAAGACCCCCAAGGCTGGGACCCGGAGACTCCGAGAACACCCAGTGTGGAACCCCGTGGGTTGGTGGGTCCTTATAAATCCCAGGGTGGAACCTTCAGGGATGGGGTGAAGGTTGGGATGCATGGGTAGGGCAAAGGGAAGGAGGAGAAGGAGGAGGAGGAGGAGAAGAAGGTGGTGGTGATGATGATGATGATGATATTGGATTTAAACCCCGCCTTTCACTCTGAATCTCAGAGTGGCTTACAATCTTCTTGACCTTCCTCCCCTGCAACAGACACCCTGTGAGGTGGGTGGGGCTGAGAGAGTTCTCCCAGAAGCTGCCCTTTCAAAGACAGCTCTGCCAGAGCTATGGCTAATCCAGGGCCATTCTAGCATCTGCAAGTGGAGGAAAATCAAACCCAGTTCTCCCAGAAGAGTCCGCACATTTAACCACTATCCCAAACTGGCACTACACTATCCTGGCATCTGCTGAAGGGGCTTTGCTGTTGGTTGGTTATGCCCTGCCCCAGTGGGAGACACTGGTAGGCAGGAGAGATGGCTGTGTGCCATTTGTTTTACATTTTAATCTGCTATTAACTGTCTTTATTGTTATTCCTTCACTGTGACCCACACCGAGCCTGCTTGCAGGGAGGGCAGGATAAAAATCCAAAGATAAATGGATAAATAAAAGGAGCACGGCCCACTTGATTCTGGCAAATTCTGAGATCTGGCAACCCAGTAATGTCATAATAACAGACACAAGGGGACACAAGGGATGTGTTCCAGCCACAATTATTCACTCTTACTTATTTTGCTGTTATCGGCTTTTCCTTCAAGAATCTCACAGCAAAATCCAGGGCAATCTCCTCCCCCCGCCCATATCCTAATAACAATCCCGTGAGAAGATGATGATGATATTGGATTTATATCCCGCCCTCCACTCTGAATCTCAGAGTGGCTCACAATCTCCTTTATCTTCCTCCCCCACAACAGACACCCTGTGAGGTGGGTGGGGCTGAGAGAGTTTTCCCAGAAGCTGCCCATTCAAGGACAACTTCTGCAATAGCTAACCCAAGGCCATTCCAGCAGCTGCAAGTGGAAGAGTGGGGAATCAAACCCGGTTCTCCCAGAAAAGAGTCTGTGCACTTAACCACTACACCAAACTGACTCTCTGAGCTCTCACCAAACTGGCTCTCACTTAACTGAGGTAGGTCTAACTCTGCCATGGGGCCACCTTGTGAGCTTTCTGACTCAACAAGGTTTTGAACCCAAGTCTCAGCCTGACTCTCCTGACATCTACGCCACACTGGCTCGCTGATCGCATGGGGGGAGCTTGAAGGATGTTTTTAACACTCCCACTGAGTTCAACGGAATATAAACACGCTTAGCTCTGCCTTGCGGTCTAATGTACTTAAAGCTGTTTAGACAACCAATTGAGCCAATTAATTTGTTTAATAAACTACGGAGTGCTTGTCAATCATAACGCTGTTTCGTGCTTATCCGCTGGGACGCTGGAAGCAAGCTGGGATCTCAGGACCAAGCAGGATAAGACTCCAGGAGGAGCCTGAAGTTCTCCTGGGATTGCGACTGATCTCCAGACTGCAGGAAACATTTCTGCTGGAGACAATGACAGTTCTAGAGGGCAAATGTGGCATAGGGGTTAAGAGTGGCAGACTCTAATCTGGAGAACTGGGTTTGATTCTCCCCTCCTCCTTCACATGCAGCCTGATGGGTGACCTTGGGGAAGAAGAAGGAGGAGGAGGAGGAGAAAAAGAAGGAGGAGGAGGAGGAAGAGAAGAAGGAGGAGGACAAGGAGGAGGAGAAAAAGAAGAAGGAGGAGGAGGAGAGAAAGAAGAAGAAGGAGGAGGAGGAGAAGGAGGAGAAAAAGAAGGAGGAGGAGGAGAAAAAGAAGAACAAGGAGGAGGAGGAGGAAAGAAAGAAGAAGAAGGAGGAGGAGAAGGAGGAGAAAAAGAAGAAGGAGGAGGAGGAGAAGGAGAAAAAGAAGAAGGAGGAGGAGGAGAAAAAGAAGGAGGAGGAGGAGAAGGAGGAGGAGGAGAAAAAGAAGAAGGAGGAGGAAAAGGAGAAGAAGGAGAAGAAGAAGGAGGAGGAAAATAAGTGGAGCAGCAGGAGGAGATTGGATTTATATACCACCTCTTACTCAGAGTGGCTTATAATCTCCTTTCCCCTCACCTCCGCACAAAAGACACCCTGTGAGATAGATGGGGATGAGAGAGCTCTAAGAGAATTGCTTTTGAGAGAAAAGCTCTGAGAAAACTGTGGCTTGCCCAAAGTCACCCAGCAGCTGCATGTGGAGGAATGAGGAATCAAACCTGGTTCTCCCAGATTAAAGTCTGCAGTCTTAACCACTCCACCAAGATGGCTCTAGTGTCCATCAGTCACAATTCTCTCAGAGCTCCCTAAGCCCCACGTACCTTACAGGCTGTTCGTCGTGAGGAGACAAAGGGAAGGAGAATGTAAGCCGCTCCGAGACTCCTTTGGGTAGTGAAGGGTGGGATATAAAATAAACTCTTCTTCATCTTCTTTTTCTTCCTCCTCTTCTCTATGGTATTTATTTATTTATTTCGATTTATATCCCGCCCTACCCCACCAAAGCGGGCTCAGGGCGGCTCAGGTATACCACAGGTTCCCATTGCAATCCCTCCTCCAAAGCCCTCTCCGTAGGCACCAACCCCAAATCTTCAGGAATTTCCCAAGCAAGAGCTGGTAACCTTGCTGAGTGGATTTTCCCAGAATCCCCCTTTTAAAAAAAAGGAAACAGCATTTGGAACAACATTCAGTGCTTCCCCTTTGAGCTGTTTCATCAATCAAAGCTGGTCTTACCCTCCTGAGCTTTTATTAGCCTTAGAAAGGGGCATGGGCGGGGGCAGGAGGGGGAGAGACTGTTTCATTGTCTGTCTTTTTTTTCTCTTCCAAGGCAAACAGCAGCCAAGCGGAGGTGAAAACTGCATTCTCATCAGATCTTGGAAGCTAAGCAGGGTCAGTCCTGGTTAGTGTTTGGATGGGAGACCACGGAAGAAGTTCCAGGTTGTTGCTAGGCAGAAGCAGTCAGGTGACGCCCATCTCTTGCCTTGAAAACCCTACGGGGGCCACCGTAGGGTTCTCACCAGAAGTCCTCACCAGAGAGGTTGAATCCCCCCTCCCTCTGGGCCACAGCCCTGATAGAAATAGCTCTGCAAATTGTCTTCTTAAAATACCAGGAAGAGCCAATCACTGATCTTGCAGCATCTCATCTAGTTACTGGGGCAACTGGGTTGACAACGGCCGGTGCATTCCCCCCCCCCCCCCCTTACATCGTTATTAAATAAAAGTGGTACAGGTCTTAACTTTAAATTTAAAATGCGAGGGTTTAAGAGAACAACATTGAATGCTTCCCCTCTGAGCAGTTCCATCAATCAAAACTGGTCTTATACCTCTGAGCTTTTAATAACCCTGGAAAGGGATGGGGTGGGGGAGACCAGCCCCCCCAGTGGACCAGAAAGTCTAGCACAGGGTTGACTAAACTTGCTTAGCATAAGAGCCACATAGAATAGACATCAGATGTTTGAGAGCCATAGGACATGAAGGTCAGATGAGGAAGGAAGGAAGGAAGGAAGGAAGGAAGGAAGGAAGGAAGGAAGGAAGGAAGGAAGGAAAGAAGGAAGGAAGGAAGGAAGGAAGGAAGGAAGGAAGGAAGGAAGGAAGGAAGGAAGGAAGGAAGGAAGGAAGGAAGGAAGGAAGGAAGGAAGGAAGGAAGGAAAATAGATCAAGGAGGGAGGAACAGGTGGAAAGAAAGCAACTTTAACTTGAAATGCATTCTGCAAGCCACCAGCTGGCTTGGTTTGGAGAAGGGATTTAAAAAGACAAATGCCTTCCCCAAGCCAGTCGAGGGGGTCATGAGGGTTTTGAGAACCGCACAATTTGTGTGAAAGAATCACTTGTGGCTCCCGAGCCACAGTTCGACCTTCCCCAGTCTAGCATTCTCGACAAAAAGCACCTGAAGCAAACACAGCAATTGTCTCTTTCGTCTCCTGCTTCTGATGTTAGCATGTGAAGGAGGACAGGAGAACGAAGGAGGCCTCTGGAGGGAGTTCTCCCTTTGCTTGACGAGGGGCAACCCCTCAGTCGCTTATTGAAAAATTGGGGGAGGGGATGCTGCTGCTGATCAACTACAGTTTGGCCAATACTGGGAAAGAAGGAATAATCCAAATTTAGGGGGCGGGGTAGGAATAAGAAGAAAAACTAATGAAGAATTTTTCCCCCCTCCCAAAATGATGGGGAGCCAGAATCACATCCCCTGAGTATTGTAGCTGGAAAAAGCAGCTGAAGTGGGGATGATACAGGTCCGACGAGTCACACTGGCTAGCCCGATCTCATCAGATCTCAGAAGCTAAGCAGGACATATGCTTCTACAATGTACATAGGGCTTTTTCTGTAGCAGGAACTTCTTTGCATATTAGGCCACACACCCCTTATGTAGCCAGTCCTCCAAGAGCTTACAGGTCACAGTATGTTTTGATTTAATTATGTGTGTGTGGGGGGGACCAGTGAAGCTCCAGGAGGATTGGCTACATCAGGGTGTGTGGCCTAATATGCAAAGGAGTTTCTGCTACAAAATATCCTGCTACAAAAAAACCCTTGAATGTACATACCTTACAGTTTTGATAGAAATCGTCCATATTCTGCATTCCAACTATAGAACTCGTTGCATTGAAACAATTTCATGTATCCTTTCTTACTGTTCTTTTAATGCAGATATTCATACTAAACATTTAAACCCTCTTTGGGAAATAACATGGGATTCTCTGACCTCGTTAAGATTAATTTTATCATCAATTCGATGGTATCTTTAACCAACTGTAATCCAAAAGCAATCTGTATATTATGTTCCCATCTTCTCTACTTTATATGCCAATAAAAGATTGATTGATTGACTGACTGATCTGTATTCTTGGTGCTTGTGAGGGGCAACAGTGGGAGGGCTTCTAGTGTCCTGGTCCCACTGATGGACCTCCTGATGGCAGCTGGTTTTTCTGGCCACTGTGTTGGATTGGATGGGCCATTGGCCTGATCCAACATGGCTTCTCTTATGTTTTCTTAAGTTCATATCTCCCCCCCCCTCCCCAAATGGCTCCGCAATCCATCTGCAGTGCCAACGCTGCTGTGACATTTTCCCATCAACCCCCCAACACTCACCAGAGAGAGCAGCCAGGTCACAACCGCAGGGTAGATGTTGGCAGCTGACCAGGAGGTTTCTGGGAAGGAGGCCTTCTGCTGAGGAGGCAGGGAAACACACCCACAGCTGGATAGCCTGAGTGTCATCAGAAGCATCTTCTTTCTGGAGCCTTTTGAGGCAGGCAACATGCAGATGGGCGCCAGGAAGGAGACCTCCTGTTCAAAGAGAGTGGGGACATCAAGATAACGTACCTTGTTCAACATTAAAACGGGAAGGTAGATCCAGGAAGGCAGCCGTGTTGGTCTGAAGAAGCAGAACAAAATTATACATTTGTCTCCTCCTTTGACGTATTTATTGTTCCACTGGTCCCCACCCTCCCACATAATTAAATCAAAACATACTGTGACCTATAAACTTAGCCAGTTTGGTGTAGTGGTTAAGTGCATGGACTCTTATCTGGGAGAACCAGGTTTGGTTCCCCACTCCTCCACTTGCAGCTGCTGATCTGACCTTGAGTCAGCCACAAGTTCTCTCAAAGCTGTTCTGCTCAAGAGCATTTCTGGGAGAGCTATCTCAGCCCCACCTACCTCACAGGGTGTCTGTTGTGGGGAGGGGAAGAGAAAGGAGATTTGAAAGCCACTCTGAGACTCCTATGGCTAGCGAAAGGCATGGTATAAATCTAATCTCTTCTATTTCATCTTTGCATATGTCAAAACATCTTCATTAAGTTGTATGCTAATTTGCTGTTCAGCTGTGTAGAGGTATCTGCCAATCAACGTTCCCTCTAAGCTACAGTCTTGAGAGCAAAACTTCTACTTTGTGAGCTACTGGCATTACAATTGTGAGCTACTAGCCTTAAAGTTGTGAGCTACTGTATAAATTGGTGTGCTCTGGGGTCATCCTTCCTGAGTTAAGACAAAATGTGCGAAATGTGCAAGCTGGAGGCTAAAAATCTATGATCTAGCTCATGCTAACTCAGCTTAGAGGGAACACTGCTGCCTATATATTTGAACTGTCAACTTCCATTTTGGTGTATCTGAGGAAGTGCACTTGCACACGGAAGTTCATACCTTTATTTAATAAACTTTTGCTGGCCTTAAAGGTACCACAGGACACAAAACATGGGAAGGGGCACTTTTATCTGATGCTTGTTTGCAAACTGCAGTCAGAAGTTTGCAAAGGCACTTCTTCCTTGGGTTCCCTAGGGAAACTTAGCTGTATGCTTCCATGTGTTCACTTGAGTTTCAGAGAAAAGGCAGTGAGGTTGGATTTCTAGGTCAGCTTCAATTTTCCCACGTCAGGTTGTGGAACTCAAGCACTCGTTTTTGTGAATTCCCTAAAATATTTATACTGTTTCCAACATAAGGAGCTGCAAGGCAGCTTATAGGAAAGAAAACAATGCTCTTAAAAATATAATCCAGCAGCAGCTAAGCCATGTGGCAATTTATGCTATGCAGCCTTAAATGCCTTTGGAAACAATGGTCATTTATTAGTTGTTGAAGATTTTCCGGGCTGTGTGGTCTTGGCCTTGGCGTTGTGAGACCTGACGTTTCGCCAGCAACTGTGGCTGGCAGCCTCAGAGGTATAACCCAGAAAACTGGAGTTCTCTGAGTTATACTTCTGAGAATGCCAGTCATAGTTATGGGTAAAATCAGGTCTCACAATGCCAAGACCATGGCCATACAGCCCGGAAAATCTACAACAACTAATGAACTTTGGCCGCAAAAGCCTTCAGCAACATACAGCGGTCTTTTAATCTGTTGTTTATATTTCACTAGTGAGAGCTCACTGAGGAGGGAGTAATGCAAAGTGTGGGCCACCACTTAAAAGGCCTTCTCGCACACAAACCCAAACTGCACATGAATCCTATGGTGCAGAAACATCGTACTCCCAAGATAATAATAATAAATTTTTATTTATATCCCGCCCTCCCCACCGAGGGACAGTTGTGAGATCTGATTTTGTTAAAACTGCACCTGTTGGATCTAGCATGGGAGGTCATCATAAATGCGGAACTTGCGCACCATGTGCTTTAGATAGTAGGAAGTTTGTGCATCCCATAACAAACTTTAAAGTAACCCTTAGAGATATGACCACCTTTCCCACCAAAGTGTGTATTTATGGAATTCTCTGTCTGTGTCCAAAACTGTATCTTGGGAGTACGACATGTGTCATTTGTACACGTGTCTTAGAACACAGGTCCCGCATTAAGAATCTTATGCTTGATGCTCCTCTTGCGGAGCACTTTTGGGACTTTAAACATAATGCTGACTCTCTAAGATTTTTTGTTTTGCAAAAATTTCCTTTTGAGTTACATGGTAAAACTGATGCTAACAAATGGGTTCTCAGGCAGGAAATGCGCTGGATTTTTAAACTGCAAACCCGTGTACCACATGGACTTAATAATGATTGGGATCTATTGTGTTTTCTTTGATTGTAATTTTTATATCATGTTGTAAGTGACTGTAGGATTAGTTTGTCTGTTTCTTTAAATATGCTGTATCCCTATGCCACCTGTACATCATTATGTGATTGGGCTCCTGCGGGAGCCAAGAATTCTGAAGCCTAGTGCTCTTGTAAAATGTATAAAGAAACTGTAAAGGTATGTTATTAATGTTGATAAATTTATTTTATTTAATTGTTAACTTATGGATTGTAATATTCCTTACATTATTTCTTTTGTGCAGCTCGTGGAAGCTTTTATTGTGAAACAGGGAATTTAGTACAACCCTGTAGCATTGTATTTGTGCCTCGCTGCACAGGAATATTTCCATCAAATTGTTGTAAAGAAGATTTGGAGCTTCGGACTCCTGTGAATACTACTCCTCTGATTTTTAAAAATATTTCATTAAATCTGTTGCTGTGGCTAAAAGCCAATGGGCTGAACAGATTTCTCTGAATAAAGAAAGACGGGTGAAGCCCGGACTGGGATAGCCCAGGCAAGCCTCATCTCATCAGGTCTCAGGAGCTAGCAGGGCCGACTCTAGGAAGTACTTGGATGCGAGACCTCCTTGGAATTCCAGGGCTGGGAGGCAGAGGCAGGCTATCAAGCCATTTCTCTGAATATCCTCCATGCCCTTGTAGGGGTCACATGCACAAATGCAAACACCCCCCCTCCAAAAAAAGGAAGAACCGGGTTTGATTCTCCTCTACTTACAGCTGCTGGAATGGCCTTGGGTTACCCATAGCTCTCGCAGGAGTTGTCCCTGAAAAGGCAGCTACTGTGAGAGCCTTCTCAGCCCCACCCATCTCACAGGGTGTCTGTTGTGGGGGAGGAGAAGATAGACGATTGTAAGCCGCTCTGAGTCTCTGATTCAGAGAGAAGGGCGGGGTATAAATCTGCAGTCTTCTTATCATCAGTGAAATGCTCGAAGGCACATGGGCCTCCACACCTGCCTCCACACAGTTAAGCGGACAAACAATGTGGCTTGCTTGGTGACCTCTCACCAGTGCCCACAAAACCCCCCAGTCAAACTTGCTTTGCAGCCCAGCTAGCCAAATACATTTTTTTTAAAAAAATCAAAAAGATGAACGTAAACTTTTTTTTGGTGGTACCTAACAAGAAGACCAAAAAGTACTAGCAGACGTTAAAACAATTATTGTGCTTGATTTTGCATAATTAGCCAATGAATTACGTAAATTGGGCTGCCCAAATGTGAGGAACTGGAAAGTGACAGATCCCCCCTACTTGCCTTGTGCTTCTTACGCCCAGGAGCCCAGCAATGCTGTCAATCTCCCCAATGAAATGCAGCTAAATTTTGCCACTCAATAAAGACATCTCGAAAATGTCAGGAGCGATGTGCTCCTCTCCATTCTTTAGGGAAGGCTGAAATAATGACAATGCCATCTGTTAGCAGATCTGAAGTTCCACATGAAGTCGTAAAATAAAAATCTGGAAGCTCAGAGAGAATTGCTTTGTTGAGGAGGAAGAGGAGGAGGAGAAAGAGAAGCAGGAGGGGGAGGAGGGGGGGATTGGATTTATTCCCCAGCCTTCACTCAAAGTCTCAGAGCAGTTTACAATCTCCTTCCCTTCCTCTCCCCGCAACAGACACTGTTTACCATTTTGGGATCAGACAGCAATTTTTCTTTAGGCCAGTTTTGTCCTAGAGGGTTGTTTTGTGGGGTTTTTTTGCCAATTTCTGGGCAAGAAGCAGGTATCACGGGGTGTGTGTGTGTGAGGTATTTATGACTTTTCTGCATTGTGCAGGGGGTTGGACTAGATGACCCTGGAGATCCCATCCAACTCTAGGATTCTATGATACCCTGTGAGGTAGATGGGGTTGAGAGGGCTGTGAGAGAACTGCCCTTGAGAGAACAGCTCTGAGAGAACTGTGACTGAACCAACGTCACCCAGCCCGTGGAGGAGGAGAGGGAAATCAAACCCAGTTCTCCAGATTAGAGTCCGCTGTTCTTAACCACTACCCCAAACTGGCTCTCAGAGAAAAGGAGGCCTGTATTCCACTGGCCAAGCATACTGAAATCAACCATTTTGACAATGTAAAGGTAAGCGGCATTACTCAAAACCATCTTCCGGTTAACGCTTCTCACTTACGAATTTGTATTCTGTGACAGTAGCGGTTTTCAGCACATTAAACATCTGGAGGTCACTGATCTGGAAAATATTGCTGTGTCAGAATGGTAATGGGTTGGGTAAGAACGTAAGAGAAGCCATGTTGGATCAGGCCAATCGT
Organism: Heteronotia binoei; assembly: GCF_032191835.1. Lineage (NCBI taxonomy): Eukaryota > Metazoa > Chordata > Lepidosauria > Squamata > Gekkonidae > Heteronotia > Heteronotia binoei. Next base: position 13,021,057 of record NC_083242.1, on the reverse strand, counting down.
CCATCCAGTCCAACACTCTGCGTCACACAGTGGCCAAAAAAACCCAAGTGCCATCAAGAGGTCCCCCAGTGCGGCTAAAAGCCCTTCCACTGTGCACCCCCCAAGCACAAGAATACAGAGCATCACTGCCCCAGACAGAGAGTTCCAACAATAAGCTGTTGCTAATAGCCACTGATGGGCTGTTGCTAATAGCCACTGATAAGCTCCATATGCTTATCCAATCCCCTCTTGAAGCTGTCTATGCTTGTAGCTGCCACCACCTCCTGTGGCAGTGAATTCCACATTTTAATCACCCTTTGGGTGAAGAAGTACTTCATTTTATCCATTCTAACCTGACTGCTCAGCAATTTCATTGAATGTCCATGAGTTCTTGTATTGTGAGAAAGGGAGAAAAGTACTTCTTTCTCTGCCTTCTCTATCCCATGCATAATCTTGTAGCGTGGATCCATTCCGCTTCTTCCAGAGCAAGAACTCGTGCCAGAGGGAAGTGCCACTGTTACTGGAAGAAATCCATGGGGATCCAATCTGTTGGAATTTCTGGGCTTGCACTCTACAGCAGTTTTGTAAACCAGGCAAAGAATGGAACTCCCCCTTGCAAAACAAGTGATTAAAAAGCACTGCCAAAATAGAACGGCAGATATTTAAGAAGCTTGATGTGCTGTCCTTTAAGCTATGGCTGCTGGGTGCTTGTCAGGATTCTGTGGTGGTGCAGAAAAGCTACAAGACTGGCTGCAGAATTCAACTTCCTCTCAATTTTAGCTTTCAGTTTTGCAATCAACAAGTTTCTCATCCTTAAGGCTAAGATAATATGCTTGCCTGCAGGGGCCGTGCCTGATGAAGTCTCCGAGGACGCAATGGTGAGAGGGTGGATGAAGGGTGCCCTTCTCTTCCCTGTGATGAGCAGGAGTAAAATAAATTATGCAGAACATGCTTTATTGGAATTATTTATAGATGTCAGAAGAGCACTTACATAAGAACATCTGAAGAGCCCTGCTGGATCAGGTCAGTGGTCCATCTAGTCCAGCATCCTGTCTCACACACTGACCAACTGGTTCCTCTGGAGGGCCAACAACAGCGCAGAGAGGGCAAGGCCTTCATAAGAACATCAGAAGAGCCCTGCTGGATTGGGCCAGTGGTCCATCTAGTCCAGCATCCTGTCTCATACAGTGGCCAACCAGTTCCTCTGGAGGGCCAACAACAGGGCATAGGGGCTGAGGCCTTCATAAGAACATCAGAAGAGCCCTGCTGGATCAGACCAGTGGTCTATCCAGTCCAGCATCCTGTCTCATACAGTGGCCAACCAGTTCCTCTGGAGGGCCAACAACAGGGCATAGGGGCTGAGACATTCATAAGAACATCAGAAAAGCCCTGCTGAATCAGACTAGTGGTCCATCTAGTCCAGCATTTTGTCGTGCACAATGGCCAACCAGTTCCTCTGGAGGGCCAACAACAGGGCATAGGAGCTGAGGGCTTCCCCTGATGTTGCCTCCTGGCTCTGTGATTCAGAAGTATTAAGTGGAAGATCATTTTGGGTAGTATTAACTGGAAGAGCCAGTTTGGGGTAGTGGTTAAGTGTGCGGACTCTTATCTGGGAGAATCGGGTTTGATTCCCCCCTCCTCCACTTGCAGCTGCTGGAATGGCCTTGGGTCAGTCATAGCTCTGGCAGAGGTTGTCCTTGAAAGGGCAGCTGCTGTGAGAGCCCTCTCAGCCCCACCCACCTCACAGGGTGTCTGTTGTGGGGGGAGAAGATATAGGAGATTATAGGCTGCTCTGAGTCTCTGATTCGGGGAGAAGGGCGGGGTATAAATCTGCAATTCTTCTTCTTCTAATGCTGCTCACCTTTTTATATGGTTCACATACGGAAGATCATGCCATTGAAGAATAAAACAAGCGTCTCTTAATTCACCACAGCAATAAGTCCATCGGGGTCTTCTCAGAACTGGAGGGTGCATGGGGCTGTCGGTGACTTGATGCACAGGAGATCAGTTTCACAGGTTTGCCCGTACCAATGGTTTTTCGTGCAGTCTGCTATGGGCATTTGCTCACGGAGGGGACACACAGTCCACCCTTGACTTCCCCATAATTTATCCTCCAGATTTTGGTTCTTTCCTTCCACCTCTTGGCCCACAGAAACGTTTGCATCTCTACAAAGAGGCAGGTGGGCTTTGGCCTCTTGGTACAAGTGCGAGTCTCAGGTTGTTCTTCCTTCTGGCATTGAGGCAGAACCTTAGTTAATTATGGCCATGCTCCTAGATAGCTCCATGTGCTGGCAGGTGGTGGGAGAGATGTGCATGCCGCCGGAAGCGCTTTGAAAAATTTTTCACCGCAGCTGATTGCCCAGCTGAAAAAGCGAATACGTTTTAAATGGAAATGTGGCCTGCCTGGTGATTAGCCATAGTAAAAAAAACCCCTTCCAAATGCCTCCAGCTGTATTTGCGCTTCTCCCTGTCCTATCTCCCCCACACATTTAGATATTAAAGCAAAGTGGGATCCAGTGGCACCTTTAATATTGAGTGCCCACGAGTGGATTTTTAGCTTCCACTTGAGGAAGTGTGCAAGCACACAAAAGCTCATACCCAGAATTAAACTTTGCTAATCTTAAAGGTGAAAGAGTCAGTTCTGAGAGCCATTTTGGTGTAGTGGTTAGGTGCGTGGACTCGTATTTGGGAGAACCGGGTTTGATTCCCCACTCCTCCACTTGCAGCTGCTGGAATGGCCTTGGGTTAGCCATAGCTCTTGCAAGAGTTGTCCTTGAAAGGGCAGCTGTTGGAAGAGCTCTCTCAGCCTCACCCACCTCACAGGGTGTTTGTTGTGGGGGGAGAAGATAAAGAAGATTGTAAGCTGCTCTGAGACTCTGATTCAGAGAGAAGGGCAGGGTATAAATTTGCGGTGTTCTTCTTCTTCTTCCCTGGAAGAAGTGTGCCTGCACACAAAAGCTCATACCCAGAATTAAATGTTGTCAGTCCTAAAGGTGCCCCTGGACTCCAACTTTGTTCTGCCACTTCAGACCAACACGGCTATTCACCTGAATCTATTTATATGTACATTGTAAGCCACCTTGCATTTTGCGAGGTGGAAAAAGTGGCTACTGTTATTTTAAAATAAAATAGTAATAAATAAACAAGGCTGCCTAGGATTCAGGCTTTTGGGCGCTCATTTTGCTTGCTAACCCACCTGGTGTTTCTCCTCTACTGGCTCAGGAAGATTCCTATGAGTGTGCGTTCGGATGCCCTGCTGTTCTTCTGGGAACGAACCTGGAAAGACCCCTGTTGCCCTGGTCAGAAAGAAGGCTATGAGTACAAGCACTGCTGTCTCTGTCCCTTCTTGCAAAACGGGGTTTGCCAGGGATGATTTGCTTTCCTGCCAGCTTCCAGAACAACCTATGGAGGATGGGTTGGTATGTGCAATAAGACAGACATATACTAATCCATCCTCCACTGTTTTTTAATGTCTTCCTTTTTTTCTAATGGCAAACTATAATGGAAGTTATAATCTCTTGAGAAACCATGCCCTGTATTTAAACTAACAAAGCCAGAATGTTACCTCGATTTATGGCACTTCGCACCTACAACAGCCGTCTGCTTTTTATCACCCTCCAGTGTTTTTTCAGTCCTATTTTGTCCTAACACTAACAAACACAGATCCCTATTTGCGATTCTTTTAATCTGCTAAAAACATTCCCATGATTCTACACTGCCCACTTAGATTAAGATTTGCTGCTTGCCATTTCCATTTTGTCTGACGAAGTCTGCTTAAGAGAATACGAAAGCTTACATTCTGAATAAAACTTAGTTGGTCTTAAAGGTGCACTTGTCTACTGCTTTGTTCTGTTGCTTCAGACCAACACAGCTGCCTACTGGGATCTATCTGCCAGCTTCCAGCCACTTTGGTGTTCAACAGGGATGGATTGGCTCGTGGGGACCTCTGCTGGTTGCTTGATGGAGGTGGATGAAAATCCCACAGACTGTTCATTTCCTCCCTGATGTTAACCTTCCCCCCAAGCCAAAGCAGCGACTGGTTCAGTCTGTCAAACTCCATCACAGCTATCTTCGATGATAAAGTGAAAAATTCACTTTAATCAACTCCAAGGAATAGGGAAAAGACTCGGTTTGTCATACTTCTTTTACCCAGGCTGCTTAAAATTATATCTAGACAAAGAAGACAGGAAAGAGCTGGGACTCCGGCAAGCCTCGGGAGTCTTTTCAATTTCGGTCACATAATTGGGAACTGGCAAGAGGCACATCTGAGGCCAAGATATATGGTGGGGCTCGCATCTGTTAAATCTAGCCTCTACCAATGCTCCAACTAGATAGATATCTGCAGCAAAGACAGGGGGTTTTGTGGGTTGGACCAATTCAGGCAGGGGGTGCAGGTTGGCATATCTGAAAGTTCCCCCTCCCAAAAAAGAAATCTCCTTGCTTCTCTTAGCATATCAAGGAGAAGGATAACCATGTTTTTTTGATGGCACGGAAATGCACAAACTCCTGCCTGCAGCCTCAATTGATACAGCTCCCAAAACGCTTGTGCTAGGTCACAGGGGTGTCAAGCTCATTTGTTATGAGGGCCAGATCTGACATAAATGTGACCTTTTCAAGTCACGCCATGCCGAGCTGGGCCATGTGTGTACCAGTTTAAGATCAGGTAGCAGAGATATAAATTATGTAAAGGACTCAGACAAACACAATTAAAGATTTTAAAAAAATTAAATAAAACATGCTTAAAACATTAGAACTCGTTGGTCTTAAAGGTTCTTTCTTTGTATTTTTCCCAAAGTATCCAGGGAACTGGGCAAAGGAAGCTCTGGCTCTTTCCTTCCTTCCCCAGGGGACTGGGAGGGAGGAGCCTCAGCCAATAGATGGAAGAGAGGCTTGGCTCAGTAGCTTTACTGTACAACTGAGAGAGCCTGGCAAAGCAAGCTCTCCCTCCCTACTTCCTCCCCAAGGGAGAATTCTCAGCCAATGAAGAAAATAAGAGGTTTTGCTCTGTAGCTCCTATGCGATTGAGCAAGCCTTGCAAAGCAAGCTGTTATGCAGAAGGAAGCAAGAGAAGGGGAAAAGGAAGCAGACAATAGCCAGTTGCTTGGGGGCCTGATTCGGCCCCTGAGCTGCATGTTTGACACCCCTGAGCTAGGAGGTCTAATGCCTTGACTGGCATAACCCAGCCTAGTCTGATCTCATCAGATCTTGGAAGCTAAGTAGAGTCAGCCCTGGTTAGCTCTTGAATGAGAGACCACCAAGGAAGTCCAGGGTCACTATATGGAGGCACGCAATGGCAAACCACCTCTGAACATCTCTGGAAAATTGTATATGGAGGGAGGGAGGGAGAGAGGGAAATCCTAAGACCTGCAGGATCAACAATAAGCAAGGGGAATGGTGTAATAGTGGATTCTCTGCTGAGAACCTCTCAGGACCAGACTTCGGGGGAGGGACGGTGGCTCAGTGGTAGAGCATCTGCTTGGGAAGCAGAAGGTCCCAGGTTCAATCCCCGGCATCTCCAAAAAAGGGTCCAGGCAAATAGGTGTGAAAAACCTCAGCTTGAGATCCTGGAGAGCCGCTGCCAGTCTGAGAAGACAGTACTGACTTTGATGGACCAAGGGTCTGATTCAGTAGAAGGCAGCTTCATATGTTCATATGTTCTTTTGGGTGGTGGAAAGGGGCATCAAGGCACAGCTGACTTTTGGTGACCTCATAGAGTTTTCAAGGCAAGAGACATTCAGAGGTGGTTTGCTATTGCCTGCCTCCATGGCATGATCCTGGGATTTCTCAGAAGTCTTCCCATTCAAATGCTAGCTGGGGCCGACCCTGCTTAGCTTCCAAAACCTGATGAAATCAGGCAAGCTTGGCTACCCAGATCAGTGTAACTTCCTTCTAGAAAGTAATTTTTGCCCCCGCAATCACACTTCAATGTGCGCCCAGGTGCAGAGGATCACAAGTGCAAATCTTGCCTCTTTAGTCGACTGACAGCACCCTCAACCGCCTGAGACTTATTTAGCACCCTTCATTGAGTCAAGGCAGTAGCTTCAATACATAGAATTAGCTTTATTTTGGGGGCCATCTGGTGGCTGCCTGATAGAATTGCCATAGTGTGGAGGACTGGTACAAGGAGGAGGAGAAGACGAAGAAGATGATGACGAAGAACACTGTACATTTATACCCTGCCCTTTTCTCTGAATCAGAATCTCAGAGCGGCTTACAATCTCCTTTATCTTTTTCCTACACAACAGACACCCTGTGAGGTGAGTGGGGCTGAGAGAACTCTCACAGCAGCTGCCCTATCAAAGACAGCTCTGCGACAGCTATTGCTAACCCAAGGCCACTCCCGCAGCTGCAAGTGGTGGAGTGGGACATCACACCCGGTTCTCCAAATAAGAGTCCACACACTTAACCACTACAACAAACAAGCTGAGCCTTTTTATACAGTTCACTCCCCACAGCACATTATCAATTCCATGTAGGAAACTGCACATACCCAGTGTCTGGCATTGCCTGAACAAATGCATGGTGACTTATAACACTGCACATATACATGGCAAGAATCCATGGTATGAACTAGGGATGCTGGCCTCCCTGTGGGACCTGGGGATCCCCCAGAATTACAACTCATCCCCAGACTACAGCAATCAGTTCCTCTGGAAAAAATGGATGCTTTGGAGGATGGACTGTGTGGCACTGTACCCCGCTAAGATCTTTGTCCTCCACAGGCTCCATCCCCAAATCTCCAGGAGTTTTCCAACTTGGATCTGGCAACCTCACTCCCCCTTCCCTTGCTGGTAGCCGGGGCAGGGACCTGGCAACCAGGGTTTGAACTGTGACAGCAATGGAGCAGATACATGGGAGCTCACTGAGTAATGAGTGCATGGAAGGTATGTATATATCGGGGGCGGGGGGGGCAAGCTGTGGCTCGGGAGCCACATGTGGCTCTCTCACACACATTGTGCAGTTCTCGAAGCCCCCATCATCCTATTGGCTGGCTTGGAGAAGGCATTTCTCTCTTTAAATCACTTTGCCAAGCCAAGCCAGCTGGTGGTATGAAGAATGTGTTTAAAGTTGATTTCCACCTCTCCCTTCTTCACCCATCTGTTTTCCTTCCTCCCTCCCTTGCTCCCTCCAAGAGAACTGTGCTCTCTCTCTCTCTCAGCTCTGAGAGAATTATGACTGACCCAAAGTCACACCAGCAGCTGCACGCGGAGAGACTGCTGCTGCAGAGAGGGAGAAGCAGGATTCAGTACAGGTGGCAGGAAATGACCTAACATTTTGTTTTTGTCTTTGCCAGGGGTGGAATTCTAGGCCACACACGCCTGATGTAGCCAATCCTCCAAGAGCTCATAAGGCTCTTTTTTGTAAGCTCTTGGAGGATTGGCTACTTAAGGGGTGTGTGGTCTAATATGCAAAGGAGCTCCTGCTAGAATTTCACCCCCGGTTTTTGCCTTTGAGGGGTGAGCTTACTTGGACTAGACCGGAAGTGAACCATACTCCAGGAACAACTGAACATATGTTTCACAGTGCATTTCTAGATTGGTTACCTGGAACTGATTCACAATCGCTGCAGACGACCGGGCGAGTGATTATTTGCAAACCTGGCTTCTTTGGCATACTGTTGAACTCCAAGCTGTGAAAGTTAACTGCCTGATTCCCCCTTCCCCAGCCAGCATGTCAGACTTCTCCTGCTTAACTCCAGATCTGCTGAACTGAGCTCCAGGTCTGTGCAAGTTACTGGACTCCAGATCTGTGCGGAACTGCCAGACTCCAGATCTATGCCAGCTACTGAGTGTTCCCCCTTTGCCAGCCGGCGCGTCGAGCTTCTCCTTGCATCAGTGCCGAAACGAATAGAGACTGCAAGCGTGGCTCCCAATTTAGCTCAGCAGACCGTGCTGAATTCCCACTTCCATTTATACAACACCCAGGACAGAACTGAAGCGGAGTGCGATTCCGCAAAAGAACAGGGAAGGGAGACACCTCCAGGAGGCAGCATAGAGGGGTAAGCTAAGGATAGAGAAAGACCACAAAGTCTAGATTTCCCTAAACGAACTGAGGCCATTAATGTAATTGCTAATGTATGTTAAAAAAAAAAAGCGCCAACCAAAAAAGAGTGTATTATTTTCTAAGCACCTTCATTAGCCACTGAAGAGCTTCCAAGCTCCTCCAGTGTAATTACTCTTCAGCTCAATTACTAAGGTGCATCATGAACGACCTGAAAGATTTTCATGTTCCTGGTCTAAATATCTAGCACAGTAATGCTTAAACTACAAGTACGAACTAGTGATCGCATCAGAGCTCCTTAGCACGTCAGGGAAAAGAAGATATTGGAAGAAGATATTGGATTTATATCCCACCCTATACTCTGAATCTTAGCGTTTCAGAACAGACATGATCTCCTTTACCTCCCCCCCACACACCTACACACACCTTGTGAGGTAGGTGGGGCTGCGAGAGCTCTTGCAGCAGCTGCCCTTTCAAGGACAACTCTTGGGAGAGCTATGGCTGACCCAGGGCCATTCCAGCAGGTGCAAGTGGAGGAGTGGGGAATCAAACCTGGTTCCCCCAGATAAGAGTCCACGCACTTAACCACTACACCAAACTGGCTCTCACTAAAAAATCATTTCATTGAAGGCTGCCAGCATCTCAAACGGCTGGAGGTTGCCTATTGTGTCTGTAGTGTATCAGTAACAGCATTCGCCCCGCGCGGAGGCTACTGGGCTGTCCCAGAAGCCTCCAGCGCAGGGCGCGGAATCACCCGCCAATCAACAGCTGCGGCGGGAAGTTCAACGGGTCAGGATTGGCCTGACCGACCCAGTAGGCTGTACCGGGAATTGTATATAAGCGGGGCCCGGCCCGCGTGCTCCCTCTCTTGCAACGTGCTCCTAATAAACCATGTTGCCCTACTCTCGTCTCCGCTTCGAGTACGTTACACTGGCGACGAAGGTGGGATCTTAGCCTCAGCGGCTACCACGGAGATCTAGGGCAACCACGAGGCCTGACCGCCGCCGCCATGGCCACACAGAACGGAACCACCGGCTACATCGAGACATTCGACCCCGCCAATCCCGAGGGCTGGGAGTCCTACGCGGAGCGGGTCGAGTTCTACCTCAGGGCCAACAAGGTCACCGACGCCGGCACGAAGAGGGACGTTCTCCTGAGCGTCTGCGGGCCAGCCACGTTCAAGATCGCCAAGGGTCTCTCGGCTCCCGCCCGCCTCACGGAGAAGTCCTACGAGGAGATCATCAGACTCCTCACCGGCCATTTCTCGCCTCAGCCATCGCGGGTGGCCCGTCGGTTCCTGTTCCACAGAAGGGACCAGGCAGTGGGGGAATCGGCCGCCGACTACCTGGCGGACCTCCGCAAGATCGCCGGGAACTGCAACTTCCCCCAGCTGGAAGACACCCTGGCCGACCGATTCACGTGGGGCCTCCGCGACGAGAGGCTCCAGCAGAAGCTCTTCGCCAAGGAAGAGCTTACCCTCCAGAGCGCCTTCAGCGAGGCGGTGGCGTTCGAGAGGACCTCCAGGACCTTCCCCAAGGCCCGGACAGAAGCCGCCCACCACGAGGAGCTGGACCACGACTGCCCAGAGGAGGAAGAAGCCCACCAGCTGCGCCGCCCAGCCGGGCCACCCAGCAGAGCCGCCCAACGCCCCCGAGCGGCCGAACGACCCCCAGCGACGGAGAGGGTCCCGGCCACCAAGTGCGCCAGCTGCGGCGACCCCCACGACAGGCGGGACTGCCGGTACCGGACCTGGGACTGCCGGAGCTGCGGAAAAACGGGCCACATTGCGAGGGCTTGCCGAGCCAAGCCCAACCGCCGGAGGCCGACCACGCATCACGAGTCGGCGGAGTTCCACTCCACGGACTCCACGTCCCTGCAGGTACTGAACTTGCCCCTCTCCACCCCCGATAAAATCAAAATGGCGGTCCTCATCGAAGGGAACCCCTGCCAGATGGAAGTGGACTCTGGTTCCTCCATCTCCATTATAGCGGAGGAAACCCTGAGGAAGCTGTGTCCCCCCCAGCGGCTGCAACTAAGGCCGGCGAACTTCATACTCCGGGACTTTCAGAAGAATCCGGTGCAAATCGCGGGGTGGGCGCGGGTGCAAGTCGAGCGGGGGCCCTTTTACGGTCCGCTGGACATCCTGGTGGTAAAGCGCCAGCTTGCCACCCTGCTAGGACTGGCGTGGTTCAAGCCCTTGGGGATCCGGGTGGAAGGGGTGGGGCAAACCCTAACACCCAGGGGGTTCGGGGAGATATGCCAAGAGTTCCCTGAAGTGTTCGATGGTTCTCTAGGGAGCTACAAAGGGCCGGCCATCTCCCTACCGCTAGACCCCACGGTCAGGCCGATTCGGCTCAAGGCGAGGAGGGTCCCGTTCGCTTTAAAGCCAAAAATAGAGGCCGAACTAGACCGCCTCACAGCCCAGGGAGTCCTGGAGCCCGTGGACTACGCCACCTGGGAGACCCCCATCGTAACCCCTATCAAGCCAAACGGGGAGGTGCGGATCTGTGCAGACTATAAATGCACAATAAACAAGGCACTGCAGGATAACCCCTACCCAGTGCCGGTGGTGAGCCACGTTCTGGCTGCCCTAGCGGGGTCCAAGATCTTCGGGAAGCTGGACCTGGCACAGGCCTACCAGCAGCTCCCGGTAGATGCTAAGACGGCGGAGGCCCAAACTATTGTGACACACAGGGGGGCCTTCAGGGTGAGGAGGCTTCAGTTCGGGGTTAGCGTCGCTCCCGGGATCTTCCAGAGTATCATGGACGCTCTCCTGAAAGGGATCCCCGGGGTCCAGCCGTTTTTTGATGACGTGCTGGTCGCCGCCCCGGACCCCGAGGAATTCGGCAACCGCCTAAGAGAGGTACTCCGCCGGTTCCAGGCAGCGGGGCTCAAAGTCAAAAGGGAGAAATGCCTGCTGGGGGTCCCACGGGTGGAGTTCCTGGGGTTCGCCGTAGACGCAGCGCGAATCCACCCAACGGAAGAAAAGACCCGAGCCATTGTGAATGCGCCAGCCCCCACCTGCAAAGCTTCTTGGGGGTGCTTAACTTTTACCATTCATTTCTCCCCCACAAGGCGGCCCTAGCAGAGCCCCTGCACCGCCTGCTGGACAAAAAAGCCCCTTGGGTTTGGGGCAAACGCCAAGCAGCCGCGTTCCAGGCAGTCAAGGACGTTCTGGTGTCTAATGCGGTGCTCCACCATTTTGACGAGGGCCTCCCCGTCATCCTGGCTTGCGATGCGTCGCCATACGGGGTGGGAGCAGTCCTGGGGCACCAACTCCCGGACGGGAGGGAGGTACCGGTCGCATACTACTCCCGCACACTGACTGCAGCCGAGCGCAACTACGCGCAAATAGACAAGGAGGCTCTGGCAATCGTGGCGGGGGTCCGCAAGTTCCATGAATACCTGTATGGGCGGAGGTTCACCATAGCTACGGACCACAAGCCCCTCTTAGGTCTGCTGGCCCCCGACCGTCAAACCCCCCAAATACTGTCGCAGCGCGTGTTGAGGTGGAACCAATTCCTCAACTCCTACACTTACACACTGGTACACAGGGCCGGCAAGGCTATGGGTCACGCGGACGCACTCAGCCGCTTGCCGCTCCCTGAAACGGGTCCTGACCCCGCCCCCGCACACCAGGTCATGCTAATGGAGAGCCTCCCGGAGCCGCCCCTACACGCAGCGGAGGTTGCCAAGGCCACCCGAAAACACAAGACACTAGCACGGGTGCTCGACTGGGTGGTGAGGGGCTGGCCGGAGGGGAACATGGGGGAAGAATTCAAGCCATATAAGACCAGGAGGGAGGAACTAGCGGCCCACAAGGGGTGCCTGTTATGGGGAAGTAGGGTGGTGATTCCGCCCCCGCTGCAAAAGCGTGTCCTAGAGTCCTTACATGAGACCCATCCCGGCATCGTCCGAATGAAGGCCTTGGCCAGAAGCTACGTCTGGTGGCCGGGGATGGATGGGGAGATAGAGAGCTGGGTCCGACGGTGCCAAACGTGTCAAGAGTCACGGCCCGAGCCTCCCAGCGCCCCCGCCACTAGGTGGGAGTCAACCCGGAAACCATGGTCGAGACTCCACCTCGATTTCGCGGGGCCATTCCAGGGGCAGATCTTCATGATAATAGTGGACGCCTACACCAAGTGGTTGGAGGTCATCCCCGTAGGGTCCACCTCATCCGCCGCCGCAATCCGAGCGCTGCGCAGGGTCTTATGCACACACGGTATCCCGGACACCATAGTCTCTGACAACGGGACCGCGTTCACGTCCGCAGACTTCCAGGCATTCCTCCATAGATACCTGATTAGGCACATAAGATCTGCCCCCTTCCACCCAGCCACCAACGGCCAGGCGGAGCGGATGGTCCGCACCACAAAAGAAGCCCTGGGCCGAATTGTGCAGGGGGATTGGGACCACCGATTAGCGGCATTCCTTTTCGATAATAGGGTCACCCCCAACCCGGTCACAGGGGTAAGCCCGGCAGAGCTCCTAATGGGACGCAAGCTGACAACCCGACTGGACAGATTACACCCCGACCGAGCGTCAGACACCCGCGAGAGCCCCGAGGTTCGGGACGTAGTCAGGGGGTTCTTTGCGGGCGACCCAGTTTACACCCGGAACTATGCAAGGGGGCCCGATTGGGTGGCGGGCCGAGTGCTACGAGTGACGGGGTCCCGCCACTACGATATATCAACCGAGGGGGGCCAGGTATTACGGCGGCACATAGACCAGTTGCGCCGCCGCACGCTACCGGAGGAGCCGGCGGACACAGAAGAGGCGTGGTCCGGGGAGGAGCCAACCGAGAGCCGACCTGAGGACGAGGCCCCAACGCCCATCACGCCGAGGCAGGGAACACCCGAACGGTCCGAGCCCGAAAGACCCGCTGAGCCAGCTCCGCCAGCTCCGGCCACACCACGGGCCGCCAAAGCACCAACCGCGGAAGCAGCACCTCCCCCACCGGACCCCCCTAGGCGGTCCACCCGGGAGCGCCGACCTCCCGCGTATCTCAAGGACTATGTTCCTTAACTAGGGGGGGAGGGATGTAGTGTATCAGTAACAACATTCGCCCCGCGCGGAGGCTACTGGGCTGTCCCAGAAGCCTCCAGCGCAGAGCGCGGAATCACCCGCCAATCAACAGCTGCGGCGGGAAGTTCAACGGGTCAGGATTGGCCTGACCGACCCAGTAGGCTGTACCGGGAATTGTATATAAGCGGGGCCCAGCCCGCGTGCTCCCTCTCTTGCAACGTGCTCCTAATAAACCATGTTGCCCTACTCTCGTCTCCGCTTCGAGTACGTTACAGTGTCTCTGTATGATTTATTACCCTTGTTTGGTTTGTTCCCAGTCAGCCTTTGCTGAGGGCCAACAATAATGCTAAGCCACAGTCACAGAGCACGTCCAATTAAGTTAGTCAGTTCCTCCAATGCAGAGATGCCTTAGAGAATGCGTGCTTGAATTTCTGCAGAAGTTCCCTCAGAGATGTTCTCTCAAGAGCCATTCTCTCTGAGCTCTCTCAGCCCCACCGACCTCACACGGTGCCTGTTGTGGGGAGAGGAAGGGAAGGGGATTGTAAGCTGCTTTGAGACTCTGAGTGAAGGGCGGGGTATAAATCCAATCTCCACTTCTTCTCTTTGAGCTGTTGGTCATCTTTGGCCGTTCTAATATAGGCTGGTTGGCACAACCACAAAATGGCCGCCACAAAAGGCAAAGCCAATCACACAGAGGCAGTCCAAGTGCCAGACAGAAGGGTAATTTAACAAATACACTGGGAAAGAGGAGCGAGCAAGAGGGGTGGCAACTGTGACTGAAACAGCTTTTAAAAATCTGAGCACACCCCATTAGTTCTCCGGTAAGCACTTAGAAGCCCTGCCAGGCAGGAGCCCCGCCCACTCCTAAAAACCCTTGATGGGCACCAGGGAAGGGGTCAGTGGATGCTACGGCATCCACAGGCACCGTATTGGTGACACCCAGGGATTTTTTTGTAGAAAAAGTCCAGCAGGAGCTCATTTGCATATTAGGCCACATCCCCTGATGCCAAGCCAGCCGGAACTACATTCCTGTGCGTTCCTGCTCCGTTGGAGAAACGTCGACAGAGGGGTGACATGATAGAGGTTTACAAGATTACGCATGGGACAGAGAAGGTAGAGAAAGAAGTACTTTTCTCCCTTTCTCACAATACAAGAACTCATGGACATTCAATGAAATTGCTGAGCAGTCGGGTTAGAACAGATAAAAGGAAGTCCTTCACCCAAAGGGTGATTAATGCATGGAATTCACTGCCACAGGAGGTGGTGGCGGCTGCCAGCATAGACAGCTTCAAGAGAGGATTGGATTAATATCTGGAGCAGAGGTCCATCAGTGGCTATTAGCCACAGAGTATAGACGGAACTCTCTGTCTGGGGCAAGTGATGCTCTGTATTCTTGGTGTTTTGGGGGAGGGGCAAAAGTGGGAGGACTTCAAGTGTCCCCTGGGCTCTCTGATGGACCTCCTGATGACGCCTGGTTTTTGGGTCACTGTGTGACACAGAGTGTTGGACTGGATGGGCCACTGGCCTGATCCAACATGGCTTCTCTTACGTTCTTATGTTCTTTAAAGAAAGCCCTGGTGACACCTAGTCCATCATCCTGACTGCAACACCGCACAGGCTTTCTTGGGGTTTTTTTTTCAGTAAAGAGGCATTTGTGGATCAGCAAGTCATGTGAAGCAGGTTCTTCTAAGGAGGATAATGCTTAGGAAAGGTCCCCTGTGCAAGTACCAGTTGTTTCCCACTCTGGGGTGGCGTTGCTTTCACAATGTTTTCACGGCAGACCTTTTTACGGGGTGGTTTGCCATTGCCTTTCCCGGTCATTACACTTTCCCCCCAGCAAGCTGGGTACTCATTTGACTGACCTCGGAAGGATGGAAGGCTGAGTCAACCTCAAGCCGGCTACCTGAACCAGCTTCCGCTGGAATCGAACTCAGGTCATGAGCAGAGGGCTCCGACTGCAGTACTGCAGCTTTACCACTCTGGGCCACGGGGCTCTTACCCTATGCTAAAATGACATCTTATGGAGTACAAGGGTGAAGTGAGTCTACAATTTTAATTGAGGGGAAAAAAGCAAGATTAAAATATCAGATGCCTGGAAAAAGCCTGGGTTAGGACTACTAAAAATAGCACATTCTGAAAATGTTGTGCCTAGAAATATATAGATATGTATTTCTATTAGTCATGCTCCCATCCAAATCTCTAAGGGACACGGCTGCCAAATTATGACTGCTTTGGTTTCACATGTCAAAACAATTTAAATCTTCAATCTGTGAGTGCATCCAGGAAAAGGAAAGGGGGGGGAAAAAGGCAAGAGTGACACTTCTAATCCGAGACACCCAAAGTGCTGCTGTCAGAATGTCTTCTGGGGCCTTCTGAAAAAGGGAGAGCTGCGGACAGCCTGGAGAGGCCATGGCTTTTTTCCACTTAGATGTTTTATTAACAGCTGCTTATGAAGAATACAGATTTGTCCCTGACCTGGGTAGCCCAGACAAGCCCGATCTTGTCAGATCTCAGGAGCAAAGCAGGGTTGACTGCGGTTAGTACTTGGATGGCAGATCTCCTTGGAATACCAGTCGAGAGCACAGGGGCAGGCTCTATTCAGGCACCTCTCTGAATATCCTCCAGGCCCCTAGTAGGGGTCAGTCACCAGAGGTCAGCAAGACTTCCAGGTGCAAACTCACGCACACGCACACTCACACATGCACAAAATACAACAATACCACCACCAGCACCCCAAAAAAACCCAGATCCATCAGGCAGAAGGGCTGCTCATGCACTGCAAGCCAAGTGGAAAACCCAGTCCAGCTAGATTGCAAAGTGGTCTGAAGCTGGAAGGATGATATCTTTATTAATCAAGATGGCTAGCCATGTTAGTCTGTCTGTACCAAGCCCCATGACACAGAGTGGTAAGGCTACAGTACTGCAGTCCAAGCTCAGCTCACAACCTGAGTTCAGTCCCAGCGGAAGCTGGATTCAGGTAGCCGGCTCAAGGCTGACTCAGCCTTCTATCCTTCTGAGGTCGGTAAAATAAGTACCCAGGTATCACACACTCCAGACCAGGTGTGGCCCAAACTGTGACTCAGGAGCCACATGTGGCTCTTCCACACATATTGTGTGGCTCTCGAACCAGTTGACAGCTTGGAGAATGCATTTAAAGTTAAAGTTGCTTTATTTCAACCTCTCCTTCCCTCCCCCATCTATTTTCCTTCCTTCCTCCCTTCATTCCCTCCCTCCCTCAAATATCAGATTTCATGTCTTGCAGCTCTCAAACATCGGACATTTATTCTATGTGGCTCTTACATTAAGCCAGTTTGGCCACCCCTGCTCCAGACCACTCCTGATGTGAAGTGGAAGACTGCAGGTTCTTGCAAGGAAGACGATTCAGTGGCAGATCTGGCATCTGGAGCCAGCTCCTATGTATGCACATTTCTAGGGAGAGGAAGCACGCCTGGCCTGGCCCAACAGGAAGACTCTCCCAGAAGAAATTTAGCATGCTTGAAAAAAACAGGTTACTCACCTGTAATTGATGATCTTCGAGTGGTCATCTGTGCAGTCACACACATGGGTTTTCCCGTCAGGACGAACCCTACCTCGGAGATTTTAAAAGCTAGCCTAGGCGTTATTTTTGGCGCGCACTCCCTTCCGTCCTGGGGAGCAGGCATCCACTGCGCATGCCTGGAACGGGAGGGAGGCGCCCCACCCAGCCAGTTTCTTTCCCCGCCGCCGACATAGTAGATGAGCGGTTGCAGAGTACCAGTGGCCAGCAGCGGGGATGGTTGGGCGGGCGTGTGTGACTGCACAGATGACCACTCGAAGATCATCAATTACAGGTGAGTAACCTGTTTATCTTCTTCGTGGTCTCTGTGCAGTCCCACACATGGGTGACTGATAAGCTGAACTGCACGGTGGTGGGTGCTGGCACTAGAGTAGGAGAGAAAAATTAATGCAATGTTAATGCAAATCAGTCAAGCAAGTATTGGACTCCAAGGTAAGTTGGTACTTACCGGATCCAGATCGTATCTTAGTCGAAGATAGAGCGGAGTACTGCCTGTCCAAAGGAGGCATCTTGCCTAGCACGAACGTCCAGAGCGTAGTGCATAGCAAAGGTCGAGGTGGAAGACCAGGCGGCGGCAGCGCAGACGTCTTCCATGGAGACCCCTCTGGCTAAGGCAGATGATGTTGACAAAGCTCTTGTAGAGTGAGCTCGTAGTGTAGTTGGAACCGGCTGCTTTGCTAGTCTGTAACACAGCTTTATAGCAGCAACCAACCATTTCGAAAGTCTCTGCGTAGATATCTTTTGTCCCTTATTGTGCCGTCCATAGGCCACAAAGAGTCTGGAGTCCTTCCTGAATGATGCTGTTCTATCTATGTAATAGGCGAGTGCCCGTCTAACATCTAGGCAGTGTAGGGCTTCTTGGCCCTTATCCGTAGGACGTTGAAAGAAAGCGGGTAGAGTTGTGATCCTGTGGAGGTGAAACGTGGATACTACCTTAGGCAAGAAGGTAGGATCTGGTCGTAACACTACCCTATCGTGATGAAAAATGGTGTAAGGCGTGTCTGCTCTAAACGCACAAATATCGCTGGCTCTTTTAGCGGAGGTAAGTGCGACTAGCAGCGCCGTTTTCCACGAGAGGAAATGCAAAGGGATTGAAGCCATGGGTTCAAAAGGTGGTTTCATTAGCTGGCTTAATACTAGAGATAAACTCCAACTGGGGTACAGTTGTCGTGATGGTGGATGCAGGTGTAAAATTCCTTTCAAGAAGGATTTCGCAGCGGGGTGTGAGAATACAGACCGTCCTTGTATGTGAGGGTGAAAAGCTGAGATTGCTGCCAGGTGCACCTTTAAAGACGAATGAGTTAGCCCCTTTTCAGATAATGACAATGTATAGGCCAAGATTTGAGGCATAGAGGCAGACAAAGGTTTAAAGTTATGCTTGGTTGCGTAGATGGAAAATCTTTTCCATTTCATGGAATATGACTTTCTCGTTGATGGTTTTCGTGCATTTAATAGGACGTTTCTCACTCCCTCAGGGAATTCTGAGAAAGTATCCTCCAAGCTGTCAAGCGGAGTCTGTCCGGGTCGTGATGAAGAACCCTGCCGTTCTGTTGCGAGAGGAGATTCTTGGCCCGGGGGAAGTGATGGTAAGTATTGTCCGATAGGAAAAGGAGCGTTGTGAACCATGGTTGGCGAGGCCACCACGGTGTGATTAGAATACAATTTGTATTGTCCAGTTGAATTTTCTGTATTGATCGTGTTATCAGTGGAAACGGTGGGAAGAGGAAATGTAATGGACCTGTCCATCTCTGAATGAAGGCATCCCCTGCAGATTGTGGTGAGGGCGGACCTCTCATAAAGAAGAGAGCACATTGTGCATTGTCTGGTGCAGCAAACACATCTATTGATGGTGTTCCGAATTTCTGGAACACTGGTAGGAGGTATTGCCTGTGGAGTGACCACTCGTGGTCGTTGATGAGATACCTGCTCAATGTGTCCGCTTGTGTGTTCTGGGCACCGGGGAGATGTACTGCAGTGAGATGGATCTGATGCGCGATACTCCAGTGCCAGAGGTGCATTGCTCGCTTGCAAAGACGGGTAGATGCAGTCCCTCCTTGCCTGTTTATATAGAACACAGTCGCCACGTTGTCGGACGCTATTTGAACGTGACGGCCGTGAAGAGTTGGCAGGAATGATTTCAGAGCTCTGTGGACGGCTAAGAGCTCCAGGCAGTTGATATGGAGCGACTGTTCGTATGGCGTCCATTGCCCCTGGACTGAGAGGGTGTTTAGATGGGCTCCCCAGCCCCACCTTGATGCATCTGTTGTGACTACCGCTGACGGGCTTGGTCTTAAGAATGGCATGCCTGTCAGCAAATGATTTCGAACTGTCCACCATCCCAGAGAGGGAAGGATGTTGTTTGGGACAGTTAGGAGGGTTTGTTGAGATTGGTGTTGGGGACGATATGCACGAACAAACCAGATTTGTAGGGGCCTCATACGGAGTCTTGCATGTGGTAGGACCGCCGTTGTCGCTGCCATGAGTCCTAACATGCGTTGAATGGTGAAAGCTGTCTGTTTTGGCTGTTGCATTATTTCTGTGGCTAGTGTGTGAATAGAGGCTATTCTGTCTGTTGGGAGGTACGCCCTGTGGTCCGTGGTGCAGAGGCGAGCCCCTATGAATTGAATGTCCTGTGAGGGGATTAAATTCGATTTTTGCTGGTTGACTTGGAGACCCAGGTCTGCTAAGAGTGCAAGGGTTATAGCAATGTCTTTTTCCAGTTGTGGCCTTGAAGGCCCCACAAGGAGCCAATCGTCTATGTATGGGTAAGTTGCAATTCCGCGCTGTCTGTGGATGAACTTGTTGAGAGCCCTGAGGTCCAAAATCGGGCGCTGACCTCCATCCCTCTTGGGGACTAGAAAGTACCGGGAGTAGAAGCCTGTCCGATGGTACTGATCTGGGACAGGTTCTATGGCCGCCTTGGCCATAAGAGTGATGATCTCTTCTTGGAGGGGAGGGGATGGAGGGGTTGCAACAAAGTGGTGTCTTGCAGGGGGAGAATGAAACTCTATTGAATAACCTCTTAAAATGATATTCAGGACCCATTTGTCTGTGGTAATTAACTTCCAGTTCTCGTAGAACGGTAGGAGTCTGGAAGTGTTGTGAGGTGGCAGAGGTGGAGAGTCAAAGAGACTGCTTGGATGCAGTTGCAGTCTTTTTAGGTTGTTGTGGTCTTTGCTGCCGCTGGTTAAAAGGTTGCTTAGATGGTGGAGCCTTACGCTTCCAGTATTCCGACTGTCGAGGGGACCTGGAGCGTTTGAATGGCATTGGCTTCCATGGTCTGGCTTTGTAGCCCTGCTGTTGCTGTTGGGTCACACCAAGTCTTTTTGCCCGTTTGCGGCTGTCGTCGACTGTGGTGAGTATGTCGTCTGTCGTGGCATTAAAAAGGCCTTGGCCGTCGAAAGGGAGATCTTCGATTTTGAATTTAATGTCGGGTTGTAGGGAAGAGGAGCGAAGCCAGGCGTGCCTTCTCAAGGCAATGGAGGCAGCCATCGCCTTGGAGGTGCATCCCACGGAGTGACGAATGGTATTTATCTGTTGTTTGGAGACTCTATTGAGCTCCTGTAATAATGTGCATGCCTGTTTTTGAGCAGGTTCTGGTAGAGCCGAGACAAGCGTGCCCAGTTGGGAGGACAGATTGTGGGAGTAAGCAGCAAAATATGCCAAATAATTATTGATTTTGGCGTTTGCTGTGGAGATGGAATACATCTTCCTTCCCAGTGTGTCCAATTTCCTGCCCTCCTTCTCCGGGGGTACAGGATGACGAGTCTGCTTCGATTTGGAGGAAGAGTGGACTATCATCGAGTTCGGAGCCGGGTGACTGAAAAGAAACTTCGACTCCGTAGCTTGGATCTTGTATAGGGATTCGATGCGCTTTGACGTGGGAGGAATAGATGCCGGCTTGTCCCAGGCTTCTTTAATGGCATCTAGATGCACCGGAAGCATTGGCAGAAAGGAACCAGCGGGTAGGTCCGAATGGACCAAATCGTGAACTACATCCGTGACCTTGGGCGCGTCCGATGTCAGCTTTACATTAAGAGCAGAAGCCATGTTTGCGACCAAGTCCAGATATGTTTTGGCTCCGTCGGATGGTGACAAATCTGCAGGCTTTGCAATATCTGAAGCTGGGGATCCAGGAGAGGACATCGATTGCATCGAGTCCGATGACGCGTCGGATTCGACATCGGAGTTGTCAGGTTCGGGTGCTTGCGGGTCCGGTCTGGTTGGACTCGTGTTCTTAGGTTTAGAGGTCGAAGTGGAAGGAGTCGGAGATGGCTGTTTCGTTGGCTGCTTACTCCGTTGGTCGGGAGTTGCTTCCTTGGATTGGTTCCTGTGGTGATCTGCACGGTACCGAGAGTGGTGGTAACCGCAGCATTGATGGGAATCCATTGATGGAGACCTCGAGGTGTAGTAGCGTCTTCTCGGGGACATGGATGGAGACCGAGATCTCGGGTTGTAGCGATAGCGGTCCCTCCCCCTGCTAGGGGATCTCTCCGGGAAACGTGTATGATGGTACCGATGTCTCTCGATGCTCGGAGATCTGGCTGGGAATCGATGAGTATCAAAGTAGCGATGAGCATCGTGTCTATATTGGATGGGATTCGACATATCGCGGAACGATCTGGGGTTGATGTGTTGTTGAGTCCACTGCAGCGGGTCTCGGATCTTCTCCAGCGAAGGGTCTGGTATGGATCCTTGCAAAGAAGGAGATCGGGACGGAACCGGGATAACTTCCTCCGTCTGCTGATGCGGTGAGTCCGTAAGCGGAGTGGCCGCTTCCTGGGTATCGGATCCGGGTGTGGACGGATCACCATGTCTGTCAGACTCGTGTTGTTCCGAAGGTTTGTTCGGAGCGGTAGGTTTTTTCGAGTCCTTCGGGTCGGTAGATTTTTTCGGTTCCTTCGGGTCGGTAGGTTTTCTCGAATCCTTCGGGCCCTTCGGATCGGAGTGCTTGTGTTTCTTGGTGTGCTTCCCAGTTTTCAATTTAATAGGCGCGACCGTTTGTTGTGACGTCTTCGCGCCGTCGCCGGTTTTCGCGGCATCGCCGGGCTTATGCTTGCTGGGAACAGTGGCCACTGAAGCTGCCGACCTTGCGCTGTCCCCTTGGGGAGACAGAAGGGGAGGCGACTTACTTGTAGTAGAGGATTGCGACATTTCAGGGTGAAGCACAGACTCCATAAGATGACTTCTCAGTCTAGCGGCCCTGTTTTTCCGCGCCTGTTTGCCGAATTGAAGGCAATGCGCACAGGCGTCTACTTTATGGGCTTCTCCCAGGCAAAATAAACAAAGTGAATGTCCGTCCGATGTAGGGATTTTTGCCCTACAACGCGAACACCTTTTAAAGGTTATTCTACTATCCCTTCCTTCCATACGCCCGGGGGGGAGGGGGGGTAGGGGAAGGGAGGTCTGAGGTAAAAGCAGGAAAGATATTTTTTTTTCTTTTTTTCTTTTTTTTTTTTTTGAAGAGTAATGAAGAGTATAAGAATATAAGAAGGAAAATGGAATAAAAGAGAGGAAACGACGAAGAAGCGAAGGCTAGGTTCTGAGGTAAAAAAGGAGCGCAACGAGGTAAGACTATCCCGGGCGACGGTTGGAAAGAAACTGGCTGGGTGGGGCGCCTCCCTCCCGTTCCAGGCATGTGCAGTGGATGCCTGCTCCCCAGGACGGAAGGGAGTGCGCGCCAAAAATAACGCCTAGGCTAGCTTTTAAAATCTCCGAGGTAGGGTTCGTCCTGACGGGAAAACCCATGTGTGGGACTGCACAGAGACCACGAAGAAGATCTTCAGCTTCTTCCAAAAAAAAGAAAAGTGACATGAAAAGAACTGGGGGGTCAGAAGACAAGCCTGGAGCACGATGCAAGGAGATGTCTTTCACCAAAGCTGTTGCACTCACCGGGTGGAACAAGATGGGCGTCTGCTCTGCCATGGGCTGCTTCCCGGTGACAGAAAGCCGAGGCTTTGATCCCTCCAGCTGGTCGTGGAGTCTCTGCCGCCTCTGCTTCTCTTGGGCCTTCTTTTCTATCAGGTCTTCTCCTGTCCTACAAAACGCAAGGGGGGACAACTCTGTTGGCTTCTGAACTCCTCAGAGAATCTGCCCCTGCCCTCCTTTACAACCCACACCCAAAGGTCTCGTGCTCTATTTCCCAACCCCCATGCTGGGCTTCCCTTGAGCAGGTCACAGATGGCAGGCTCAATCCCTAGCATCTCCAGTTAAAGGATTTCAGTGAGGACTGGTTGGGAATGACATAAGAACATAAGAGAAGCTATGTTGGATCAGGCCAATGGCCCATCCACTCCAACACTGTCACACAGCGGTCAAAAAAAACCCCAGGTGCCATCAGGAGGTCCACCAGTGGGGCTAAGACACTAGAAGCCCTCCCAAGCACCAAGAATACACAGCATCACTGCCCCAGAACCTTTCTCTATCTGAATTATGTGGAGAACTGGTACGAGACAGTACAGAAGACAATAAACTAGATCAGGGGTGGCCAAACTTGCCTAATTCAGAGCCACATAGACTAAATGTCAGATGTTTGAGAGGAGAGCAGCAAGGAATGAAAGTCAGGTGTTTGAGAGCTGGGAGTGAGAAAGGCAAATAGATGGGGGAGGGAGAAAACGGTAGAGGTTGAAAGAAAGCAACTTTAACTTTAAATGTGTTAACCAAGCTAAATATGTGTGCGATATGTGGGGCTACAAATGTGTGGAAGAGCTACATGTGGCTCCTGAGTAGTATTCCCTCTAAGCTGAGTTAGTGTGACCTAGCTCACAATTTTTAAGCCTCTGGCTCACACATTTTTGTCTTAGCTCAGCAGAAATGGCCCCAGAGCACACTAATTTATGCAGTAGTTCACAACTTGAATGCTAGTCGCTCACGAAGTAGAATTTTTGCTCACAAGACTTTACCTCTTTGAGGGAACTTTGCTCCTGAGCCACAGTTTGACCATCCCTGAACTAGATGGACGATTGGCCCAATCTGGCAAAAGTTATTTGAGTCCTGACCTCCCACTTGAAAACCAGGGGGGGGGGGGAAGTGGAGATTAAAAAACCCGCTGTGCTAAGCTTTTTCTAACAGCACCTTGGGCAGCCTGTGCCTTGGTCTTCCAAAGACGCTTGCGTTGTCTCCAAAGGCGACCCTTCCCCAATTTCTTTCTTGAGATCTCTTGAGGAGTCAGACTGGCTGAGGACCTGGCCAAGGAAGGGGACGCTCTTTGCAATGGCATCTGAATGTTTTGAGCCTAGTGATGTCAGCCCCCGTGGTTTCAAGCAGTCTTTCCCCCTGACTTTTGGCAGACCGGTTTCTTCCACTCTTTTAAGATCCTGCCCCCTTCCTTCATCATGGGCAATCGTTCCAGAGCCCTTTGTAGGAACCTGAGTCATCCTTTGGCGAAAGTGGCGTAGCTGCTGTAGCAGAAAACTCTTCGCGGTGCAATTTTTGCTGAATTAGAGGGGGAGAGACTGGTTAAAGCTGGCTATGAATAGCACCTAACTGCAATCCTAAGAGCACTTCCCTGGAAGTAAACCCAGTAGGATTCCGAGTAGCCTTGCTTAGCTCTAAAAGACCCAAACTCTGAGGAAATGAATTAAAGGGGTCCAGGTACTGCAATAGAACTAATATGACTGGAACTACGTAAGTGCTCAAGTCACTGCCATCTACATTACAATACTATACAAGTGCAGAAAAACCATAGAATGAATTACTGGTTGCAGAACGTAGCACACAGATTATGTAGTCGTTTACGTGGAACTCTTTATATGCCTTTTCTCTCCCCTCCACTTCAAAGTGCTCAAGGTTGTTCACAAAAATACAGTCATGACAATGACATGCATTCAAAAAACATTCAAACAGTAAATCTTCTCTTGACATAGGGCTTTTTTTTTTTTTTTAGCACAAACGCACAGGAACGCAGTTCCAGCTGGCTTGGTGTCAGGCGTGTGTGGCCTAATACGCAAATGAGTTCCTACTGGGTTTTTTCCTACCAAAAAGCCCTGTGTGAAACAATGGTGATGTCAGGGGATTTCGCCTAATATGCAAATGAACCCCCCTGCTGGGCTTTTTTTTTTACAAAAAAAAGCCCTGCCTTGACAGCATTTCAGATCATGGCAAGAGCTAATTTGAGAAAAAGGCCTTCCAAAATGCAGAAGGTCTTCAGCGATGGGGCTGCCTGTAGGAAACTTCAGACAGCAGCAGTAGGGCTCTTATCAGGGTTCACTGAAAACTCATAAAGCAGCAAGCTAGCTTTTAAGTTTGAAAGAACCCTTTCTCAGGCGGGGGTGGGGGAGAGATATCGCTTTAGATATGGCCCAGCAGAAACCCATCTGCAATATATACCACAGTCTTAAGATGGCACTATAGCAGAGTTGTCACGCTCATTTATTATGAGGGGCGGATCTGACATAAATGAGACCTTATTGGGCCAAGCCATGTCGGGCCGGGCCTTGTGTGTACCTATTTAAGATTAGGTAGCAGGGCTGTAAACTTCATAAAGGACAAAGACAAACACAATTCAATATATTTTTTAAAAAACTTAAAACATGCTTAAAATATTAGCCCCTGTTGGCCTCAAAGGTGCTTTCTTTGTATTTCTCCCATGGGATCCAGGGAACTGGGCAAAGGAAGCTTTGGCTCTTTCCTTCCTCCCCAGGGGACTTGGGGGCGGGGGAGAACCCTCAGCCAATAAGAGGAAGAGAGGCTTGGCTCAATAGCTCTGCTGTGCAATTGAGAGAACCTGGGAAAACAAGCTCTCCCTCCCCTCCTTCCTCCTCAGGGGAGGAGCCTCAGCCAATGGAGAAAATAGAGGTTCTGCTCTGTAGCTCCTGTGCAATTGAGCAAGCCTTGAGCAAGCTGTGATGCAGAAGGAAAGCAAGAGAGATGGAGAAGGTAGCAAATGACAGCCAGTTGCTCAGGGGCCTGATAGGAGCCCTCTGGGAGTCTGATTTGGCTCCTGGACTGCATGTTAGACACCCCTATGCTATAGGAGGCTCTTGACTGACTACATAGGTTGCTTAGTGCCAAAGATCTCTAGCTACACCAAAGTATGCTGAGATGAAAAAGCAGTGAGCACTCTCCCTCTGACAGCCAAGGAAGATGTTTCTAGCACCAGTGGGACACACCAGCTCCTTGTCGTGAAAAAAGCAGAGCTGCTGTATTTCGTACCGTGACAGTTGAGAAAACTCCCCTGGTCTCGCTTTTTCTTGGCCCATCGCTTCTGTGTCTTCTTCGCTGTCTGTGGAGCTGTCTCTTGAGCTATGGAAATGAATGCAAAAACTCATTACTCTCCCTTTTCCAGTGCTATTTCTGTTCACGGTCACAATGCCACAGGCCGCATCAAAGTCCCTGTTCGAATGGAGAAGACTTGTGCTGTCTCCTATGCAAGAACCGCTCTGTGGGATATAAATAGGGGTCTCCTGAGGAATGGCAGGGAAGATAAAGGAACAGAACAGGAAATCATCCCTTCCCCTTCCAGGATAATATCTCTTTGGGGTTTGATGAGGTTAATCTCTCCCTCCCCTCCAACACAACACGCTTTTAACAGCCATTAAACTACCAATGGCATCTCATGCACCTAGGTGCACATTCTGTTCTCACCAGGGCATGAGGGGGGGCTTTATTTTGTCATCTTTTCTCCAGTCTTGAAGAATCCCCACTTTTATTATACAGTCCACCTTCCTTCTGTGGCACAGAGTGTTAAAGCTGCAGTACTGCGATCCTAAACTCTGCTCACAACCTCAGTTCGATCCCCGGTGGAAGCTGGGTTTTCAGGTAGCCAGCTCAAGGTTGACTCAGCCTTCCATCCTCCCGAGGTCAGTAAAATGAGTACCCAGCTTGCTGGGGGGAAAGTGTAGATGACTGGGGAAGGCAATGGCAAACCACCCCATAATGGCAAACCACACTGTGACAACATCACCCCAGAGTTGGAAACGACTGGTGCTTGCAAAGGGGACCTTTCCTTTCCTTTTTCCACCTTCCTTCCTTCCCTCCCCAACTACCTTCCTTCCTTCCCATCTTCCTCCCTCCCTCACCCCCCATCTTCCTTCCTCCCTCCCTCCCCATCTTCCTTCCTTTCCACCTTCCTCCCTCCCTCCCCCCAACTTCCTTCCTTCCTCCCTCCCCATCTTCCTTCCTTCCTTCCTTCCTCCCTCCCCACCTTTCTCCTTCCCTTCCCACCTCCCTCCCTATCTTCCTCCCTCCCTCCCTATCTTCCTCCCTCCCTCCCTATCTTCCTTCCTCCCTCCCTCCCCACCTTCCTTCCTTCCTCCCTTCCTCCCCACCTTCCTTCCTTCCTTCCTCCCTCCCCACCTTCCTTCCTCCCTCCCTCCCCTCCTTCCTTCCTTCCTCCCTCCCTCCCTTCCTTCCTTCCTTCCTTCCTTCCTTCCTTCCTTCCTTCCTTCCTTCCTTCCTTCCTTCCTTCCTTCCTTCCTCCCTCCCTCCCTCCCTCCCTGTCTTGTGGCTTTCAAACATCTAACATTCATCCTATGTGGTTCTTATGTTAAAGCAAGTTTGGCCATGCTGTTCTAAAACTTCACAGCCTGTGTTGTGGTCAGGAGGCACTGCCTGCCTCTAAGGGAGCACCCCACAGGAATAAGGGGGTCCCCAGCCATGGAAACAAAATGGATGCTTCTTGTCAGAAACAGGCCAAGTGTCACCACTTTCTGCAAAATGTCAGGGAACCATGCTTGGGCCTTGCTCCGATTACAACACAGGCTTCCTCCTGGTCTGGCCGCTCTCTCCCCCTCTGTTGTATATGTGCTTAGAATTGTATCTATAAGCTGGAGTTCTTGCCTGGCTCACTGGGGCCTGAAGGACAGAGCTTGGGGAACTCGGGAACAATAGGCAGCAGGATCCAAATCCTGCTGCCTTGCTCCAATCAAGAGCCCCCGACTGGTTTGAATGGTCCAGTCACAGACAGCGCAGGAACTTTGGGTGTGTATATATAGGGGGCCCTGCGGCCCTAGCAGTTAGTCTTTGTAGGCAGCGCTATACCATGCTGCATTCAATAAAAGAGCTATGTTCACTACCACCTCACCTCATTACTGTATAGAACCCACTATATTATACCCTCCCAATGGAAAGTTGAAACATTAAAGGCTCACAAGTATGTATTGTTTCTGTCTTAATCCCTGGCCACTGATTAAATGGGCCATCTTCCTGACTTCTTGCTACAACTCAGCTTCCTTTGTTTACTTCTTCTGTGGTAATGTCTGCCACTCATGTGCACAAAGCCTTTGTCTTCCACTCTGTCTCCTCATCAGGATACCAAGCTAAATTGATTTAACCATTAATCTCATCATGACACACCCGGGCAAACATTACAGTGTCAGTCTCACCTATTGTATTAAACTGGGAAGCCATTCATGTGCCCAGGAAAGCCCATCAGCAACCATTAGAAGAAGATGAAGATATTGAATTTATATCCCACCTTCCACTCCGAATTTCAGAGTCTCAGAGCAGTTTACAATCTCCTTTACCTTCTTCCGCCACAACAAACACCCTGTGAGGTAGGTGGGGCTGAGAGAGCTCTGACAGAAGCTGCCCTTTCAAGGACAACCTCTGCCAGAGCTATGGCTGACCCAAGACCAAGGCAGCTGCAAGTGGAGAAGTGGGGAATCAAACCCGGTTCTCCCAGATAATAGTCCGTACACTTCACCACTACACCAAACTGGCTCTCTCATTAAGGGCACCATAGTTACGGGAGGGCCTCCTTTCCTTGAGACCATAAAACATGAGAGCAAACCACACCTCCTTGTTCAGTCTGAGCACATGTAGACAGATTGTTCCCCCCATTACTCTAAGTAAGGGGACCCTCAGACATGGCACTATGGCTGTGCATGTCTCCCTCTTAATTTCTACAAAGACTTCTGCACATCTGGACAGGTAATATTGCCTTTATAATAAACTCTAGAAGCCTCTATCCTTCATCTCTATTTTCCTAGTCTCTTGATTGTGTGAAAATTTTGCTAAGATTTGACAGACTTTCTAATATTTTTCCCCACAAAAAAAAGGGAAAATAACCAAAACATATCAAGCAGACAGATGGAAATCTTCATCATGCCACTATGACCACATAGGAGAAAGTAATTTTAAAAGGTATGATGGGAGTAAGGTTTTATTATGACATTTATACTAAATTATATCAGCTCAACATCTACCAAGATTCCCTTAGATCAAAGACTATGTACCTGTGCATCTAATGAGATTAAATCAGTTGAGCGTATCCTATTACACTGTAATATGTACGTGGATATCTGTGTGAAGTTCATTGTCCCTTTTCTTCAATCTTACCCCGGATGTTCAGATAACGAAATCACTGAGAGTCTTCTGAAAGGGACTAACTCTCCAACAACTATTAACTATGCAAAATACTTCACAGCTGCTCACAGAATACACCAGAGATCCACAGCAACAAGTGGATTTGTTTTATTTCAGGGCAAGATAGAATTTTTATCTAGTTTTATATTATTTCCCTCGATTGATACCTTTTTGAGTATACCTTCCGATGATGTCAGGGGTCTGAGGCATAGGCAAATGAATTGTGCCAATGAGCTCTGGCACTTCTTTTTCTATGAAATGACCCCTGGTTAATACTGTGGGAAGCCCTGCATCCCCGGTCACTGCTCCCTATGATTCATCCCTGCTCGGGGCCCTGTATTCTTGAAACGGACTTCTAATACCTACACTCGCAATAAAGTCAACAGCAAGCCTCCCCAAACACCACTTTGGCGTTGCTTTAATATGCGATCTGAAACAGCGCGGGCTACGAATGATTATCTCCTTCCGTTTTCTGCTGAGACAGAGTATTTAAGCAATCAAAAGGCCTTCCTTGAAATATTTTTATCCCCAGAGTATTACAGCCGAATGCACAAAGAACAACTTGATCTTTATCGCTTATGATAAAGCTGCTTCTTTTTTTTTCTTTTCTTTTTTAATAACAGGCAACGTAATTAAGTGGCTCTGCCTGAAGTCTACAGCGGACTCCTCTTTACTCTTGATTAATATTGTCCTTGGGCCCATTTTGAACTCTCTTTATTATTCCGATGCTGGGAATTTTATTTTATTTTATTTTTTTGCATCTTGAGAAGAAACCAATAATCCGCTCCCTTGAGATCCCCTGTCAGAACGAGTAGTCTCTATAAGAAGCGGCGGTTTCTCGAATTCAGAACGGCTTCTGTGGGCATGACCTCACTTAAGAGGCTCTCCTGGACTTTGGTTTTCCATTAAAGGCTGCATTAAGAGTAACCCGTCAAGCCCTGAGTTCATCCCAGGTTTTTAAAATCCAGCCTAGGGGCACGGGATGGGTGTAATATAGCATGTGGATCGGGGCAAGTATGATATTGCCCTATTAAATGCAAAAGGTTGACCTAACTGAAGGCAGAGGGCCACAAGCGATTCGACAAGATAGACTGCAGAAATGCAGCCAGGAGGTGATTTCTGAGTGAGTCATGGGGGGGAGGTGAAGAAAAAGAGGAGGAGAAGATTGGATTTATTCCCCACCCTTCACTCCGAGTCTCAGTGCAGGTTAGAACCTCCTTCCCTTCTCACCCCAAAACAGACACAGTCTGAGAGACCTCTTTTGAGGATTGCTCTTGAGAGGAACAGCTCTGGGAGAATTTGTAGCTGACCCAAGGTAACACCAGCAGCTGCATGTGGAGGAGCAGGGAATCAAACCTCGTTCTCCAGATTAGAGTCTGCTGCTCTTTACCATGACACCAAGCTGGCTCTCTCAACAAGTCACCAGCTTGCCCATAGCCTCTGAGAAGGGATTCTTTGGCAGGAAGGGGCACTATCTATTCGGAAGCAGAGGCAGGCCTCCATAAAGTCCTACCTTCTTTTAACCTGAGCCCCCCAGCAGAGCTATAACTCTAGTCAGGTAAAAGCCCTCCATCAGGATATTTATTTATTTTATTTAGTAGATTTATAGTCCGCCCTTCCCCATCATGGGCTCAGGGCAGATCGCAAGCACGATAAAACAATAAAACAGTAAAATCCAACAATAAAAATAATAAAACCATCAAACAATCAATGAACTATCAAATTATGCAGCATGAATGGCATAGTGCGTAGTATAGGTTACAAGATATCCTAGGTGTCATAGATGTCATAGCTGTAGGCCCGATATTTAGCAGTCCGTGTAGGGAGGTCTGCTAGATGATGTCAGCAGTAAGGTAAGGACGCCCGCGTGCCTCAGCCAAAAGCCTGGCAGAACAGCTCCATTTTGCAGGCCCTACAGAATGGTAGAAAGTCCGGTAGGGCCAGAATCTCCATAGGGAGCTGATTCCACCAGATCGCGGCCAGGGTCAAAAAGGCCCTGGCCCTGGTCAAGGCAAGCCGGACGTCCTTTTTTTGGATCAGAGCCTGGCACTAGATTTTGCACACCTTAGTTTCTCAGCTACCGCTCGATAGCTCTCTTGAAGAAACCCTGCCTGGCGAACAGAGGCTTCCTTGCCTGGAATGTCTTTTTGCCTGTCACTTGGCACATCTGTTTCAATGAACCACGGAGGTTTAGATTTGGAGTCAATCCATTTCCAGCAACCATGAGAAAACCAATTCCTGAAGTCCAGAACAAGCAAGATGTTGGGGGCTTTATGTGCTCCACTGAACAGACTCCATTACAGTGCAATCCTAAACAGAATTACATTCTTCTAAGCCCAGAAGGACATGTCTGTTTAGGACAGCACCGATAACCAACACACACAAAATTACTCTTTAATCTTCAGGGGTGTCAAACATGTGGCCTGGGGGCCGAATCAGGCCCACTGAGGGCGCCTGTCAGGCCCCTGAGTATGTCTGCTTCCTTCTCCTTCTCCCTTGCTTCCTTCTGCGTCACAGCTTGCTTTGCCAGGCTTGCTCAACTGCATAGGAGCTACAGAGCAAAGCCTCTATTTTCTCCATTGGCTGAGGGTCCTCCTTTAGGGGGGAGGGAAAGCTTGTTTTGCAAGGCTCTCTCAACCACACAGCAGAGCTGAGCCAAGCCTCTCTTCCCTCTATTGGTTGAGGTTCCTCCCCCTCCTCTGGGGAGGGAGGAAGGGAAAGAGCCAGAACTTCCTTTGCCCAGTTCTTCTGATCCTACAATAGATATACAAAGAAAGCACCCTAAAAAAAAGGAAAAGAAAAAAAAAGAAAGCATCTCTGTGTTCTTTATAAAGTTTGTATCCCTGCATCCTGGCATTACATTTTATGACACACATGGCCTGACCCAACAAGGTTTCATTTATGTCAGATCCAGCCCCTCATAACAAATGTGTTCGACACTCCTGATCTACATAAATAGGAAATATCCCTTACAAACTTGTAGGCTGGAGTGACGGGGCAATCCAAGTTTCTCGTTTGCTCTGGACCTCCGGAACAGGTTGAATTAGTCGCAAGGTTGTTTTCAATACTGCAGATCCACATGCAATCAGACCCTCGACACATGAACCGTTTTGCAAAACGTGCCCTTTCCTTCGGAAGCAAATGGCAACTTTTCCTCAAATGAGTTATCGTTCGCTTCAGAAGGAAATGACATCTTTAACCCCCCCCCCTTTTTTGGTGACTACAATAACACAACAGAACCGAAACAGCCACCTCAGAAAAGGATCCCACCTCCTTAACTCGCGTTTCCCATGGATCAAAATTACCCCAAGCCTCCGGTTCAGCATTGGAAGCTGTAATTCCTATGATTACTTAAACTGAGTGAATCTTCTACCTCAGTGTTTTCACCCTACTCTTCCACCGGTAATCAGAGATTAGGCCACATTTGACTTGCTTCTAGCGAGAAGAAAATAGGCACCTGCCAAGCTGATGAAGATCAGGAAGTTCTGGAATAATGACTGGAAGACTGTAATCCTTCAGGTTGTTGCTGATGCCCAGGATGGATTATCAGGAGTGTCAAACTCATTTGTTATGAGGGCCGGACCTGACATAAATGCGACCTTGTTGGGCCAGGCCATGTGTGTCATAAAATGCAATGCCAGGTAGTGGAGATATAAACTTCATAAGGGACGCAAACACAATTAAATTTTTTTTAAAAAAAAGCAAAATAAAATATACTTAAAACATTAGCACTTGTTAGTCTTAAAGGTGCTTTCTTTGTATCTCTCCCAGGGAATCCAGAGAACTGGGCAAAGGAAGCTCTGGCTCTTTTCTGCCTTCCCCAGGAGGGAAAGGAGGTGTCTCAGCCAATAGAAGGAAGAGAGGCTTGGCTCTGTAGCTCTGCTGTGCAATTGAGAGAGCCTAGCAAAGCAAGCACTTCCTGAGGGAGGAGCCTCAGCCAACGGAGAAAATAGAGGCTTTGCTCTGTAGTTCCCGTGTGATTGAGCAAGCCTGGCAAAGCAAACTGTGATGCGGAAGGAAGCAAGAGAGAGAGAGTGAGTGGGAAGCAGACAACAGCCAATTGCTCAGGGGCCTGATAGGAGCCCTCTGTGGGCCTGATTTGGCCCCCGGACCGCATGTTTGACACCCCTGGGTTAACATGTCACGTGTGAACCAGTTTGCAGAACAAAGATTTTTTCATTTTATGGGAAGGGGCATACAAAGAGGGTCTTCCCTTTTAAGCTGTTTCTCTTACACACTCACATATTACACCCTGGCAATTACCTTTGTTTTTCTTCACCCAATAATCCGCAGTTCTGTGGTTCTGTGTCCCTTAAATCAATATACACGGTTGGTGGTTCTGGAGTATATTGTAATCCCATTGGAGTGGAGTTTTGATTGTTTGTTGACGGTACTAAGGAGGGGACATCTCTGAGAACAGAAATCATGATGCCAACGTGTTATCCATCTCCACGAGGCAAGATTCAAAACACATTTTTGCCGTAACTAAAAAATGTATATTGCCCTCTGCAATCCCTTCATTGCTATCATTCTACACCCCCACCAATGAAGATTGTGATCCCTTTCTCATTATGGATTGTCATTAATAGCCATGTCTACACTATTTGATTTATGTTGATTTTTTTTTTTTTGTATTTGTGTATGCTTGAGTACCTGAAAGCCATGGTGACTTCTGGTGGCTCCTAATGGAGTTAGGATGTTTCACAGAGGTGGCTTTCTAATACCTGTCTCTGTGTCCCAGCCCTGGTATTCCTTGGATATTGCCCTTCCAAGTACTTGCCAGAGTCAGCCCTTCCTAGTTTCTGAGATTTGACAAGACTGAGCTTGCCTGGGCTATCCAGGTCAGGGTTACGTTGATATATTTTAAAACAAAGTAGGAGTCAAGTGCACCTTGAAGACCCACAAAGTCTTATTCAGAACGTAAGCTTTCATCTGCTGCAAGCACACTTCATCAGACGAGTGAGCAGGGCTATATATAGCTGGTAGGCAGTGGTTTAGAATGCAAAATGGTACAAATTTAAGATCCAAATTTGTACCATTTTGCATTCGTACCATTTTGCATTCTAAACCACTGCCTACCAGCTATATATAGCCCTGCTCAGTGTACCTGATTCCTCGTCTGATGAAGTGTGCCTGAAGCACACGAAAGCTTACGTTCTGAATAGAACTTTGTTGGTCTTAAAGGTGCACTTGAATCCTACTTTGCTCTACTCTTTCAGACCAACACGGCTGCCCGCTTGGATCTGTTGATATATTTTGCCTTGCATTTGGGCCAAAACGGGCTCCCAAAGAGCTGACAGGAATCAGCAGAAAATAAAAGTGCAGATATAACCATCCCATTGAAAAAGAACCCTATTTCTCAGAGGAGGGATTCTCCGCCAGCGGCTTCCTGCCCTTCCTCTGGTGGGCCAGTCAAAGCTGGGGAAGGAGGGGCTTCTCAGCATGAGCGGGATCCAGGAATGAAAGAGTGGGGTCTGGCTGTTCCCTGCCCTGCTCGGGGCGGGTTATGTCACAAAAACAGTTAAAAAACAATTAAAATATATAAAATCAAAAATCACAGAATAACGACAGAGACTAAAATGGCAAATTCTAACCGATTCCCCACTAGCCTTATGCCGCTGTCACGCTCCTCTTCTCTGTGGGGCTTCCATCCGGTTTCACACTATCTGCCCCGGGGCTGCAACTGGCATTGCCTTTTTCATGCGGCAAACAGAAACGAGTTTTTCGAGGATCTTGTTTGCTGTACAAAAGAGGCGGAGCGAGTTGCAGCCCCGGGGCAGATAGTGTGAAATCCCATGGAAGCCCCGCAGAGAAGAGGAGAGTGAGAGCAGCATAAGGCTAGTGGGGAATCGGTCTCAGTCTTACAAACATGGCCTATGGTCCAGGTCCAGCAGGTCCTACAGCACTGAGATGGAATGAAAGGTGGGAGGCCAATAACAAGTGACGTCCACTGCCTCAGCTGAAAGCCTGGCAAAAGAGCTCTGTTTTACAGGCCCTGCGGAATTGAAGTACGGTAAATCCCACAGGGCCCAGATCTCCAGGGGGAGCTCATTCCGCCAAGCAGGGGCCAGGGCCGAAAAGGCTCTGGCCCTTGTTGAGGCCAGACGGATGTCTCTAGGACCGGGTATCAGAGGGAACTGGAAGCAGGGAAAAGGGGGTCAGGATAACTGGTTTCTCCCAGTTTAACCCCTTGCTAACCTGGAAAACACAGCAAGGGCTCTCTCGCTGCAGGAGGGCACATGCTATGATTTCAAGTCCAGCAAAGGGCAAAAAAAGAGCAATTTTAGATTCCTGCGGGGACATTTAGTGCTGCTAAAACTCCAAGATTATGGACGCCGCGTTGACAGTAAAAGAGCAGGGAAACTTCTCAGCCACTCCTCTCAAGCAACCTGGGCTTGGGGAATTTTATATCCACAGTGTCCCCTGACCACCACAGCAAGCCACAAAAAAGCCCTTGTGGTGGCCCTGGACTGCAATGAATTCCTGGGCAGTCTAAATCATAAGCGCTGATGATGGATGGTCATAAACAAGTGAAAAGGTAGGAGAACTGACCTCCCATCCCCCTGACCCTCATTAAAATGGGGAAACTTGGCAAGCCGCCGCCTTCTGCGCATGAAAAATGCCCTTGACTGCTTCAGACACAGCTCTTTCAGCTTCCCCATGAGCTTCATTTGTGACACAGCCCTGCGGGTTTCTGAAGACAAAAAAAAAAGAGAAGAGAATCACCGCATCTTGCATTTCAATAGAGAGAAATTTCCTCTAAGGAGCGGGAATTGGCAGAGTATGCAGCAAAAAAGTTTTGTTGTCCAGCAAGAAGTGCTGTGAAAATTAAAACTGGGGCTTCTCAGGCAGCGAGGCTATGCAGGAAACCATTTGTGAGGGAAGCAAAATGTGCAGATGCAGCAAAAGACAGCAGCCCACAGGTTAGCTTTCGGGCAATACTAAAAGCCTAGATGGCAAGACATTTAAATCCAGAGGCTGCGTCCCAGTTCAGACATAACATAGAACTACAGCTTATTTCAGGGGTAGCCAAACTGTGGCTCAGGAGCCACATGTGGCTCTTTCACACGTATCCTGTGGCTCTTGAAGCCCCCATCACCTTGTCTGCTGGCCTGGAGAAGGCATTTCTCTCTTTAAATCACTTTTCAAAGCAAATCAGCTATAGCACAATACTATCCCCCCAAGGAGGTAAGCTTTTGAACTTTGTCCATGGGGTTGCAAAGCGTCGGACTCGACTGTGCGACTGAACAGCAACAACAAGGGCTGAATCTCCTGGATTCCGTCCTCTGAGGAGTCAGAATCACAGCAGTGTGCACTTGTAATCTGGTCTCTACTCTTGCCGACATGCAACTGCGTTCCAAATGGTGGTGGACCAGGGCTTTTTTTGAGCAGGAACACACAGGAATGCAGGAATTCCAGCTGGCTTGGTGCCAGTGGGTGTGGCCTAATATGCAAATGAGTTCCTGCTGGGCTTTCTCTGCAAAAAAGCCCTGTGTGAACAATGGTGACACCAGGGGGTGTGGTCTAATATGCAAAAGAGTTCCTGCTGGGCTTTTTCTAAAAAAAAAAGCCCTGGTGGTGACACATTTTCCAGCAAACTCAAACGATCATTTCACCATGGTCCATCCAAGGGAAAGCTGCTTCCTCCGCTGTCTGGCTTCTGCTGGCCTCGCTTTGTGTCTCCAGATCTTGCAAAACTTTGTCTAGATCCCACTTCTCCATGTCCTGAAAGAAGAACAGTTGGTGATCGAACTGGTGCGACTGTAAAGCTTTGGTTTCACAGGATTGTGGACTTACATTAGTGGGCTGCTGCAGCGCAGAATATGGAGATACCACTCGCCTTTGAAGCCATCACTTGCTATTGCTGCTTCGACAGAGAACAGGCCTAGTTACACATAAGGGAGAAGTGGGGGGAAACAGATAGCCACCGTACCTTTCTCTAGCTACACTGCATTGTGCAAGCTACACAGAATCAAGAGGAGCAAGTGCAGCTCCAAGCAAGTTGCAGGCCTGGTCTACACACGTAGCAAAATCCTGCGATGGTAAACTGATTTAACTAGCTGGAGTGGGGAGTGCCAGCTTTGAATGCTAAAGGTTCCCTATAAGGAAGATGTTAAATGCATGAGGAGGCTCTTACATAGTGATTAAAGTTTTCATGCGCACGGCGTGATGATGTCACCCAGAGCTGATGTCATCACGTCGGTCACTGAAAGTGCTGTTGTTTCTGGGCGCTGAGGGGCCTGGAGAATTCCTCCAACCCCTCAGCCCTCAGAAAGAACACACGGCACCATTGTTTCTGGGTGCTGAGGGGCTGGGGGAGTTCCTCTAACCCCTCAGCGCCCAGAAAGAACGCATGCCTCTTTCAGTGCTCGGCGCTCTCCAAGTTCAGAGAGCACCGAGGACTGAAAGAGCCGTGGTTTCTGGGTGCCGAGGGGCTGGGGGAGCTCCTCCAACACCTCAGTGTCCAGTCAGAGGCTCAGGGACAGTGCAAGCGGGGAGGGGGCGCCCGCTCTCCACCCCTGTTGGAAGCTGGCACCCTAGGCAATTGCCTAGGCCGCCTACACCCACATGCCAGCCCTGTTTCTCGCACACAGGTAGACCTCCCCCCAAAACCAGCAGAAGCAGAAGACAAAGAAACAACAAATCACTGGCACTTTAGAATAAGAGCACGAAGAAAAATGTTAGGCTCTCCTCCCCCTGCCCATCCTGCAAACAAGGCCAATGTTGAGTCTCCATTCCCGAATGACAGTTTTAGGGCAGGCTATAACAGCATTTGGCATATCGCCCTGAAGAAGACGTAAACTGCCAATTACAAATGAACAGCATCACAGTTTACAACGAACATTAAAATGCCTTCCTTTTCATTCCCCTCCCAACAGTATCACGGCACTGAAAGCTAATGCGGCTCTCATCGTCATAATCACCATTGTCTCAAAACAAGAGAAGCTTTCTGCTGTCTGCTAGCTGATAAACCTCAGAGGAGGCAAGGAGCCCAGAGACTCTAGATCAGGGGTGGCCAAACTGTGGCTCAGGAGCCACATGTGGCTCTTTCCCACATATTGTGTGGCTCTTGAAGCTCCCACTGCCTCATTGGCTGGCCAGGAGAAGGCATTTGTCTCTTTAAATCACTTCCCAAGCCAAGCCAGGTATCCGCTTGGAAAATGCACTTAAGGTAAAAGTCGCTTTCTTTCCACCTCTCCTTCCCTCCCCATCTATTGTTTTCCCTCCTTCCTTCCTTGCAGCTCTCAAACATCTGACATTCATATCTTATAGCTCTCAAACATGTGATGTTTATTCTATCTTCTGTTAAGCAAGTTTGGTCATCCCTGCTCTAGACATTAGCAAGGTTTCGCTTTTTAGCATTCACCAAATCCTCTGATTTAATTCGGGACATCCTGGCTGCAAATAACCATGGGGTTGCCTGGCTGAGGCAACAAACATCTCCCCAGAGACTGGAAGGCTGCTGCTCTTGCAAAGGGCCAAGGAAGAGAGCCTTAAGGGCTGCATGTGGGAATGTGACAGATGTGTGATCCCTCAATCAAAAGTTATTCTTTACCTTTTGATAATGGAAATATTTTCACCCTGTGCTTGGGAGACAAACCTAGGGTTGCCAATCCCCAGTTGGGTGCAGAAGATCCTCTGGTTTGAAGGCCCACCCCCCCACTTCAGGAACATCAGAAAGCATTGGTGGGGAAATGCCCACTGAGCATTATATCCTATGGAGACCGATCCCCATAGGATATAATGGAGAATCAATCTGGATATCTGGGGCTCTGAGGGAGCCTGTTTGTTGAACTAGAGGCACCAAATTTTCAGCATAGCATCTGGTGCCCCTCTTCAAACACCCCCCCATGTTTCAAAAAGATTGGACCAGGGGGTCCAATTCTATGAGCCCCAAAAGAAGGTGCCCCCATACTCCATTATTTCCAATGGAAGGAAGCCATTTAAAAGGAATGCAGTCCTTTTAAATGTGATGGCCAAAACTCCCTTTGGAGTTCGATCGTGCTTGTCACAACCTTGCTCCTGGCTCCACCCTCAAAGTCTCCCGGCTCCACCCCCAAAGTTCCCAGATATTTCATGAGTCAGACCTGGCAACCCCGGACAAACCAGGAAGTTTCTGGTTCAAATCTAGTTTTCATCATGGCTTGCAAGAGAGCCACATGCATGCCAGTGCAAGGTGGTAAAAGAGTTCGCATCCCCACAGGAGGTGGACGACGATTTGGAAGGTGTGAAAAATGCCTTTCAAGTAGAAAACTGAACGCTCCTCCTGATGGGCTTCAGTCTGGTTGGATCATACCTAACATCTCTATATACACAAATACTGGGCTGTGTGTACGCTGTGATTTTGATTGAGGGTAACAAAACTGTGTGATGTGACTGAAGTCAGCTTCCCAAGAAGTCAGCTTTCATTACAAAGCAGCAAACTTCAAGACTGGCTAACGTGATTTCACATTCTCGAGACTGAGAGGTGGTTCTAATCTCTTATCGGTTGGAGGAATGCTCCTTCCTTCTTTGATGGCTCACATAAGAGAACCAAATATTCAAAATATTGTACAATTTCAGAATAAATCAAGCTCATTTCAAATTCTCAGCATGGTGCAATAGTTCAGGGGCTGGACTAAAGAAACGGGAGACCCGGGTTCAAGTTCCCATTCAGCCGCAAGGTTTGCCATGCAGGGCTTTTTTGGTAGCAGGAACTCCTTTGCATATTAGGCCACACACCCCTGATGGAGCCAATCCTCCTGGAGCTTACAGTAGACTCTGTACCAAGAACCCTGTAAGCTCTTGGAGGATTGGCTACATCAGGGGTGTGTGGCCTAATATGCAAAGGAGTTCCTGCTACAAAAAAAGCCCTGTTGCCATGTAACCATCGTTCCTTTAACATAACTGACTACACAGGGATGCTGCGAAGACCGGGAGATCTCAATGATAACACAGCTGCAATTACTGGCACACTCCTATATATAGAAAGAACACTTTATAAAGCAATAAATACCAAATGCATTCAATATAAATCTTATACATTCAAAATGTGCAACGCTGCACTTTCTATACAAACCGACTTGTCATAAAAAAACCTCTTAAAAGCGGAAGCTAGTGTCTGTGCTGTAAACAAGACTGCGTCCACTGTGCAATTCACAATATTTCCAAATGGGAAAGGTAGCCTCTTCGAACCAGTGGACAAGGTGGGGTTCAGATACCTTGTCCATTGGCTCAAAGAGAAAGGCAACCTTTCCCATTTGGAAATATTGTGAATCGCACAGTGGACTCAGTCTTATTTACAGCACGGACACTAGCTTCCGCTTTTACGCGTTTTTTTATGACGACTTGGTTTGTATAGAAAGTGCAGCGTAGCGCGTTTTGAATGTATAAGATGTACATTGAATGCATTTGGTATTTATTGCTTCATAAAGCGTTCTTTCTATATATAGGAGCACACCACTAATTGTAGCCGGGTTAATGTTGTTGTTATGTTCCATTTACTGCTTCCCCTTCATTGCTTTGTGAGGGGGAGATCTCAGCATGACACATTCAGTTCATATCAGGCCTTCATAGAAAGAGAACAATACGACCACATATACCTTGAGGGCAAACAACCTCAGCTCTCGAGGGTGTTTGGCTGAAACAGCACACTGCTCACTTTTCTCCTTAGTCGTTCTCCCTAAGTTGTTGTTATTGTTTTTTGGTGTCTCCTTGGAGTGGATTTTTGTTTCTATTAATTTCCTTCCTTCCTTTCCGCTGTCA
The DNA here is from genome assembly GCF_032191835.1 of Heteronotia binoei. Lineage (NCBI taxonomy): Eukaryota > Metazoa > Chordata > Lepidosauria > Squamata > Gekkonidae > Heteronotia > Heteronotia binoei. The sequence goes on along the minus strand of NC_083242.1, from coordinate 12,980,445 downwards.
ATTTCGATTTGTTTTTCTTTTTCACTTAAAAAAGTCAATCCTTTCACTGACGGCAGTTGGTCAGGTGTCAAACCCCAAGTCTCCTTGCCCTTCTTAGCTGCTGGATCCCTCTCCGCAAGGGTTCCTGAGATGCCCTCCTTGGATTCGTGCTCGTGCAGAGGCAACTCCAGTGAAATCACGCCTTGTTCACTTGGTGGGTCTTTAACTCCAAGGTCAAAGTCATCTCTGTCTAGTACAACGTGTCCCCTTGAGCCAGACTGAGGACTGCTCTCTTCTGCCTGAAAAGATGAGGCATCTAAATCTTCATTCTGGAGCTCTAGTGGATGTTCCGTGAACGGGACCGTATTCTGTACATACAGAAAAGATACAAGTCACAGCTTCATAAAGGGGGGGGAAACAGGTATTTCAAATCAGAAAGGCTTGGTTTTAATGGTTTTAATGGTTTAAATGGTTTAATGGTTTCAGATGTATTTAAATGGTTTATGAATATGTGTGTTTGATGTGTTGGTATGTTTGTGGAAGAGCACCTCATTTCGTTGCTCTCTTTTTGTTGAGAACAATGACAATAAATTCATCTATCTATCTTGTGAGTTCAAGAAGAAGAGACCGGATTTATACCCTGCTCTTCACTCAGAGTCTCAGACTCAATCTCCTTTCCCTTCCTCTCCCCAAAACAGACACCCTGTGAGCAGTGTTCCCTCTAAGCTGAGTTAATGTGAGTTTTTTAGCCTCTCTCACACATTTTTGTCTTAGTTCAGGAAAAATGGCTCCAGAGCAAACTAATTTATGCAGTAGTTTACATCATTAATGCCAGCAGCTCATGAAGTAGAATTTTTGCTCACAAGACTCCAGTTTACAGTGAGTATTGCCTGTGAGGTAGGTGGGGCTGAGAGAGCTCTTTCAAGAACTGCTCTTGAGAGAACAGTTCTGAGAGAACCAGAACTGGCCCAAGGTCACCCAGCCAGTTGCATGTGGAGGAGTGCGGAATCAAGTCTGGTTCTCTCAGATTAGAGTCTGCAGTCTTAACTGCTACACCACACTGGCTCTCCAAATATAATGGCACCAATAATTGCATGCCAATTCCCACTATTATAAACAGCAGACTGCCTGCTATTATGATGGAGGAAATGGGTGGTGGTGCTGGTGTGGGAAGGTATCATGTATTGCAAAAAAACCACCTTCTCTATCTGCTTTGGATATTGCACTGCCCAAGGGATCCCAGCAGTAGCTAAGCTACCAACTGTTTTTAGTGGGGTTCAGGCTTTGCGTCACTATTCTGTCTCCAAGTCCACCATCTTGCTTTCATCCACAGAAATGGCTGTTCTACACATTGGAGAAAATAACGACATGCAGCCAGGATACCATGAGGGATTGGAGCCAAACATACACACAGAGGGCTTTTTTTGTAGCAGGAACTCCTTTGCATGTTAGGCCACACCCCCTGATGTAGCCAATTCTCCTAGAGCTTACAGTAGACCCTGTAAGAAGAGCCCTGTAAGCTCTTTGAGGATTGGCTACATCAGGAGGTGGGGCCTAATATGCGAAGGAGTTCCTACTACAAAAAAAGCCCTGTGACACACACATAAAAATAGGGGAGAATTAAGGAAAATAAGGGCTTTCAGTGTGGCCAAAGGGCTATAAATGCAAGAGATTTCCTATGTGACTGGTGGATGCTGCCAGGAGGTGGAGGCAGGCTGAAACTAGTGGTGGCTGGAATGAGTCCTGATCTCCTATGAGAAGTCAGGAGCAGCAAGTGGGAACATATAGCTTATTGCACCATCTTTAAAAAGGTCAGGGAAGGGACCAATCAGAACACTCCAGGCTATCCACCCCAGGATGCGTAGGAAGGGAGTTGATGAGAAGAAGGGGTGCCTATCAACCCAGCTAGCTCACGTGAGGCCGTGGGGATACTGGGGCGGGAAGGAGGAAGCAAAGCTTGGCAACGGGTGTGAGACCCCACCATGGAGATGAAGTTTTATACACATCAGAGATGAATTGTCACAGACTGTCCCTTACGCATTATGGAATGTTATGGCCTTTTGGTTTAAATAAAATCTGTGCATGTGTGTGTGTATTTTGCCAGCAGAGGATAAACTTCATGCATCCCCAGAAAAAAGGTCTCTACCTCATAGTCACTGGCTCCACAATAAGTTGGATAGACTAAGACATCATATTGTGTGATGATGCAGCCATCATTCTGACACTGAAATAGTTACAAGAGAACAAACGCCTGCATATGTCTCCAGACTCATCTAGGGAAGGAATCCACAGGCAAAAGAAAAACCAGAAGTTCGCATTATGCTTTCTAAATTGGAGTGGGGTGGAGGGAAACACCATGGGAACTGTTAAAATGAGTGACAACCTGCACTGAAGCCTCTTTAGCAAATTAGCATCTGCCTAGAAACCAGAGGGAGGGTTGAGGGTGGAGAAATGGGGGGGCGGGTGGTATGACATCATCTGTGCCACTATGTCACCTCTAGGGAAAATCCAGAAACAATGTAATGTAGCTCTAGGAATTGCTGGAAATTCTACGGTAAAATTCCTAGAGCTACACCATGTCACTTCCAGGTTTTCCCTGGAAGTGATGTCACAGAGCAGACAAATTTTTTAAAGATGTCCTCCCACCGTTACTACCATGTCTGTTTCCACCATTCTACTGGCACATCTTTCAAATGATTGCTACTGCACAGCTGCTCCAAGATTGTTTGCACAATGGAAAATTTTCATGCGATAAGAACACCAGTTCAGAACACAGAGGAGCCTAGCAGGTACCAAAGACAGACATGGAAGTGCAGCCAAGGCTTGCAGCAGCATGGATAATCAGAGACCTGCGAGTTGGTTATGTCCAGTGAATAGTCTTCCAGTTCCTCAGACAAGTCAGGAATCAGCTTGGAAAGATCTCGCTGGAAGATGAAAAGGTCCCCCTCTTCATCACCATCAGACTGTCAAACGGCACAAAGAAAAAGAGTAGTATCACCCATTCAATAACGATAACATTGGGAAAGTAGACCAACAAAGTTTTAGTCAAGGTATGAGCTTTCCTGTGCATGCACACTTCCTCAGATACATCGAAATGGAAGTTAACAGTTAGCATCTATACACCACGACCTGAGTTCGATCCTGGTGGAAGCTAGGTTCAGATTGCCGGCACAAGGTCAACTCAGCCTTCCATCCTTCCGAGATCAGTAAAATGAATAGCCCCTTGGGGTGGAAACGACTCGGGGCCTGCGCAGGTTTTTTAAGAAAAAGGATATTCACAGAGGTGGCCAAATAAAGCTTGCCCTGTCCTCCAGACTGCTGGTATTTCAAGAGGCATGAACAAGGAATTCACTGCCACAGGAAGGGGTGGCAACTAGAAGTACAGATAGCTTCAAGAGGGGATTTGATCAACATACAGAGCAGAGAACCATCAGTGGCTATTAGCCTCAAGGCAAATAGATGGAACGCTATGTCTGGGGCAGTGATGCTCTTTATTCTTGGCGCATGGGGGGCAACAGTGAGGGGGTCTTCTGGATTTCTGGCCCCATTTGTGGACCTCCTGAGGGCACCTGAGTTTTGGCCACTGTGTGACACAAGAGTGTAGGACTGGATGCACCACTGATCATGTACTTATGTTCTTATTTACTTCATTCATAGTCCACCTCTCTTGTCAAGATTCCAGGTGGATTACAAGATATAAAAAAATCAATTCAAACTGCAAAGACTTCTGATAAGCAACGCAGCTCGCAGCTCAGCTAACAGCAAAGAACTGGGAATCAACACAAACAAAAAACCATGTTTCCTAAGGGAACAAGAAACTGTGACATACTGTAATGCGCAAAGTGGGAGGACGGGCAGGAGAAAAACACATTAGAAAGATACAGATCCTCCATTAGCTGTTAAATTAAATAGAATGTCACTCTAATGACCATCAAGTGACTCAGAAGGCAGCTCTTGGACTTGTCCAAAGGCCAGATCCCTCTTGATAGGCAACTTTAGAGAATCTATTAAAAGCTCATGATTCAATCCCTTCACGTAATATTCAGGGGCAGATTTGACTTCTGAAAGCCCGCCTTGAGGAATCTTTCATTTTTGTGCCTTCAGACTCCTTTCTGCCACTGTGGCTGACTAGAGGGAGCACAGTCTGCTCAGAAAGCAACACGAAGGCCAGTGCCGGATTAAACCCTGTGGAGGCCCCTAGGCAGTCAAAATCTCAGGGGCCCCCTCACAAATTATCTTAGAGGCAGAGCCCCCCCACCACCACCCGCAGCCCCTGCTGCAACCTGCAGACACCTTCTCCAAAGCTGTGGGGGAGAGGCAAAGAGAGGCAAACTTGGCAACAGCGCCAGCAGCAGCCACACCAGACAAGTTGGGCAAAGAGCAGCTCAGTTGCTGGCTGCACATGCAGGCTGGGAGGGCTGCAAGCAGTGGGAAAGATTCCAGGACCCCTAAAGGTGTGGGGGCCCATAGGCCAGTGCCTACTTGGCCTAATTATTAATCCGGTCCTAGAGAAGTCATTCAGTCACATAGGGTCTAGAAGTTCTTCTCAACAAGCAGACGGTGCAATCCTAAGAATGCTTTCCTGGGAGTAAGGCCCACTGAACAGCCCCAAGTAGGAATCTAAACAGAACTGCTTGAAATGGCTCTCAGAGAGAACTCTCCTGTCTCGGGTTCTAGGGCCGACTCACACTTTTCTTAAATCTGGCTGTGCAAATGTTGACTGGGAGTTGACCCCCTTGGAGATACTGCAAGCGTCAAGATCTGTGCAGGTAGCTCTTTTGAGACCAAGTGCTGCTTACCGTTGAGTGATCTGAGTCCATTGATGGAATCTGATCTTTCACTGCAGACAGGGCTGCTCCCCAATGGAAAGAAGCCATTGGAAGGTTTTGGGGACCCGTTTTTTCCTTGCTTGGAGTGTCTGATTCCATTTGAAGTCCTTCACAAATGTATTCCGCCAGGGCAGAGCTTCAGAGGTCAGCGTTAAAGGGGAAAAAAACAGAATAAGTGACTGGTCAGGGCTTTTTGCACAGATAAATTAGGAGCGTGTTAGTTTTGGACTGGAGGGAGTCCTGGGATGAAACGCCTACTTAAACCATGAATCCAGATTTCCTAGAGCAGAATTCATCAACCTTTTTGAGCCTGCGGTCACCTGTGGTATTATGACACAACATGATGGGGGCAAACACAAAATGGCTGCCACATGAGACAGAAAGAGCCATAAAATGACTGCTACGGCTTACCTTCAGTCACACAGTGTGGTGGAACTGACCAGTTCTGGCCTGCAGGCTCTGTTCCACGCTGCCCTCCAAGGATTTCTCTACACCCTAAGAGGCTGTCTTTTCTCTCTTGGGCACCCACTACCACCGCCTCACCTTTGTAAGGAATTGCCTTGCCTCTGTGTCTCCTGCTGACCAGCACCTGTTCACCACGGGGACAGCTTACTGCCTTGAGTCCCCTATCAGATGTTAAAATATAGTACGGACTTCTTAGTTTAGGAAGTTACAGATCTCTACAGAGCCTCTATTACCTTGAAGCTTCCTTCAGTCCTTCAGGCCAGCACATGACTAATGGCAGGGCTTTTTTTTTTTGTAGCAGGAACTCCTTTGCATATTAGCCCACACAGCCCTCTTATGTAGCTGATCCTCCAAGAGCTTACAGGGCTCTTCTTACAGGGCTGACTGTAAGCTCTTGAAGGATTGGCTACATCAAGGGTGTGTGGCCTAACATGCAAAGGAGTTCCAGTGACAAAAAAACCCTGGCTAATGGCAACCTACTCCAGACCTCAGTCAAGTTCTGTCTGCTTTCATGGTCCCAGCACAAAAGACAGATTCCTCTTTGCTTCGAGGAGTTTTAAATTCTCTCTTTTCCCCACCCACTGAGTCAAAAACACCAGGTCAAAGAAGCTTTTCCTGAAAATTTCTAAAACATTTTTTCTGAAGTCTTTCTACATTCCTCCAACTCTCTGTCGCCTGCTTGGAGTGGGGTGGGTGGGGTGGAACTGGCCTGTTCAATCGTCTCTAGCTGGACCTATTAGCATTTGTATGAAGATAGGCTGAGGGAAGTCTGGAAAGTAATTGAACTGACTCCCCCCCCACTTCCTGCCTGTTCTCTTTCCTGAGAAAGAAAAATAAAAACCTTTAAAAACTCAAAAGTGAATGTTTTGCTCATTTCAGACCTCTAAAATAAAAATGCATTTCTTTACAGATTGTAACGAGCTCCACGTAGGGGTGGCAGCTGCTGCCAAAGCAAAATCTTGAAAAACCTGCATAGCCGAGCCAATCTCCGAGGGTCATCAGAAACCTTCTGGGGCAAAAGCTTCACTTAGCCCCATCCACTTTCTAAAAAACACTTGGCAGATGCCAGGAAATGTAGGTGGCACCATCTCGGAGACCATGGAGATCAGTACACCTGGAAAAAACGGCCATTGGAAGGTGGACTCTATGGCATTATACCTACTGAGGTCCCTCCCCTCCTCAGGCGCCACTCTCCTTTTGCTCCATCCCCCGAAATCTCCAGGTATATCCCAACCCAGAGCTGGCAACCCTTGTGCCAGGGCTTTTCTTTCTCATCCCACAGTTAACGTAGCTAAGCTGTAGAGCCGGTATAAAGAAGTCATCAGGACTGGGCATGCTGCAATCATAAGTGCACTTTCCTGGGAGTAAGCCCCATTGAATAAAATGGGACTTTCTTCTGAGTTGACCTACGTAGGATTGCTCCCTCAAACCATTAAAAAAAACACCCAAAGGCAGCACACATCGCCTTCAACGTAATCAGGGTCTAGATGGGAAAGCCAGTCTCCTTCAACTGCAGCATAACAGTTTGGGAGACCCAGGTTCAAATCTTCATTCTGCCATGGAGGCTAACTGAGTGATAGGGGTGCCAGCCTCCCCATCTCCCACATCTGACAGCAGCCTGGCCACTACGTTTTGGAGCATCTTAAGCTTCTGGACAGTTTTTGGAGGCTAATGATATAACCTGGGTACAGTTGCCAGTCTCCAGGTGGGATCTGGAAATTTCCCAGTTACACCTGATCTGCAGACTACAGAGTTCAGTTTCCCTGGAGAAAATGGAAGTTTTGGAAGGTGGACACTATGCCGTTATATCCCCTCGAGGTTCCTCTCTGACCATTGCCTTCCCCAGGCACTGCCCTTCCAATCTCCAGGTATTTCCCAGCCAGGAGCTGAAACCCTACTGAGTGGGTGAGGAGAAATGAGGCAAGCCACCCGGGGTCCCTCATTGGGGGAAAAAGCACAATATAAATTCATGAAGCAAATCAAGATACAAGAGAGCTGCAAAGTATCTTCCCCCCCCTCCCAGTACTGTATGGTAGTAAACAGAATCTATCTTTAAATAAGCCTTTCGTTAGAAATTATTTTTTTAAATCAAAATTTAATGGGTTTTTTTTAAAAAAATGCGATTTTAAAATAAGCCGTTTCGTTTGCAGTTAATTTTTTTTAATCAAAATTTAATTTTTAAAAAATAATAATGCGAATTTAAAAAAATTAAAACCGAAGCTGCTGTAACTTTCTGGCTCCTGAGGGGGGAAGAGTTAGAAAAGGGAGGGGGTAAGTAACCACGGCAACGGCGCCAGTTTAGGCCGAGCGAGGCCCCGCCTCCCCCGTTTCCACGGCAACCGGACGCCAACGGCACCAGTCGACCAACGGCGTTCTCGTATTTTTCCCCAGTGTTAAAAAACAAAAAAAGGAGGGTGAGGAGCTGGATCCCGCCACCTCGTCTCCCAAAGCATCCCCTTCCTCTCATCGCCCCCTTCTCCCTCAGACACCGCCCGCCTCGGCCCAGCTTTATTTATTGCTGCCTCCCTCCTCCTCCTCTTCCCCACCAATATCACACACCTCTCGCCAACGGCGCCCTGCAGTTGCTCGCCCCGCCCCTCGCCTTAAGTCCTGGAAGGTTCATTAGACTCGGGTCACCTGCTTCATTGACCCTGCTTCCTTCTCAACCCCCAAACGTTAAAACTGCAACGACAGACGAAGCAGAACGATAAAGGTGCTGCTGAAATTATTCCCGAGCAAACCTATCGAATGTTTTTATAACACCCACTTTTTTTTTGTTCTTCCAGGACCTTCTTGGTCGCGAGGACATAGGATTCCGTTGTTTGTCAACCTCCTCAGCTAGGAGGAAAGGGAAGGCGGGATCTTTGCTTTTGATTGACTGGCTTAATAAGGAGTCCTCCAGGGTGGCATGGGAGTTGTAGTTTTCACGAGGTGTGAAACAATCCCGGCGTCAGTAAACACTTTTCTCGCTTGGGGTGAACAGAGGCGAGTAGGTGAGGATTGGCGGAGCGGAGATCTGGGTGGGGAGCGCTTCCCTTGCAGGCATTGGTCTTAGGGGGGTCCCTGCTGGAGACTTCTGAGGGGCGAAGAGACCTGGGCTGGGTGGGCGACTTCGTGTCTCGGTTCTGCCGCTTCAGAACAGCGAGTTGGAGGAGTCCTTGCACGCAGAAAGCTAGCTTCCCAGGGTCATAGATTGTTTTCCTTCCAAATACAAAAGCTGTTGTACTGCTGGCAGTGTCCCCTCTAATCAAACAAACACACAAGCACTTTATTGGCATAAAAGAGATACAGAAATAACAAAATAAACCAGTCATGTACAGCTTAGCTGTAGCAGCTATACATTGGACAACCGATCCTTGATTAGCAGACTCAAGAATAAAGCAACCTTTTCAGTTATTTCAGATGACAAATCATTCAGAAGATGGCATCCCTTTGCAGCATCTGAGCAATTTGTCATATTGAGCAGAATTGGGACTAGAAACCTAAGGCGTATAGTATCATATTGGGAGCAGTAAAGAAGAATATGGGACGACGAATCAACTTGTTTTAAGTTGCAGGTACAAAGTCTTAATGAGAGTGGGATTTTTCTATCATAGGTAACTGCTGATGGGATAGTATCACATCTGGCAAGAGTAAATGCTCTACGCAATTTTGGAATATGGAGAATTGATAGATAAGGCAGATGAGCGATAGTTGGGGAAATTCCAAAATTCAAAGGGGAGCAAGATATATTTGCAGCACTGATTAGTTTTTGCTATACTATATCTAAAATTCTATATTTAATAGATAATGTGCTAGTGTTTCCTCCAAGCTGAGTTAGTGTGAGTTGGCTCACAATTTTTTAGCTTCCAGCTCACACATTTTTGGCCCCAGAGCAAACTAATTTATGCAACAGCTCACAGCTTTAAAGCCAGTAGTTCACAAGACTCCGCAGCTTAGAAGGAACATTGACTGCTGGTGCAATATTTTCAAGCATGGTCTTTCTGCAGAGGTGCTCTCCTTCGCTGTGTTCTCACAATCCTGTGAAGTAGGTTGAGTTGAGGGGGAATGATTGAACCCGGGATCACCCAGATGTGCAGCTCGTGGGGATTTGAACCTGGTCTCCTCCCCTCCCCTCCCCTCTTTTAAAAACCTCTGGCAGTGTACCTCAGTGTTCTCCAGAACTCTTTATTAGGCTGGATGATAACAAATGAGGAGGGGGTGAGAAGTGTGTCAAGTTATAACTTTTTCTGTTCAGGTCTGCCTGACGTTGTGTACTCAGTAAGAAGCCTTGAGATCATAGCTGGAAGGTTCTTCTCTTCCCTTCTTCTTAACATGCAGCCTGTTGGAGAGTTTTGCAGAACTCCAAAGCTGTCTCGGAAGTGTTGCTTTTGGTTGGCCTTCTAAAGAAATAGCCTGATGTGTCTGTAAGCACACTCACACATATGAATGAAAATATATTCACATATATATGTTCTTTGTTTAGGGAGGCAGGGCTTTTTTTGAGCAGGAATGCACAGGATTGCAATTACAGCTGGCTTGACGTCATGGAGTATGTCCTAATATGCACATGAGTTCCTACTGGGCCTTTCCATTAAAAAGCCCTGTATGAAAAATAGTGACATCAGGGGGTGTGGCCTAATATGCAAATGAGTTCATGCTGAGCTTTTTTCCTACCAAAGAAAGCCTTGTATGGAGGGTTATTCCATCCTGTGAGGGAGGGAATGCCTACTTGTTGTATCTATCACAGGGGTGGCCAAACTGTGGCTCAGGAGCCACATGTGGCTCTTTCACACATATCCTCACCACCCCATTGGTCAACTTGGAGAAGGCATTTCTCTCTTTGAATCACTTCTCCAAGCCAAGCTAGCTGGCAGCTTGGAGAATACATTTAAAGCGACCCTTCCTTTCATCCAGAATCCTTTCATCCAGATCTCCTGATCTGCTTTCAATTCCAGCCCCAAAACTTCTGTTAAGTCCTCTGCTCCCTTCTCATTCTTTCGATCAGAGATTCCTTTCTTGGCTCCCATTTCCAGACATTTTACACTCAAAGTTATTTGCTACCCATGCCCTGAAATGAAGACACCATACGAAAAGGCATGGGTTTAACTAGGATTTATTCATTCCAATTGGAATGTAGTGTGCATTCAATGGACTCCCCGAATGGGAAGAGCTCCCAAAGAGGCCAAGCCTTGGGTTTGCCAGCATTTGGACAATCCCCTTAAGAGTCTGTGCAAACACTTAAAATGTGCGCACCATCGTGGGGACCCCTGACCAAGAGCAAGTCACAGTCTCCCTAATGGGAAGGATAACAGAATGTGACTAAGCCCAATACTACAATCTTATTGGCAGAAAAATAGGCTACCACTGTGATTTATTTTTTTTAAGGATCCTGTCGTTTGATTTGTGGCTCGAGCACAGTATTTCAGAACTAGTGCATGGGGTGCCAGAGCTTTTCTTTGTCATCCAACAGATCCTGGTGGGTAGCCATGTTGATCTGAAGCCATCTCAAATCAGCCACAGTGGTCGAGGCTACAATTAATATTACAATTAATACATTCATTTTTATAAACAATAATTCATTCATTCCTTTTTATGTTGCAGGCTGACCTTCATTAATCGAATTCCAACATCAATGGTTCAATGCTTTATAGGCACTTCTTTCCTTATCTAATTAATAACAATTTACAAAATATGTTAAAAAGGCAATGATAAACAAGGTTTATGCATTTTTTTACATTTTGTAACAGAGCATGGTAACTTTTTACAGGTTTTTGGACTGGATGGGCCATTGGCCTGATCCAACATGGCTTCTCTTATGTGACACAGAGTGTTGGACTGGATGGGCTGTTGGCCTGATCCAACATGGTTTCTCTTATGTTCTTATGTGACACAGAGTGTTGGACTGGATGGGCCATTGGCCTGATCCAACATGGCTTCTCTTATGTTCTTATGTGACACAGAGTGTTGGACTGGATGGGCCATTGGCCTGATCCAACATGGCTTCTCTTATGTTCTCATGTGACACAGAGTGTTGGATTGGATGGGCCATTGGCCTGATCCAACATGGTTTCTCTTATGTTCTTATGTGACACAGAGTGTTGGACTGGATGGGCCATTGGCCTGATCCAACATGGCTTCTCTTATGTTCTTATGTGACACAGAGTGCTGGACTGGATGGGCCATTGGCCTGATCCAGCATGGCTTCTCTTATGTTCTTATGTGACACAGAGTGCTGGACTGGATGGGCCATTGGCCTGATCCAGCATGGCTTCTCTTATGTTCTTATGTGACACAGAGTGCTGGACTGGATGGGCCATTGGCCTGATCCAGCATGGCTTCTCTTATGTTCTTATGTGACACAGAGTGCTGGACTGGATGGGCCATTGGCCTGATCCAACATGGCTTCTCTTATGTTCTTATGTGACACAGAGTGCTGGACTGGATGGGCCATTGGCCTGATCCAGCATGGCTTCTCTTATGTTCTTATGTGACACAGAGTGTTGGACTGGATGGGCCATTGGCCTGATCCAACATGGCTTCTCTTATGTTCTTATGTGACACAGAGTGTTGGACTGGATGGGCCATTGGCCTGATCCAACATGGCTTCTCTTATGTTCTCATGTGACACAGAGTGTTGGATTGGATGGGCCATTGGCCTGATCCAACATGGCTTCTCTTATGTGACACAGAGTGTTGGACTGGATGGGCTGTTGGCCTGATCCAACATGGCTTCTCTTATGTGACACAGAGTGTTGGACTGGATGGGCTGTTGGCCTGATCCAACATGGCTTCTCTTATGTGACACAGAGTGTTGGACTGGATGGGCTGTTGGCCTGATCCAACATGGTTTCTCTTATGTTCTTATGTGACACAGAGTGTTGGACTGGATGGGCCACTGGCCTGATCCAACATGGCTTCTCTTATGTTCTTAATAGAACAAAGCTAGAATCCAGTGGCACCTTTAAGACCAACAATGTTTTATTCAAGATATGAGCTTTCATGTGCAGGCATCTGTTTGAGGAAGCGTGCATGCGCACAAAAGCTTTAACCTTCAATAAAACTTTGTTGGTCTTAAAAGTGCCACTGGACTCTAGCTTTGTTCTCATCCAACAGTTAACACAGCTAAGGTATAAGGGACTTCTGAGTTGACCTACTTAGGATTGCTTCCTCAGCCGCTAAAAACCCCAGGGTCAAAGGCAGCACATGCTGCCTTCAACCTAACAAAGCCTTAGATAGGAGAGTCAGTGTGGTATACTGCTTAGACTGCAGCATAACAATTTGGGAGGTCTGGGTTTGAATCCCCATTCTGCCATGGAAGACTACTGAGTGATAGGGGTGCTAGTGTTCCCGTTTCCCACATCTGACAGTAGCCTGGCCACTGCATTTTGCAGCAGTTTAAGTTTCTGGACAGTTCCCAAAGGCTAGTGATATAAGCTGGGTACAGTTGTCAGTCTCCAGGTGGGAGCTGGAGATATCCCAAAATTGCAGATTTGGAGGATAGACTGTATGCCATCATATCCCCCTGAGGTTCCTCTCTGACTGTTGCCTTCCCCAGGTAGTGCCCTTCCAATCTTGAGGAATTTCCCAGCCAGCAGCTGGCAGCTCTACTGATTGGGTGAGAAGAGAAATGAGGCAAGACACTTGGGGTCCCCTGTTGGTGAAAAAGGCACAATAAAAATCCATGAAGTTAATCAGGATACAAGAAAGCAGCCCAGAGAATCTTTTACCCAGTACTGCATGGGAGTAAACAGAATCTATCTTTAAATAAACCTTAGGCTGGAAGGCATTGGTTTATTATTATTATTTAATTAAAAAGCAAAATTTAATTTAAAAAATAAAACCGAAGGTGCAGTGATTTTTTGTTTTACAGAAGCCTCCTGCGGGGAAAGAGTAAGAAAAAGGATGGGTTGGTAACCACGGCAACGGCGCCTCGCCGGGCCGCGCGAGGCCCCGCCTCCCACGTTTCCATGGCAACCTGATGCCGAGCCCAAACCAACCAATGCAGCTGCTCGCCCCACCCACCTGTCTTTTAAAGTCCTGGGAGGCTCATTAAATACGGGTCACGCGTTTCATTTATTTGCTCCTGCTTCCCTCCCCAGCCACAAACCGTAAAACTGCAACAGAGTACGAAGCGGAACAATCCAGGTTTCTGCTGGCAGTATTCCCGAGCAAGCCCTATAGAACATTTTTGGGACTCCTCCTTTTTGTTCTTCCAGGACCTCGCCTGCTCTCGGGGGACAACTTTCTCATTTCCCTTGTTTATCAATCTCAATTCGAGGAAGGGGTGGGATCCTGGCTTTTGATTGGCTGGTTTAATCACGCGCCCTCTGGGGTGCTTGGGAGTTGTAGTATTCATGAGGCGGGTGACTACCGGCGTCCACAGTCCCGGCGTCCTCTGCGCGGCGGAAGTGATGGCATTTCTAGCTGAGGGGACGTGAGGCGAGCAGGTGAGGAGCGGCGAAGGATGGATGGTGGGAAGGGGGGCGCTTCCTTTGAAGGCGATGGTCTTAGGGGGTCCCTGCCGTGTCGCGGGATGATGAAATGGGAGGCTTCTGAGGGGCGAAGAACCCCGGGCTGGGAGGGCGAACCGGTGTCTTCGTTCTGCCGCTTGAAGCAGCTAGTTGGAGGAGTCCTTGCAGGCAGAAAGCTAGCCTCTCAAGGTCGTAGATTGAACAGAGCAGGGGTCAAGTGGCACCTTTAAGACCAACAAACTTTTATTCAGAATAACAAAGCAGAGTCCAGTAGCACCTCTAAGGCCAACAAAGTTTTATTCAGAATGTAAGTTTTCTAACTTCATCAGACAGTAGGCTAGAATGGCTAGCAGTCCTAAATACAGAGAAGGTGGGCAGTGAATCAGCGTGCAAAATCATGGAAATGGCTCTTAGCAGGTTAAAAGAATCACAAGCTGGGGCCACTAGACTAAAACAAAAAAACAGTAATAAACGTCAGAATAGCAGACTGGTGTCCATTAAATATCCTGCAATAAATAAGAGTCTCCTCTGGGTTAAAAGGGTTAAAACTTGGCATGGAGAAGATGATGAAGATATTGGATTTATATCCCGCCCTATGTTCTGAATCTTAGTCTCAGAGCAGTCACAATCTCCTTTACCTTCTCCCCCCTCCCATAACAGACACCCTGTGAGGTGGGTGGGGCTGAGAGAGCTCTTACAGTAGCTGCTCTTTCAAAGACAACTGTGAGAGCTGTGGCTGACCCAAGGACATTCCAGCAGCTGCAAGTGAAGGAGTGGGGAATCAAACTTGGTTCTCCTAGATAAGAGTCTGCACTTAACCACCACACCAAACTATAACAAAAGCATCAACCCATAATTTAAAAATACAGTAGAGTTCTATAAAATGTATTATTAAGCATCCTTTCGTGTTCTCTTAAGTAGTTTATAACTGGATACCAGATGGTACTAAAGTTTTCTTCCTGTCTTGCAGTCTGCATCATAAACGGGTTATGAGCTATTTCACCTAAAACGAAATTGTCCCGTAAATGCTTCCTCCAGCTGTGAATTGCTGGCATTTTGATATCTTTCCAAAGCTTGGAGATTTTTTGCTGTCTTTTGGGCATGGGACTGGGGGCATGGGGGGTATCTGTGAACATCCTGCATTGTGCAGGGGGTTGGACTAGATGACCCTGGAGATCGCTTCCAACGTTATGATTCTATCTCCCTACTGTGACAAAGCTTCTGCTGCTGGCTTGTCCATGGTGCTTAAAGATGTGGGGCAGGTTATCTTCCTTCCACAGTGGCTAAGTGGTAGGTAAGCAGAAGGTCCCAGATTCAATCCCCGGCATCGTCAACTAAAAAGGGTCCAGGCAAGTAGGTGTGAAAAACCTCAGCTGGAGACCCTGGAGAGCCGCTGCCAGTCTGAGTGGACAATACTGACTTAGATGGACCAGGGTCTGGTTCAGTATGAGGCAACTTCATATGTTCATTTCCACACAGCTGAGAACTCGAGTTGATTGTCTGGTAGGGTCTTGGTCTCAAGGGGCTGATCTGTTTGCTCTCCCTCCCCCCCCCCCCCAAGGCCGCTATGTCGGAACTGAGTGATGAAGCCAGTGAGTCGGAGCTGCTGGACCGCAGCCTGTCCATGTGGCATGGGCTGGGTCAGGTGACCGGTCACCAAGAGCTGGACATCCCGCTGGACCTTCACACGGCTGCCTCCATCGGCCAGCATGAGGTGGTGCAGGCCTGCATACAGCGGTAAGAAGTGAAAGCCCTGGCAAGGAATCATGTCCTTTTAAAAAAGTCTTTAGTATATGCACTGCTTCCAGAGCCAGTTTGGTGTAGTGGTGAAGTGTTCGGACTCTTATCTGGGAGAACCTGGTTTGATTCCCCACTCCTCCACTTGCACCTGCTGGAATGGCCTTGGGTCAGCCATAGCTATCGCAGGAGTTGTCTTTGAAAGGGCAGCTGCTGCGAGAGCCCTCTCAGCCCCACCCACCTCACAGGATGTCTGTTGTGGGAGATATAGGAGATTGTGAACCGCTTTGAGTCTCTGATTCAGAGAGAAGGGCGGGATATAAATCTGCAGTCGTCGTCTTCTTTCAAAGAGAGTCAATGAGATTTTTTTTTAAAAAAATAGTTGCCTTTGAGAAGTTGGTAAGCAGAGCAGGCTAGAAAACCAACCTTCTGTTGTGCCTAAACCCAAAAACTGTGCAAAATGTTTTCATAGAGCCAACCCAAGTGACACAAAACAGGATAATAGAAACAGAGGTGGATAATAGAAACAGAAAAAGGAGGATAGGAGCAGAAAAATGTTAATGGTTGGATGTTCATGGTTGGAGCCTGAAGATCATCTGCTTTTACATCTGATCTCCTGACTACAGAGATTAGTTCCCTGCAGAAAATGGCTGCTTCACGGGGTGGATTCTGTGGCACTGTGCCACACTGAGGTCTTTCACCTCCTCAAACCCCACCCTCTTAAGGCACACCTCCCCCCACAAAAAATCTCCAGGTATTTCCTAAGCCAGAACTGACGACCCTACATTTCTCAGTCTTGCCTGAGCAACAAAACAAGAAACAACGCAGTGTAAGGTTGAGCAGTCACGTAAATAACACTGTGTACAAATCACTCCACTTGCGTGATGAAACTTTAGTATGCACTGTATTAATATAGTCACCTATATAAAGAAGTAACACACTTATCACACAATGCAAATGTTACAATCAGCCGCAAGTTGGGTTTACAAATTTCCACAATGATTCCCATGGTCTCTGGTTAGAGGCTCTACAGGCTACAACAGAATAATTCTCACAGTTTAGAGCAGGGGTGGCCAAACTGTGGCTCTTTCACACATATTGTGTGGCTCTCGAAGCCTCCACCATCCTGTTGGCTGACTTAGAACAGGCATTTCTTTCTTTAAATCATTTCTCCAAGCCAGCTGGCAGCTTGGATATTGCATTTAAGGTTAAAGTTGTTTATTTATACCTCTCCTTTCCTCCTCATCTTTTTTCCTTCCTTCCATCTTGTGGCTCTCAAACATCTGACATTCATGTCTTGTGGCTCTCAAACATCTAACATTCATGTCTTGTGGCTCTCAAACATCTGACATTTATTTTATGTGGCTCTTACATTAAGCAAGTTTGGCCACCCCTGGTTTAAAGGATAATAATTGCAGCCCAGCCAGAAAGATTCTCATAGGCTCATATGGACACAATTCACGTGTGATGGCATGCATCCTAGATGAATTTTTACATGTTTCAAGAGAACATCTTTAGAGTGCTTTGCTAACTTCAGTCAGAATGGGACGTGGCTAGCTGATATCGGATTGTGCCTCTGATTTGCTTACAAAAAGCATGAAACGAAAAAAAATTGGGCCCTGAAAAATGTAAAAAACAAAAGTCTCTCTAAGCATCAGAAATGTGCCAGTCGTCGTAACCTAACAATGTGTTAAATAGGTTAGGGCTCTTTAGCATGGAGGAATGATTCCTGAGGCATGACATGGTAGAGGTTTAGAGAATTATGCACAGGATGGAGAAGGTTGAGAAAGGACTTTACTCCCCTTTCTCAGTACAAGAACTCATGGGCACTCAATGAAATTGATGAGCTGTGGGCTTAGAACAGATCAAAGGAAATACTTCTTCGCCCAAAGAGTGATTGATTAACACATGGAATTCCCTGCTTCAGGAAGTGGTGATGGTGGTGGGTACAAGCATAGACAGCTTCAAGAGGGGGGTGGATAAACATATGGAGCAGAGGTCCATCACTGGCAATTAGCCATAAGGTATATAGCTGAAACACTGCGTCTGAGGCAGTGATACTCTGTCTGTTGGTGCTTGAGGGGCAACAGCGGGACGGCTTCTGGAGCTCTGGCCCTGCTGGTGGGCCTCCTGATGGCAACTGGGTTTTGACCCCTGTGTGACACAGAGTGTTGAACTGGACAGGCCATTGGCCTGATCCAACATGGCTTCTCTTATGTTCTTCCGTCTGGGGCAGTGATGCTCTGTATTATTGGCTTGGGGAGAGCAAGAGTGGAAGAGGTTCTGGAGTTCTGGTCCTGCTGCTGGACCTCCTGATGGCAGGTGGGTTTGGGCCACTGTGAGACACAGAGGGTTGGACTGGATAGGCCAATGGCTTGATCCAACATGTCTTTGCATGTTCTTAATGTGTGCTTCCTTCTGGGGCAAAACTAATTCATCTCATGCCCTCCAGTGGGAGCCTGGACCTGAATCAGCGGAACTGCGGCAGCTGGACCGCCCTGATGTACGCCTCTTACATTGGCCATGACTCCATTGTGCAGATGCTCCTGGAGGCCGGGGTGAACGTGAACATTCCAACCCCAGAAGGGCAGACTCCGCTCATGCTGGCCTCTAGTTGTGGGAACGAGAGTGTCGCCTACCTGCTTCTTCAGGTAAGGAGTGAGGGCCAGTGGCCTCCAGAAAGGTGTGACTTGCATATTTTAAACACAGTAGACTAGGGGTGTCGAACTCATTTGTTATGAGGACCGTATCTGACATAAATGAGACCAGGCCATGTGTGTACCTATTTAAGATTAGGTAGCAGAGATATAAACTTTTTAAAGGACACAGATAAACACGACTAAAGATTTTTTAAAAAACTTAAAATAAAACATGCTTAAAACTTAAGCACTTGTTGGCCTTAAAGGTGCTTTCTTTGTATTTCTCCTGTGGGATCCAGGGAACTGGGCAAAGGAAGCTCTAGCTCTTTCCTTTCTTCCCCAGGGGACGGGGGGGAGCCTCAGCCAATAGAAGGAAGAGAGGCTTGGCTCAGTAGCTCTGCTGTGTGATTGAGAGAGCCTGGCAAAGCAAACTGTTCCTCCCCAAGGGCAGAACCTCAGCCAATGGAGAAAATAGACATTTTGCTCTGTAGCTCCTGTGCAATTGAGCAAGCCTTGCAAAGCAAGCTGAGTTGCAGAAGGAAGCAAGAGAGAGGGAGAAGGAAGCAGACAAGAGCCAGTTGCTCGGGGATCTGATAGGAGCCCTCTGGGGGCCTGATTTGGCCCATGGGCTGCATGTTTGACACCCCTGCAGTACACTATTGCCATTTGCAAGCATGTCATGTGGTGTACTTAAAAATAAACCAAGCCTCCTGGTGATATAAAAGCTTAGTTGTGTCCACCCTACTATACGGGTGTGTAAAAGGCAGGTTTACATGTTTGCAGTTCAGACCGAAAGACCAGGCCTTGGGAGTGCAAATTTTGTGAGTGGCTCTGCAGTGGCCTTCACTTGGTTAAGCATCAATTGTGTAGAGAACCAGATAACTACCATTTAATTTGAAGTAGTATAGGCTTCTCTAGAGATGCGCAGCAGTCCTCCGGTCTTCAACTCCCTCCCTATGCATCAAAGTGACAGGTCTGAACCCTGCCCACAAAATCAAACTGTGCAAAAAACCCCACCCACCAGATCTGCTTCACCGTGAGTTTGCGGAGAGCTTTTAAGGCCTCTAGGTTTTTGTGATCCGTCCATACCTCAAACAGTTCCCTCGCCCCTTCTAACCAGGGCCACCATGTTTCAAGGGCGAATTTAATGGCATACACCTCTTTGTCCCACACTGACTGGTCATGTTGGAGTAGGACCCTGCCCATGGCTATGTCACTTGCATCGCATTGGACTATGAAGTTTTTCAGCTCGTTTGGATGGAGCAATACGGGTTCGCTAGTAAATTGCTGTTTCAAGGGCTTTCGTGCTGAAGTTTAGACGTGGGCATGAAACGGCTGCCTCTGCCTGGCATATCAAGTGAACATCAGCACTTGGCCGTATATCCTGGCTTGTCTTCCTCTCCCGCTGTCTTTGGTCACACAGGGGTGGGAGGAGTCAACGATAACTGCTGCTCTGTCAAGAGAACCAGTTTGGTGCAGGGGTGAAGTGTGCAGACTCTTATCTGGGAGAACCAGGTTTGATTCCCCAGTCCTCCACTTGCAGCTGCTGGAATGGCCTTGGGTCAGCCATAGCTCTGGCAGAGGTTGTCCTTGAAAAGGCAACTTCTGTCAGAGCTCTCTCAGCCCCACCCACCTCTGTTGTGGGGGGAGAAGATATAGGAGATTGTGAGCCGCTCTGAGTCTCTGATTCAGAGAGAAGGGCGGGGTATAAATCTGCAATTCTTCTTCTTCGATTTCTTCTGCAGCAAGGCGCCGAGTTGGAGATGAAGGACATCCATGGCTGGACCGCCCTCTTTCACTGCACCAGCGCCGGCCACCAGCAAATGGTGAAGTTCTTATTGGACAACGGAGCGAACGCCAACTGCAGGTGAGGGAGAAGTCGAAAGGCCCGCTTTGCTGCGAACACGGGCGAGGAGCCCAAACAAGCAAGCCTGCTGGCACAGCAACACAAAGAAAAATGCAGCAGCAGGGAAGCCGCCTCGCTTTCTTCAGAGATGGGCTGCCTCCTCTTTCTTTTCCATTCCACCAGTACTTTGTACTCTGTGCTCCGCTCTTTATCACCTTTTGCCCCTTTTAACTCATGCGCTGCAATGCCTTTTCTTCACTCTGTCTTGGTCACACTGAAGCCTTTCTTCGGAGCTCTCTGTGGTCATCCTTTCTTCTTACCGCAATCTTCTTGGGGTCTTTGCTTTTCAGGTTTAGACTTGCAGTTCTTCCGCTTCTCTCTGTCTGCTCATATCCTTCCTCCTCTCCCCATTGCACTTCCTTATTCTTGATATTCTTCCTTATTCTTGAAGTATTTCTTCACGCAAAGGGTGATTAACATGTGGAATTCATTGCCACAGGAGGTGGTGGTGGCTACAAGCATAGCCAGCTTCAAGAGGGGATTGGATAAATATATGGAGCAAAGGTCCATCAGTGGCTATTAGCCGCAGCGTATTGTTGGAACTCTGTCTGGGGCAAGTGATGCTCTGTATTCTTGGTATTTGGGGGGGGGGGGGGCAACAGTGTGAGGACTTCTAGTGTCCTGGCTCCACTGATGGACCTCCTGATGGCACCTGGGTTTTTTGGCCACTGTGTGACACAGAGTGTTGGACTGGAAGAGCCATTGGCCTGATCCAAGATGGCTTCTCTTGTGCTTTCATGTTCTTACTCCCTTTCAGAACCTTTACCTTATTTTCTTCCATGAATTGTGTTGTTAGAAGCTGCAGATAGCTGGAAATCCATGGGCAGAACTATCAACAATTCTAACATTGCAGGATTTTGGCCAACAATGGCCCATAGGCCATGATGTCTTTATGATTATTGTATGAAATGCTAGTTTGCAGAAGCACAGAGTTGGAAGGGGCCATAGAGGCCGTCTATTCCAACCCCCTCATTCTAGAGCATGATCTAGAATGATCTAGAGCATGATCATTCTAGAGCATCCCTGTCAAGTGCTTGATCATTCTAGAGCATGATCATTCTAGAGCATGATCATTCTAGAGCATCCCTGGCAAGTGCTTGATCATTCTAGAGCATGATCATTCTAGAGCATCCCTGGCAAGTGCTTGTCCACCTGCTGCTTGAAGACTACCAGTGAGGGGGAGCTCACATCACTTCCCTAGATAGCTGATTCCACTGCTAAACGATTTTTACCACACAGAAGTTTTTCCTTTGGTCTTCATTTCTGGATTTTTAATATCAACTGATGTTGTAAGATAGCCTCTTGGAGGATGCAGCATTCAACAAAAGGTCTGAGGTTTTGACTGTGGTACTACAGCTCTGTCTGAGATAGCCAGTTTGGTGTAATGGTTAAGTGCACAAACTCTCATCTGGGAGAACTGGGTTTGATTCCCCACTCCTCCACTTGCACCATAGCTCTGGCAGAGGTTGTCCTTGAAAGGGCAGCTGCTGTAAGAGCTCTCTCAGCCCCACCTACCTCACAGGGTGTCTGTTGGTGGGGGGGAGAAGGCAAAGAAGATTGTGACTGCTCTGAGATTCAGAGTATGGGGCGGGATATAAATGCAATATCATCATCATCTAGTCAAGATGGCAAACCCTGAGGCTGCACTGTATGGTCTCCCTTACATCAAATGCCTTGCACAAAGTCAACTAGCACCTTGGAGGGAAAAGTGGGCTAGGACAGTTCTCTCTGACATGCTGGTTTTCTATCTGGAGGCATTTGGTTTTGATATTTAGAGGAATGTTCTATTATGAAAGTCTCCATCTGCAGTGGCACATCCCAGACGTGCATTTGCCACCTGAGCTGGCTTGAGCCTAGTGGCTTGTCATACGCCTTGTCATCAAGCGCAAATCAGAAGGCCAGTCCAGTGCTCTCCACAGTGCAGCGTTAAACCCAAGCGACATGTCTCTCTGGCTGCGTGTGACCGGCATGTACCTTGTGACCCTACGCCTCTCTTGACACCAGCGCTGATGTGGTCTGTTATCTTTTTGTTATCCAGGGAGCCCCTCTGTGGATACACCCCCTTGATGGAAGCAGCAGCTTCTGGCCACGAAATCATTGTCCAGTATCTTCTCAATCATGTAAGTGCCTTCTGAGTCAATCCCAGGAGCCGTTGCTTCATCCTCTGGGTTAAGAGGCCTGGGTCTCCCTTTACCAGTAATATTTCTTTTTGCACCTTCTGACTTTGGGGCGGGGTGGGGGGAATAGAGACAGTTCATCCACACTAACTTTTTTCTCCAGAATGTTCCTCCTCCAGGTAAATTCAGACAGAGTTCTCTCTCCCCCCCCCCTTTTCTTGTTTATATGTCAACATTTATTTTACAAAGCTTTAAACAAAAACATTGGCTTTTTCTTTCATTCCCTGTTGAGATAACAAGCCAATTTGACAAATCATTTGCACTTCCTGGTGTTACTGCCTTCACTTCTCTGACGGTCTCTTGCAACACGTTCTCCTTCAGTGTTACACCCAGGGTTTTTTCAAGAATCGTGTCAGGTATCTTTCTGGTGTACAAATGCCAGTACTTTTTCTTCTCCGGGACAACTGTGCCAGATTTCATCATCTTGGTCATTTCCCGTGTTTCTTGTCCTCCAACTCAAGTGTCCCTTTCAGCTTCATTCTGAGAGTCCCAAAGTAGATTTTAAAAGTACGTAGCTGCCTTGGTCCACAGCAGAATAAACCCATTGGATCAGTGACAGGCTGCTAAGAAAGCATTAAGCAAGCACACCAAAAACCTCCTCAGTACTGAAATTCACAGCAATGGAAAATGTTCCACAACAGGGGTGGCCAAACTGTGGCTTGGGAGCCATATTTGGTGTAGTGGTGAAGTGTGTGGACTCTTATCTGGGAGAACCGGGTTTGATTCCCCACTCCTCCACTTGCAACTGCTGGGAATGGCCTTGGGTCAGCCTTAGCTCTCAGAGTTGTTCTTGAAAGGGCAGCTGCTGTGAGAGCCCTCTCAGTCCCACGCACCTCATAGGGTGTCTGTTGTGGGAGAAGAAGATAAAGGAGATTGCAAACCACTCTGAGACTCTGATTCAGAGAGAAAGGCAGAGTATAAATCAGAGAGCCAGTTTGGTGTAGTGGTTAAGTGTGTGGACTCTTACCTGGGAGAACTGGGTTTGATTCCCCACTCCTTGCAGCTGCTGGAATGGCCTTGGGTCAGCCATATCTCTAGCTGGAGTTGTCCTTGAAAGGACAGCTGCTGTGAAAGCCCTCTCAGCCCCACCCACCTCACAGAGTGTCTGTTGTGGGGAAGGAAGATAAAGGAGATTGTAAGCCTCTCTGATTCAGAGAGAAGGGCGGGGTATAAATCTGCAATTCTTCTTCTATATGCCGCTCTTTGACACATATTGTGTGGCTCCTGGAGGTTGAGGCTTACTCTTGAGTAACTGTGTGTAGCATCAGGGCCTCAGTCAGCCTTGGAGCGCTGACCCGTAGGTAGGCGACTATTTCCATCGTGTGAAGCAGGGAAAGAGAGGAGAATAGGCAGGCTTGCGAGCTCTTCTCCTCCACCACAGAGGTCTCCCAGGCTCCTAGAGCAGGGAAGGAGAGTGCAAGAGGCGAGGGAGAAAAGTGAGCACATTCGGTGGCTGTGCCACCGAGTCCAGAATTAAAGACTTTTTAATAAAAATGCATGTGTAGTATTTTGTTCATGTCTTGCGGCTCTCAAACCTCTGATGTTTTTTCTTTGTGGCTCTTGCACTGAGCGAGTCCGGCCACCCCTGCTCCACAATTTCTGTTAACAGCCATCCCAATTTAAAACTCTTTGTTAAAAGCCAATTGCAAAAGCCATTATTAAAGGCCCGGTGGAAAAGAAAGGTTTTTATTCAGCGTCTCTTCCGTTTTTATCCTGCGCTTCCTCTGAGGAAGGCAAAGAGAGTCTCTGCAGAAGGCAATAATGCTAAGTCAAAATGGGAGGCGGCAGGAAAAGAGGAAGACCCAACACACGATGGATCGACACCGCCAAGGAAGGCACGGTCCGCAGGCTGTGAAACCTGAGCGAGGCGGTTAATAACAGGATGCTTTGGTGGTCATCAATTTGTAGAGTCCCCATAAGTCGGATGAGATTTTAACTAGGGCTTTTGGGGTAGAAACAGCCCGGCAGGGACTCATTTACATATTAGGCCACACCCTCTGCTGTCACCGCTGTTTTGCGCAGGGCTTTTTTCCCCCCAGGAAGTGGTTTGCATATTAGGCCACACCCTCCGACACCAAGCCAGCCGGAACTGTTTTCCTGCTCAAAAAAAAAGCCCTGGATTTAACACTGCTTAATACATGCAGGCTTCCTCTAGGGAACTCAGAGCAGCACATGTAGGGGTAGACTGGCCCAAGGTCACCTGAGTGGGATTTGAACCTGGGTCTTCTCTGAAGTCAGCATGGCATAGTGGTTAGACGGCATGAGAAGGCATGTCCTTTGGTGGAGTCTGCCGTCCACCGCACATAGCAAATGCCCCCCTCCAGGTCCACAAGTCCTGAGACTGGTCAGCTGCAAGTATCCTGTTGCTTGAGACCTTCCCTTCTGCCTTTCTTCCTTGTAGGGTGTGAGAGTGGACGTCAGAGACAGCACGGGGGCCACAGCGCGGACCTTGGCCATGCAATACGGATACACCAAGATCGTCGGGCTGATTGACTTGCACATGGCCCCTGTGCCCAAGGTCCTATGCAGAGGCCCAGGTGATTTTTTTTTGTGGCTTGTTGGGTGAAAGGAGGAGAGTCCCATGCCCTTACTCCTCTGTCTTGCCTCTGAACTCTGCAGGCTTTTCATGGTACTGAAGACAAACTCTTATTGTTATCTAGAGCGGGAGTTGCTAAACTGTGGCTCGGGAGCCCCATGTGGCTCTTTCACACATATTGGGTGGCTCTCAAAGCCTCCATTGCCCCAGCTTGGAGAAGGCATTTGTCTCTAAATCACTTCTCTAAGACAGCCGGCAGCTAGGAGAATGCATTTAAATTAAACTTGCTTTCTTTCCATCCATCCCTCCCTCCCCCATCTATTTCCTCCCTCCCTCCTTTCCTTGACATTCATGCTTGCAGCTCTCAAACATCTGATGTGGCTCTTACATAAAGCACTTTTGGCCACTCCTGATCTAGAGATTCTTCCTCCTCACACCCCCTCCCAACCCATACTGAGTTATAATCTGGGTGTAGCCAAGCTGGCTTGTTACTCTAGCCACTTAACCCCCTCCAAAGGTTAGTTATCTGCGCCACGGTTTTAGAAAGTTATCTTCGTAATTCCACATCACATTTTCTGTATAGCAAATCCTCATTACCTAGCATGGTCAAGTTTGCTTCTGATGCATCAATTGTTAAGCATCATCACGGCAGGTGGGGTGGGCTTTACAGAAGAAATGGCTGGGACTGCTCAACTGGGTTCCTCAATCTGGGCTAAAAGATCATAGCTTGTATTTCTGTGGCTTCTAGATCTGCTAACCATTTTCCTTTCGGACCCGCAGGGAAATACGAAGACCTGAGCTCCTCGGATGAATCCTACTCCTCCCTGCAGAGACAGAGGCCTGCCCGCAAGTCCAAGGGCCCCAGTATCCACGAAGGGCCCCACGCTTTGGCCAAGATAACAGCCGTTAGGATTGGAGGAAGGAGCCAGTCGCATTATGGTGAATTGTGGCTCCATTTCCTGTCCCAGGATGTCCCTCTTGCCCTGGGATAACACACTGCTGCATTGTGGGACAGCTGAGAGCTCCGTGTCCATGTGAACAAGCCAGTGCAAGAAGAAGACGACCGCAGATTTATACCCTGCCTTTCTCTCTGAATCAGAGTCTCAGAGCAGTCACAATCTCTTTTACCCCCCCCCCCCCGGCAACAAATACCTTGTGAGGTGGATGGGGCTGAGAGGGCTCTCATAGCTGCTGCCCTTTCAAGGACAACTCCTACAAGAGCTATGGCTGACCCAAGTCCACTCCAGCAGCCACAAGGGGAGGAGTGAGGAATCAAACCCAGTTCTCCCAGATAAGAGTCCGCACGCTTAACCACTACACCAAAAAAAGCAGAGATATAGTGCAATGTAATAAAGGTACTATGATTCTGTACTTTATTACAGTGCGATGTAATAAAGGTAGTACTATTATGGCTCAAGCTAAGGGGTAAAACAGAAGATATTGCCTTTCTCAATAACATGGGGAGTTGTCCTGACTCCTCCACTCCCTGACAAAGTGGACCAGATAGCAAATGACTGAAAATGGACTTTGGCAATCTGTTCATTCGTTCACCTCTCTTTTCCTCTTCGTCTCTCTTTTCCACACAGAGCAGGTCCCTCCGGAAGGCTACGTGACCTTCAGCGATGAAGGCAGCAGCGCCGAAGGAGGAGACCTCCGGTACAGAGACGTCACCTCGCCCATCAATGAGCACGACGTGGAAAGCAGCAGCAGCCGAGGTACAGCCCCAGGAGCGGGGTGGGGTGGGGAGGGAAGCGACACTTTTGCTCCCACCAAACCAGCCCGCTTTCAGATGGCACCTCCCTCCACCAGTGTGACCAACACGCTTTGGCACCATTAAATACCAGCAGGGCCAGCCTGTTTCTCATCAGCAAGTTTTCCAAAGTTTGCAAAAAACCCTAAAATTGATTCAGTAGAAATAAGTGAGCAAATGGAACATGCCCAAACACACACCACTTGATCCCTTGTCGCTGGGTTTCTCCCCTCTGTGGGTGGGGGGAGGTCACCAAGAGGAGAGTAAGATCAGAGGGAGAGAAAGTCTCACTGTCCCTTCTGTCCCCCTAGAAGATTATTCCTCCTTCACCAATAACTTGGCCGCCATCCGGATGACTACTACCACCAGCAGCAGCAGCGAAAGCCTCTCCAAAGCAGCTGGGATCGGCAGCGAGGGCTCCATGGAGAGCAATGAGGTGGGCCGTTAATGCTGCTATTAGGAAGGAAAGGGGGCTCGGTGATCCAAACGTGTGCATTTCTGGACACAGATTAACTTCTGGCAACTAGAAAAGAGCACGAGGTAATCCTGTTAGTCTGATTGTAGCAGTAGAAAATAACATGACTCCCATAGCACGTTAGAAGATTAAGGTTTTAAGGTTTATTGGATTTATATCCCACCCTCCCCGCCGAAGCAGGCTCAGGGCGGCTCACAGCAGTAAAATCATAAGAACATAAGAGAAGCCATGTTGGATCAGGCCAGTGGCCCATCCAGTCCAACACTCTGTGTCACACAGGGGCCAATATATGTGAGTGTGTGTATGTGTGTGTGTATACACACACACATACACACTTTTGTATTACAATTTTGTATTACTTCCATCCTAAATTAAAATTAAACAGTTAAAACAGTCTGGTGCTAATATCATTTGGTGGTGTTTCATTTCAGATGGCGCTCAGTACATAAGAACATAAGAGAAGCCATGTTAGATCAGGCCAATGGCCCATCCAGTCCAACATTCTGTGTCACACAGCGGCCAAATATATATATATATATATATATATATATATATATATATATACACACACACACACACACACACACACACACACTGTGGCTAATAGCCACTGATGGACCTCTGCTCCATATTTTTATCTAACCCCTTCTTGAAGGTGGCTGTGCTTGTGGACGCCACCACCTCCTGTGGCAGTGAATTCCACATGTTAATCACCCTTTGGGTGAAGAAGTACTTCCTTTTATCCGTTTTAACCTGTCTGCTCAGCAATATCTTAGTGTCAGTATATCTTATCTGCTCAGTATATCTTAGTGTCATTCCATATTACTGCATCAGTCGTTCCAGATCAATTAAAGGCCAGCCGGAATAGTGTTGTCTTACAGACCTTGTGGAACTGGGTGAGGTCCCGCAAGGCCCGAACTTCTTCCAGCAGCTGATCCCACCAAGAGGGGGCAGCAATCGAGAAGGCTCTCTCCCCTCCCTGACAAAATTACGGGCATGGTAGGAGCTTTCGTGAGTCACTGCTCACTTCTTATTTGAAGAAGTGAGCCTTTGATTCATTAAAGCTCCTATCCTGCCACTAATTTTGTTATTAGTCTTTAACGTGCTGCCGGACTCATGCTCTTTTTCTACTACTACAGGCAGCTTGACAGGGCTACCCGTCTTGATCTGTCTCCAAGGAAGGCACCGCATTTTAGCCGTACAGAGTGGCTGGTCATATAAAGACAGATAGGCTCACATTCTAGCTGTATCTGAAGAAGGGAGCCATGACTCATAAAAGATCACGAGTCTTAAAGACTAACAAAATTAGTGGCAAGATATTATTATTATTTATTGCATTTGATTAATCCCCCTATCCCAGCTAGTGCCAGGCTCAGGGCGATGTACAACAGTAAAAACACACACACATAAAATCAGTTACATTAAAATGTACAGACCCTGATGGTGTCTTGATAGTGCTCTTCGTTATTACATCACATCAGGGGTGGGGGGGATCCCCCCAAGAGGGGGCGGAGAGGAGAAGGTGCCACCACGGCGACCGTCGCTGTCCTTATACAAAGGCTTGGCGGAACAACTCTGCCTTACAGGCCCTGTGAAACTGTAATAGGTCCCGCAGGGCCCTGATGTCTTCTGGCAGAGCGTTCCACCAAGTTGGGGCCAGGACTGAAAAAGCCCTGGCTCTTGTTGAGGACAGCCGGATCTCTTTCGGGCCAGGGATCACCAGCAGATTTTGACTACTAGAGCGCAGTGCCCTTCCGGGGACATAGCGGAGGAGGCGGTCCCGTAGATATGAGCCTTTGCGAGTCACTGCTTACTTCCTATCTGAAAGATCATGCCTTGCCACTGATTTTGTTAATCAGTAGGAGTCCAGTAAGCTTCCGTGTGCATGCATATTTCTTCAGATGAGGAATGAGATACAGTGAGCAGAGCTACATGTAGCTGGCGGGCAGGGGTTTAGGGTGCATTCTGTACCACTTTGCATTCTAAACCGCTGCCCACCACTTATATGTATCTCTGCTCACTGTCTGTCATTCCTCGTCTGAAGAAGTGTGCATGCATACGAAAGCTTACATTCTGAATAAAGCTTTGTTGGTCTTAAAGGTGTAACTGGATTCCGACTTTGTTCTGTTACTTCTGACCAACGCGGCTGCCCACTTCAGTCTTTCTTTTAGGGTGGAAGAGCAGCCCAAGGAATCTCAGCTTCTTTAAAACCCACCTGAGTGATTTCTCAGCCACAAGTTCTAAGCCACATGTGATATATAATCTGGCCAATCAGCTAATAGGAGACGCTCCGGTTGCCAGCAAGATCAAGATGGGCTGGCGTGTTGGTCTGTCCATAGCAGCAGAAAAGAGCAAAAGTCCGGCAGCACCTTAAAGATAAAAATCTTTACCCTAAAAGAAACTTTGACTCCTCCTCGCTGATTGTGGAGAGAAAAAGGGTATTAGCCGAGAGGGGCTCTGCCAGTGTTAGGAAATGGGAAGAGCATTGGTTCCCTCTTCAGCCATTAAACACAGCTTTTAAAACCATTGCTTTATTGCAGGGGTGGAGAACCTTTTTTCTGCCAAGGGCCATTTGCATATTTATAACATCATTCGCGGGCCATAAAAAATTATCCACTTAAAAAACAGTGCTCCGCCGAGGGAGAATGATTCAGGCCAGCAAAATTAATGCAAATAATTGTTTTTCTATTTGAAGTCATGTGGAGAGAGCCTAATCTGGCACACACAGACACACCCCTGGCCCGCCACCCTAGGCAAATGCCCGATTTCCATATTTCCCAGAGGGATGGTTGCAATGGCAGGAATTTCCTTAAGGCCCCCCAGTAAGTTTTTGGTTCAAGATGAAATTTTAACGAGGGGACTTCTCACCTTGTTCTTAGCTGCTGCCCTGTGCCAGAGGTGATGATGCCTTTTTCACTGGCCCAGCTAGTCATTTCAGGCCTTGGAAGTACACTTTCCAGTTAGCACAGGTCCCTTTAAAGAGTTGGTGTCCAGCCCACCAGTAGAAGATGTGTGCTCACCAAGATGATCGTACCCTGGTAACCTCATCCCAAGAAACAACCACACAAAACAAAACAAAATCCCCCATTGCTTTAACTCGATATTCCGTTTGGGGGGAAGCGTATCTATGAAGTGAGCCTTGAAAAGCCGATCCCCTGGAAAATCTGGTTGATTTCAAAGATCCCACCGGACCAGAATGTTGTTCTGTGCCTTTTCTTTGCATAGGGCTGTCTTCCTGTTCCTCAAAGAGCACGCCGGCTTTTTGCATTTTGCAGGATTCTGACCACGCAGCAAGACTCTCCCAGCGGAAACACGCAAAGAGCTACACAAGGGCAAAGAATCATGACAGCGACAGCCGTGGGTCTTACAGGTCCAGGGTGTCAAGTCAGCACTGTGT
Organism: Heteronotia binoei; assembly: GCF_032191835.1. Lineage (NCBI taxonomy): Eukaryota > Metazoa > Chordata > Lepidosauria > Squamata > Gekkonidae > Heteronotia > Heteronotia binoei. The sequence goes on along the minus strand of NC_083242.1, from coordinate 12,950,102 downwards.
GGCCCCAAAGCCGAAGGCACCATCCTACACAGGACCCCAGGTAACTGCAAGGAGATGGCTGGAGAACTGGCCTAGAAGGGGAGCTGGAGGACAGCGGATGAATGCAAGACACTGTGCTGTTAAAAGCAGGCAGGGTCCGTATAGCAAGCTGCATTGACTGGGGAAGAAGCAAAGCATGTCCCTCTCAAGCAGCGATGGCAGCCAAGTACCTTTGCCGCTCAGGCTAGGGAAGGAGCTCGGCCTGGATTACTTTTACAGGTGGGAGGCAGTACCATGTGATCTGCTTCCGGCCTATGGCTGTTGAGAGGCCTCTGCAGTTCATGCCTTTGTCGTTGCTGCCCAAGCAGCAGCACACAGGCTGAACCTTCGCCTGGTCCCAAGTTCAGAATCCACTGTGGGTCACTTACGAGCACTTTGTGTTTCAGTTACTTGGAAAAATGCCTCCCCTCCCCCGAAAGTTTGCTGTGTGCCAAGCTGGACATGGCAGGAATCTTAATTTTTGACAGCGGATGAAGCACATGGAGGAGAGGAGCTAAACCCTGCCCCCCTCCTCGTCTGCCCTAGCTCCCTATGCTCTGTTGCCCAAAGTGGTTAATTCCTGGCTTGGCTAAGACACTGGAAGAAAGCCAGGAGAGGGGCAGAAGGAGGGTGCCAGTAAAAGACTACGGCAGGGTAAGGCTGGGTGTCAGAGGACAGGGCTTAGTCGCACTCCCCCACGTGCCCCGTTTTTCCATAAAGCAGGTGAATAAAAAACACCCACAGTCCACCCATCCCAACAGCTCAAGCTTGGCCCTGTGCGTAGCCCGTTTCAGCAAAGTCAAAGCCTAAACCCTGGAGCAGGGTTTCCCAAACTCCCCCCCCACCCCGGTGGCCCAGTTCTTTCCCTGTAGTCCAGGCGAAGGATGATCAGGGAGCGATACAGGTGCTGTGCGCCGGCCAGGAACTTTCCCCGCCCTCTCTGATGTTTCCAAAAATCATTGAGGAATGAAGGAGGGCTTCTGGCCAGCGTGTAGGTTCTGTAGTGCTCTCTGAGCGCTACAGGTGGCGTCGGCGTGGGGGGCAGTGGCTGGAGCGTGGCGCGGCATGCAGCGCCGAAGATAAATAGAAAGGGGAGGGCCTGTCAGGCCGTCCCCGGTGACCCAGTATTGAGGCTTCCATGGCCCAGTACCGGGTCACAACCCTGCAAATGGGAAACACTGCCCTAGAGAATCCCCAGCAACATCGAGTCCATTTACTGCTGATTGAATTCCACAAGTTAGTTCCTCGCTGAGTGAAGGATTTTAAGCAGGCTTGTTACTCTGATCGGCACTGGGAGCGATGGTTTTGTGCGTGTAGTTCAGTCACAGCGGTCTCTCTACGCTCAGTCTTCTCTACCAACGGAGTGAACCCGAGTGGCTTTCTAGATGCACTTCTCTTACATATAAGGCATCAGGGAAACAGGTTAAAAAAAAAATCAAAGCCAAGGAAACAACTCATCCCTTTTAAAACAGTGCCCTTGCTGATTTGGCAGAGTTCGTAGAAAGAAGTGGTTAGCTGTGTGAGTCCCAAAGTAAAACCCCCCAAAGAGATGAGAACATAGTTCCCATAATACCTCTTATCAGAACGTGCCACATGAGCTCATAACAAAGTTGTTTTTCCATTTAATGCAAAGGGAACAAAATAGTAATGATGGCTACCTTTGGGATGCAACACATGTTTGCTCACCTGGATGCACGGTGACCTCTGGTGACTGACCCCTCCTGGGGGCCTGGAGGATATTCAGGGAGGTGGCTGAATAAAAATCTGCCTCTGCCCTGCCGACTGCTGGTGTTCCTCAGAGGTCTCCCATCCAAGTACTTGCCAGAGAATAACCTAGAAGTCATGACGACCTCTGGTGACTGACCCCTACTGGGGGCCTGCAGGATATTCAGGGAGGTGGCTGAATAAAGCCTGCCCCTGCCCTGCCAACTGCTGGTATTCCAAGGAGGGCTCCTATCCAAGGACTTGCCAGAGAATAACCTAGAAGTCAAGGCAACCTCTGGTGACTGACCCCTACTGGGGGCCTGCAGGATATTCAGGGAGGTGGCTGAATAAAGCCTGCCCCTGCCCTCCCGACTGCTGGTATTCCAAGGAGGTCTCCCATCCAAGGACTTGCCAGGGTCGACCCTGCTTAGCTTCCGAGAGCTGACAAGATTGAGTTTGCCTGGGATATCCAGGTCAGAGTGGGAAGCAGCCAAGCTTTTTGTAAGGAATAGGAACGTAGATAATAGGGTGTACAATAGGGGGAAATGGCCACACTTCCAATAGGGGTGCCTTTGAAATGGAGTTGCATAGGTTAAAAGAACCGGTGGTTGCAAATTGCCTCCTCCAGGAAAGCAACTGCAGTCCTCAGTGATCCGTCGTTAACAGCGGCTGGGCTTGCCGCTGACGCAAAGCCACTGATATTCTCATAAGCGCATGCCCTTACCTGCTCCGATGGGTGGTGTTAGGCATGGCACTTTTGAGCCTACTAACATCTCTAGCCTAACATGAAATCCCTCAGTGCTCCGCTGCTTGCTAAGCAGGGCAGATGTGGTGGGTAACACAGGCTCTCACTCCCCCAGTCCTTCTGTCGGGGGCTGCAGAACCCAGTTGGGAAGAGAGTTTGAGCTCCTGGGAAACCAATGACGATGCAGGTTAATGTAAGCAAGGTCCTCCAGTGCTGAGCCATGCATTTGTTCTTTCTCTCCACTTGCTCCCCTTGGGTGCCAGGATCTCGCCGCCTTCTTGGAGCAGATCGGCTGCCTGAAGTACCTGCAGGTGTTTGAGGAGCAGGACATCGACCTTCGCATTTTCCTGACCTTAACGGAGAGTGACTTGAAGGAGATCGGCATCACGTGAGTCTGTCCCGTCACTCGCCCCCTGCAAACCAGGAGGTTTTGGCTGCTGGATCTCCTCTTCCCCCAAATGCTGTCGTTTGCGCTTCAGCTGTCTATCTGCTTGCCCCATCGGATCACTTCTGGGGCTCTTTGTTGTGGCGTGTGCTTACCTGCAAGATGGAAATCTATTTTCCATTTGCGTTGCGTAGCCGGAAGATCCTACGAATGTCTGGCAGCCAGAAGTTCTAGATCTTTAGCGTTGTCTAGGGCGCACCATGAGGTGGCAAGCTAGAATTGCACCCTGCAAGATGAAATATTCCTGGGGGATGCAGGCTACTGCCTATCCTGGAATATTTCTGTACCTTGCCGTTTGTAGGCTGAAGTGTGACTTTCTTCAGGGTGATGCTTGTGGGCACCGTGGAGCCTGCAAGTACTTAACTCAGCACCCAGCAAGCTTTCCACAAAGCGGACAGAACCGTCATAAGGCAGGGCTTGACACTGGCTCCCTTCTGTCAAACGGCAGGGTCTTCCATGGCTGCATTAACAGGCAGCTAAAGGAGGAATGCATTGATAAGCACTTGGGCTTTCCCTAGTCAGTATATGATTCCATTCTGCGCTTCAGGCTTTCATTCTTCCCAGTAAGTGCCGGGGGGGGGGGGAGGGATTCCATTTGGTTCCGCCTCCTGCAGCAGCCATTTTACAGCTGGCTTCCTCCTGCGGCAGCCATGTTGGGATGGTGGTCACAGTCACTGCCCCCTCTCAAAATTCCAGAGGTGCCCACAGGCTTAAAGATGCTGGGGCCCCTTGTTATCCTGTGTATATACCAGTGAAGCAAAAACATGTGTGCATGTGCATGATACTGAGACATGGTCTTTGTGTTACGTTAAAGTAGGCTGAATTTTGACCCATCTGTAGCTCCCAGCGTCTGTGCTCATAACATGGGCAAACCTTAGCAGAGGAATGGACGTGTCTCAACCAGTGTTCCCTCTAAGCCTGTGAGTAAAGATTCTACTTCGTGAGCTATTGACATTAAAGTTGTGAGCCAGTTTGGTGTAGTGGTTAAACACGCGGACTCTTATCTGGGAGAACCGGGTTTGATTCTCCACTTTCATCTGCTGGAATGGCCCTCGATCAGTCATAGCTCTGGCAGAGGTTGTCCTTGAAAGGGCAGCTGCTGTGAGAGCTCTCTCAGCCCCACCCACCTCACAGGGTGTCTGTTGCTGGGGAGGAGGATAGAGGAGATTGGGAGCCGCTCTGAGACTAGTTTGCTCTGGGGCCATTTTTCCTGAGCTAAGGCAAAAATGTGTGAACCAAAGGCTAAAAAACTGTAAGCTAGCTCAACTGACTCAGCTTAGAGGGAACACTGGTCCCAACAAAATGGTGCCTGCAAACTGTTGTCTTACCCACTGCGAAAAGGAAAGAAAGAAATGAAGCCGCCAGCTGGGCTAACCCATTGCTGCTGCTTTTGCTCCAGCCTCTTTGGACCAAAGAGGAAGATGACTTCCGCCATTGCCCGATGGCACAGCAACGCGCGACCTCCTGGCGACGCCCTCGAGCTGGCCTACGCGGATCGCCTGGAAGCAGAGATGCAGGAGCTGGCCATTCAGCTGCACAAGGTGAGCCGTGGGTGGGGCCTCCTGTCAGGCTGGTGCAGGATGCAGGGGTATTCCCCTCCCCACATGTGCTATTTTACAATCTTGTGTTATTGCAGAGCCTTTGTGTTTTCAAGACTGAACTTTACACTTACGGTGTTTTTTGTAAGGGAGATTTTTGAATAGGCCCTATACTGATAGAACCTGCTCTTAACAGGATCGAGACATCCTTCCATGCTCTGCTAGAATGTAGATTTTTTGAGTTTATAAGGGATTACTATATTAAGCTTTACCAGTTGGCCCTCCCATACTCAGGAAACCCTGATGCTTTGACTCAGTGGTTAAGGATCTTAAGAACACTTTGGCAAAGGGTGGGCAAACTTGTTTAATGTAAGAGCCACACAGAATAACTTTCAGGTGCTTGAGAGCCACAAGGCTGAAAGGCAGGCAGGCAGGAAGACAAATGGAGGGAGGGAGAGGTGGAAAGAAAGCAACTTTAACTTGAAATGTATTCTCCAAGCCAGCCAATGAGGCGGGCGGGGGGGGGCTTCAAGAGCCACACAATATGTGTGGAAAAAACCACAGGTGGCTCCCGAGCTGCCATTTGGCCACCCCTGCTCTGGCAAGTGTGAAATTTGTCTCAGTCCTTTTAGCCCTTTCATTTTTTTTAAAAAAAGTAAAGAAATAAGCATCTTGCTCCTTTGGTTGGAAGGTTGAGCCATCAACTCCCACAGAGTTGGGAAGCCCTCGGCAAGCATGTCCCTCCTTTCCGTCCTCAAGCACAACGCAAGCTTTGCCTGCATTTCTCGGGCAGGACCGTCTTGCGTGGTGCTGGACGGTGCTGTTGACTCCCACAATCCCTTTTGCAGAGGTGTGAGGAGGCGGAAGCGCTGAAGGGCCAGGTGTCGCAGGAGCAGGAGCTGCGGGCCGTGGTCGAGAGCTGCCTGATGGAGCGGGAGGTGGCCTGGAGCGAGGCACAGGCAACGCTGCAGGAGGCACGGGCTGTCGCCAGGGACGCCGGGGTCCTGCAGGAACAGATGCGGTGAGCCTCCTTTCTCTGGGCCCCCTTTCCCTGTCAGCTCCTTGCTTGCCTCTCCTTCCGTGGTGGTGGGGGCAGGGAGCAGAATCTGTAAGGGGAGAAGTCCCTGCACAAGGGTTGTTGCGGCAACCGGCGCCTGGGGATGGAGCTGTTCTTCCCGCATTCCAGGTTGAGTCCCCATCCCTCTTTGTGGGGATTAGAGCATCAGGCCAAAAGAGCAAAATATGGCGTTGGGGGCCAGCTGCTCAAGAATCGCATCTTGCGTTTTGTTTGAGAGCCAGTTTGGCACAGCAGTTAAGAGCATCGGAGAACTGGGATTGACTCCTCACTCCTGCTGTTCATGCAGGGCTTGGGACCCTGTGCAAAAGAAGGGACTGTTGTTGTCGTTAAATTCATAGGGATGTCTGAAATTAATGTAGATGTTTCCCAAAATGAGTCCCTGCTCGGCAGAGCGAACCGTCTCAAATGCTGACATTTCTGCCAGTGTGCCTGAAGTGAGATGGTTGCGGAATGCAGCTTTCCGTGGTGCAGAATTTTTATTTTTTTTCTCATGGTAGGCAGGGGCGGGCCCGGGATGGAAAAGGCAGCTTTTCCCAGTGACTTCTCCTCCTGTCCTCTCCCCAGCTTCAGGCACTGCCGCACAGATCAGAAGTCTTTCTGCAGCACTGTCGAGTGTGGCACAATCTCAGTTTCTATGCTTGTGGTTTCTAGGGGGGCGCCACTGATAGCGTTTGGTTTCTTTCGGCAGGGCCTGCCAGGAGGAACTGTCTTCTCGGCTGACTGAAGAGCACGCGGCTGGACGGCTGTCGGAGGTTCAAGCACTCCAGGAAGCTGGTAAGTGGGTGAGAAGCATCAACAATCGCCGAGAACAGCTTCCCCTGCGACCGGCATCACCACCTTGACCTGTTTTCCTCTGGATGCCTGCTTGTTCACATGGGAAAGGCATGGAAACACGTTGCTTTCTTTTCTCACGAAGAATAGCTTTTTACCACACCTTGATTCGAATTTGGGAAAGGGCCAAAGTTGCTCTGGGGCCCAGATTCAACCTGCAAGCCCTCCCGTTGACCTGCCCTGCTTTGAAATCAATGTCCTGCCCTCCTCCCCCACACACAGACACCTTCATGTTTCATCTCTTTGTTCGGCATGGTATGATAGAGAAAATGGGGGTGGCGGGGGGGGGGGGGGCTTAACCCAACAAAGTTGAATCAAGTACCTGAAAGGCAAGTTCATAAGGCAAAAGCAGGGCCAAAAACTGCAATGAATTATAAACGAATTGTTCATAAAAAATACATGTGTGCATTACAAAGACATTTAAAAGCCTATCAGGGCCCAACCCAAGCCTCATAATATAGTAAAAAAAATACATAGGTCCAAAAGAAAACAACAGTGACTTCACGTGTTTTGACCCAATTGGGCCTTCTTCAGAGGGCAAGCAGTGTTAAGTACAAAATAGGCTCCTGTTACAATCAAAAGACAATGCACATGTAGATACAGGACCAAAACAGGAGCGTTCGAAAAAGAAATCAAGACACAAGGAAAATATTCACGCAAGGCCTCCTAGGAATCTAGCCTCATGTCAAATGAAGATGCCCAGGAGCTGAATGATACTGCTGTTGTGTGTCTTCCAATTTTGGTCCGAAGAGGGCTAGGAGGGAAACACCTTTTCCGACCCAGTGTGCCTTCAGTATCGAGCAGTGTGGACCAGTTGCTTGACAGACCAAGGATCTTCTCTGCCAATTATTTTTTCCCCCTTTTGTTTTTTTAGGTCCTGCAGAAGGGGCCTCCACCTTGAAGACCCTGAGCCTGACGGAGCTGTCAGCTCTCCTGGAGAAGTGCACGGGAGAAATGGGTAAGGTTCGAAAGGACGAGCAAACGCTTGCTTCCTCACAAGCGGATGGGTGGGAAGGGCCCCTTGTGTGAGGTTGTGCACAGCAGTGGTAGGGACTCCATCTGTGTTGGTACCACTTCTGTCTCCATTCCTGAGACCTGTAGGTGATAACAGCTGGCCTGTGTTCCTCTAGGGAAAGCCCTTCATTCTGTCAGCCAAAATCTGGAGAGGCTTCAGAGTCCACTGAAGGGCAAGGCACCCCAGAAGCAGCCCTAGCAGCAGAGGAAGGTGAGTGGGAGACCCGAACGGTGGATCTGTGTCTATGCTTGCTTGTAGCACTCTGGTTCTTTCTGTTTGCCCTGCTGAGACACTATTATAAAGAATTGGCCAAATCGGCATTATGGGCATATGTGCTCCACCTTAAAAAAAAAAAAAGACTGGTTCAAAGCTTCATTCCCATCCTTGTTAGGAACCATCGGGACTTTTTGAAGAAAAAGCACAGCAGGAACTCATTTGCATATTAGGCCACACACCCCTGATAGAATCGTTTCGCATGGCCTTTTTAAAAAGAAAAGGGCTCAGCAGGAATTCATTTGCATATTAAGCCACACACCCTGACACCAAGCCAGCTGGAACTGCATTCCTGTTCAAAAAAAAAAAGCCCTGGGAACCATAGTATTGTTGAAACTGCTGTGATAGTTAGGTTCCCTTGGATCAGGGGTGACTAGACTTTAGAGCCAAATAGAATAAATGTGAGATGTTTGAGAGCAACAAGATGGAAAGGCAAATAAATGGGGGAGGGAGAGATGGAAAGAAAACAACTTTAAATGCATTTTCCAAGCCACTGGCTGACTTGGCTTAGAGAAGTGATTTAAATAGGTGAATGCCTTCTCCAAGCTGGCCAACAGGGCATTGGGGGCTTCAAGAGCCTCACCGTATGTGTGAAAGAGCCACATGTGGCTCCTCACCTGTAGTTTGGTCCAGGGGTGGAATTCTAGCAGGAGCTCCTTTGCATACTAGGCCACACCCCCTTGATGTAGCCAGTCCTCCCAAGAGTTTACAAGACTCTTTTTGTAAGCTCTTGGAGCTCTTGAAGGGTGTGGCTACATCAGGGGTGTGTAGCCTAATATGCAAAGGAACTCCTGCTAGAATTCCACCCCTGGTTTGGTCACTCCTGCTTTGGCTGGTCTCAGTATCTGGGAATCATGACACGAGGGTGACATTGATCCCCCTCTTAAATTTAGATGAGTTACCATGTTAAGTCTGTCTGTAGCAGCAGAAAAGAGCATGAGTCCCGGAGCACCTAAAAGACTTAACAACCTCTGTGGCAGGGTGTGAGCTTTCGTGAGTCATTGCTCACTTCTTCAGATAACCACCAATACCGATACCTGCCACCAGCGCACCCTCTAAGCTGTGAAATCTTCTGAGCAAAAAAAAAAATCTACTTTGTGAGCTACTGCAGAAATTAGCTTGTCTGGGTCCATTTTTCCTGAGCCAAAAATGTAACGAACTGTCAGCTAGCTCACACTAACTCAGCTTAGAGGGAACACTGTCTGCCACACACTTTGTCAGTCTTCAGGGTGCGACTGGATGCTTGTGCTTTTCTCCTTTTAAAATCTGCAACCTAGACAAGTCTTCCTAAAGCTGTCTCGATACCCTTCCGAAAACAGAGGGGCAAGAGCACCCTAAAATCTTGCCTTTATTGCATGCCTCTCAGACAGCGCTGCCCAACGCTGCCTTCCTCCTGTGCTCCGACGCATGCCCCTCTGGAAGACTCCACAGCACACTCAACTGATGCTTTGAAAGGCCCTCTATCTCACTTGCAGGGGTCCTGACGTTGGGTGACTCTTCCACCCGGAAGCTGTGTTTGCCTGAGAGAGTGAGCGCAAGAGCCGCCTGGCAGCCTGCCCCAAGAGCAGTCAATACCCATCCGAGGGAGATGGAGGCAGGCTGTGGTGCAGAAGGGACGTCCAGCCCGCTTGGCGAAGCAGAGACAGGGCAAAGTCCCGCCACTGACCCAGCAGAGCTGCGAGCGTGCCCTTCCAAAGCCAGAAGTTCCGAGCGACCAACGGAAGGCAGTTTGTTACTTCTCAGGAGTCTGGTGATCTGCTCATTTTAGCCACCACAGGTCCTCTCTTTTCTCTGTCCCCTTCATGGTGTGCACCATGAGGGACGATGGGAGCAGAGGGCCCTCTGCTGAGGGAACTCACCTTTCCTTGTCTCCATGAAGCTGGCGAACCTTCCGTGGTCCCATCCAGTTTAAAGCACAAACGAGAAGGTGGTACAAGCGGGTGAGGGACTCACACCAAAGACACTCCGGTTCTATCCTCAACTCTTGAGCTAGTTCTTTGTTACGAGTTTGGCTGAATTCTTAAGTGGGTCAATCAGCTTTGTTCCCCCATACCCACAATTCAGCAGTTGCGGCCTTCAACCTGAGGACTCCAAGCCAGAACTGCAACTTTTCCTGCCGTCTTGCCACGGGACGACCGTCGTGGTCCTCCAGAGCACCGTGAACTCTGCCCAATGCCGATGGTAACATGTTTTTGCGTTACGGGATCCTCGGAGAGGTATGAAGCCAGGGATAGAACCTCTGCCTTTTCCAGAGACGGCAAACTTCATTGACGTGAGCTTGGGGCAGGGCGTGAGTGTTCTGGGTTAATAAAGTACCATCTACCAACCCTAGTGCCTCAGAGGAGGGGGGTCCCAAAGGTCAACTTAGACTCACCAAAGGACCTAGACCTGAGGAATTGAACCTCCGCTGCCTTTTTCCTTCAACAAAGCCAAAAAAGGTTCTTAAAAGGTAAAGGTAGTCCCTTGTGCAAGCACCAGTCGTTTTCGACTCTGGGGTGACGTTGCTTTCACGTTTTAACAGCAGACTTTTTACAGGGTGGTTTACCATTGCCTTCCCCAGTCATCTACACTTTCCCCCCCAGCAAGCTGGGGACTCATTTGACCAACCTCGGAAGGATGGAAGGCTGAGTCGACCTGGAGCCGGCTACCTGAACCAGCTTCGGCTGGGATTGAACTTGGGTCGTGAGCAGAGGGCTTAATTAGTTTGCTGTTGCTGGTTTCACACTTGTGAGTTGCTGCTTGTAAATTCTTCAAACGTATCTCCCCCCCCCACCCCCCACCCCAAAAAAAAGGTAACACGGGAATGCGGCCAGTGTATTTTGCAAACGTTGCTTTGAGCAGGAGCTGCTGTCAGTACTTCTTTGGTGCAGGTGTGTGTAGAAACCTGTTTCATGTTACCTACACGAAGCCCTAACTCAGGGGTGGCCAAACTTGCTTAAATTAAGAGCCACAAAGAATAAACGTCAAGATGTTTGAGAGCTGCAAGGAGGGAAGGAAGAAGGGAGGGAGGAAGGAATTAAGGAAGGAAAATAAAGGGGAAGTGGGAGAGAGAGAGATGGAAAGAAAGCAACTTCAACTTTAAATGCATTCTCCAAGCTGCTAGCTGGCTTGGCAAAGTGATTTAAAGAGACCAGGGGTGGCCAAACTTGCTTAACATCAGATGTTTGAGAGTCACAAGACATGAACGTCAGATGCTTGAAAGCCGCAATACAGGAAGGAAGGAAAAATAGATGAGGAGAGAGGGAGAGGTGGAAAGAAAGTACTTTAAATGCATTCTCTAAGCTGCTGGCTGACCTGGCTTGGCAAAGTGATTTAAAGAAACAAATGCCTCCTCCCAAGTGGGCGGGGGCTTCAAGAGCCACACAATATGTTTGAAAGAGCCACAGTTTGGGCCACCCCTGCCCTGCAAACGACTCAGCAAGACTTAATAAGCTTCTGCGAAGCAAAGAATGATGGCAGATGGCAGTCAGTTATAGCAGAGAGCCTCCTCTTTGCTGCATCTTAAACACAGCCCCTTCCTGCCTCCTCATTGAGGCTCTGTGTGCACCCAGGCGTTCAAATCTGAAGCTGCTTTCTACTGAGAATGAGGCTCCATGACTAAAGGAGGGGGGGCTATGGCTCAGGAGCAAAGCATGTGTGTTGCATGCAGACGGTCCCCAGCATCTGCAGTCAAAAGGATCAGGTGGCAGGTGACATGACCAGGAGTGGAATTCTAGCAGGAGCTCCTTTGCAGATTAGGCCACACACGTCTGATGTAGCCAGTCCTCCAAGAGCTTACATTAGGCCCTGTACTAAGAGCCCTGGAAGCTCTTGGAGGATTGGCTACATCAGGGGTGCATGGCCTAATATGCAAAAGAGCTCCTGCTAGAATTCTACCCCTGCGTGAAACCGCCCAGAAAGTCTGGGGCAGTGACGCTCTGTATTCTTGGTGCTTGGGGAGGGAGGGGGGCAGTGGGTGGGCTTCTAGTATCCTGGCCCCACCTGGTGGGTTTTTTTTTGGGGGGGGGGGCGCTGTGTGACCCAGAGTGTTGGACTGCATGGGTCATTGGCCTGATCCAACTTGGCATCTCTGACGTTCTTAAGAGTCACTGCTGGCCTTGAAAGGTCTTACCTTGGTGTCCAAGGCAGCTTTGTGTAGAGCTCACCGAGGGCGACACCGCCACGAAATGATTTGGAGGGAGGGGCTCCCTGCAGTCTAAAGCAGCGGAGGAGGATGTGTCTGTTAACTGCCTCTGCTGCTCAGGACAGCACAGCATACAGGCAGTGCGGCCAAGAAGACGTTGCAACTGGTTAGAAAATCTTGTTTTAAAGAAGCCTCTGCCACCTTGGACTCCTTTCTGCTCCAGGGTCTGGTTGGCATGGAGATGAGTGATCGTCAGAGCCAGGGATTTTTTTTTTTGGAGCAGGAGCTTCTTTGCATATCAGGCCCCACGCCCCTGATGTAGCCAATCCTCCAAGAGCTTGCAGGGCTCTTAGTACAGGGTCTCCTGTAAGCTCCAGGAGGATTGGCTACATCAGGGGGGCGTGGCCTAATATGCAAAGGAGCTTCTGCTAGAATGCCATCCCTGGGCCACACACCCCTGATGTAGCCAATCCTCCAAGAGCTTACAGGGCTCTTAGTACAGGGTCTCCTGTAAGCTCCAGGAGGATTGGCTACATCAGGGGGGCGTGGCCTAATATGCAAAGGAGCTTCTGCTAGAATGCCATCCCTGGGCCACACACCCCTGATGTAGCCAATCCTCCAAGAGCTTGCAGGGCTCTTAGTACAGGGTCTCCTGTAAGCTCCAGGAGGATTGGCTACATCAGGGGCGTGGGGCCTAATATGCAAACCATATTCCTGCTACAAAAAAAAGCCCTAAGCCATACTCCCCTGATGTAGCCAATCCTCCAAGAGCTTGCAGGGCTCTTAGTACAGGGTCTCCTGTAAGCTCCAGGAGGATTGGCTACATCAGGGGGGCGTGGCCTAATATGCAAAGGAGCTTCTGCTAGAATGCCATCCCTGGGCCACACACTCATGATGTAGCCAATCCTCCAAGAGCTTACAGGGCTCTTAGTACAGGGTCTCCTGTAAGCTCCAGGAGGATTGGCTACATCAGGGGCGTGGGGCCTAATATGCAAAGCATATTCCTGCTACAAAAAAAAGCCCTAAGCCATACTCCCCTGATGTAGCCAATCCTCCAAGAGCTTGCAGGGCTCTTAGTACAGGGTCTCCTGTAAGCTCCAGGAGGATTGGCTACATCAGGGGCGTGTGGCCTAATATGCAAAGGAGTTCCTGCTACAAAAAAAAGCCCTAAGCCATATTCCCCTGATGTAGCCAATCCTCCAAGAGCGTTCAGGGCTCTTAGTACAGGGTCTACCGTCAGAGCCCTTCTTACCCCCTTCAAGTTATTTTTGGGGTGACGGTCATGATTTACCACTTGGGTACATGTGTATTGAGACAATGAAGGAAAGGGCCTTGTCTTCCTTTCTATTTTATTTACCTGGAGCGATCCAAAATAACCACGTCCTGTTTTGGGAATAAATCAAGTCATCGACTCTGTCAAAGGCGCTGCTTGCTTGCGTATTGGTCCTTCGCGGTTGCCACTTACGTGCCATCCCGAGAAAAGGGATAGCTGCCCTCGGTAGGTGCGGTCTGGCACTCTGGTTGCTTTCACAAAAGCCAGACCTGCCCCAGTCGGCCTCTCCCTTCCAACAGACGTTTTGTGGGTCCCACCTCCCCTCACTCTCTGACTCTGCCGGTTGCAGAAATATGCCTTTTTTTTTTGGCTGGGTTTCGGGAGTTTTTACACCAGCCCCCAGTTAAGGAGGGATATTCTCTATGCACACACACTATTTTACCTCCGGAGAGTGGGAATGCTGAGAACAAGAGACCTGCAGGCATTTAAAGGCTCTTGGCCTCTGACCATACAGACAAAGGCCAGTGGGAGAGTAGCTGCTTTTAATGCCAGAGGGTTCCCAGGTTCAGTCCCTGGTATTGGCTGAAAGGAGCAGGCGGTGGGTGACAGGCAAGCGTTGTAAGCTCAGTAGACAATACCGGGTAAACAAATCAGTGATAGGGCTCATCTTACGGTCATGGTGGTTAATGCCATCAAGTCACAACTGATTTACGGCGACGACGTAACTTACAGATCAAACCAGCAGTTACCTGTTGCGGAGACGGCATGATATACTGGCCCGTTTAGGGTTTTCAAGGCAGGAGACATTGCAGGGTGGTTTGCTATTGCCTGCCTCCACGTAGCCACCCTGGACTTCCTTGGTGGTCTCCCACTGAAGTATCAACCAGTGTCGACCATACTTAGACCACCCCCAAGATCAGGCCCCAGCTTACAGTAACATTCTTTAGATGTAGACAAGTGCACCTTCAAGACCAACTAAGTTTTATTCAGAATGTAAGCTTTCGTATTCTCTTAAGCAGACTTCATCAGACAAATGATGACATTCTGAATACAACTTAGCTTGTCTTAAAGGTGTCCTTTGTCTACTGCTTTGTTCTGTTGCTTCAGACCGACACGGCTGCCTACTGGGATCTATTCTTTAGATGTGAACTCCCAATAAATAAAAGGGGGGGGGGGGTTTAAGGCACGTTCTAGGAGTTTCTCAGACACACAAAGAGAAATGTGGTTCCTACTCCTTTCTTTAACACCACTCCCACCAGGACCTGTAGCCGGCAAGAGACTGGGCCAGAGTTTTGTGGAGCTTAACAATCGGACCATTCAGATTGACACAGAACATGGCTTATTGCTGGAGCCCATCAGTCAACAGCTGCTTACGGCCTGAGCGCTCCTGAAGATTCACAGCCAAAATGTCAAAAGGGCTCCCTCTCCTGTTGCTGGTGGCCACATGCCGCCGTCTTGGGCAGGGGGCTTGAAGGTCCTCCCGCCTTGCCTTGGAGAACTGTGGGGCAAGGATACTAGCTGCGTGACGGGGACATGTCCTTAGCTGGCTTGTGGCCTCCTGTGGCAAACGCCAATCCTCCCTTCTCTTTGCTCAGGCTTGGCCTCGAATATAATATTCTCTGGTCTGTGAAACCGCAGTCTTTCTTCAAGAATACGCTCCAGCTTTTTTCATCCTGCAGTCCCTCTGCCCTTGTCCCAATCAGGGCACCTGCCCAGCTTCCTGCCAGTAAAGCTGATCTGTTTGGGCGATAATTGTCCTCCCTGCTTCTCCGGGATGTGGCCCTAAGCCCTCCAATCAGAGCTGTGGATAGAGCCAGAGAGGAGAAGACAAGTCGTCCTGAAGCAAGTCTCAGTTGCTTGCAAAAAGCAGGAACTGCCCGAAGGGGCAAGAGTCTCGGCGGCTGTTTCAAGGACACTCCCACCTCCGGTTGCTTCTGCCCTTTTCCAACAAGGGTTGGGATGGTTTTTCTTCACTGGGTGCAGCAGACCGCAGTATGATCCAGTTTCCAGAGGTGCCATCTCTTTTTCATTTCAGATTTTACCTGGATGGGGGGAAAGGAGGGGGTTATTTGACTGAGAACTCACAGTGTTCGGGGCAGGGGTAACCAAACTGTGGCTTTGGGAGCCACATGTGTTTCATCTGCCTCGTCTCAGACCTCTGACATTCATGTCTTGTGACTCTTATGTTAAGCAAGTTTGGCCACCCCTCGTTTGGAGCATTTTTTTTTTAAATTGCAGTGCTTCATTTGGCTGAAGCAGACAGGCCTTGGTTCCCCAATGGAGCACCTGCTTGGCAAGCAGAAGAAGCCAGCCTCAAGCCATAGCAGCAAAAGTGAACAGGTGCCCCGTGTTGAGAAGAACTCCACCAGAGAACCTCTCCTAGGCTAGCCCAGTTGTCTTTACTCTTTTTTTTTTGTATTGTCTGTGTGTGAGTGTATGTTTGCAACTGGAAGTCACATAACTTCTGGCGACTGACCCCTAATGGGGGCCTGAAGGAAATTCAGGGAGGTGGCTGAATAAAGCCTGCCCCTGCCTCCCAGCTCTGGTATTCCAAGGAGGTCTCCCATCCAAGTACTTACCAGAGTTGCCCCTGCTTAGCTTCCGAGGTCAGTGGGCTTGCCTGGGCTTATCCAAAGCATGGCAGTTGTGTGCCTGGGCTTATCCAGGGCACGACAGTTAAGTGTGCTCTTAAGCACACTTCATCAGACGAGGAATCTGGCAGAGTGAGCAGAGCCATACATAGCTGGTACGCAGTGACCCAGAATGCAAAATGGTACAGATTTTAAGAATGACAGTGAAGTAAAATTATCTGGTAGGCAGTGGCTTCGCATGTAAAATGGTACAAATATGAGATCCAATGACAGAATAGTGAAATTAACAAATTGAGCAAACCTTTGATCAGAGCAGCATGCTCATGCTACTCAGATCAAAGGTTTGCTCAGTTTGTTAATTTTACTATTCTGTCCTTGGATCTTATATTTGTACCATTTTACATTCTAAACCACTGCCTACCAGATAATTTTACTTCACCGTCACTGGTTCTTAAATCGGTACCATTTTGCATTCTGGGCCACTGCCTACCAGCTATGTAGGGCTCTGCTCACTGTGCCGGATTCCTTGTCTGACGAAGTGTGCTTAAGAGCACACGAAAGCTTACGTTCTGGATAAAACTAAGTTGGTCTTAAAGGTGCAATCGACTCCTATTTTGTTCTACTGCTTCAGACCAACACGGCTGCCTACTTGGATCTATTTACCCTTACCAGGGATCCACATTTAAATGCCTCCGATGGCACAGCAGAATGGAAATCCCACCAGGTCAAGGACAGATGCTGGGGTGGCAGTTGGAGAGAACAGGGGTGGGGGAATGTGGGAACAAGCTACAGGATAAAGCCATAGAGGAATCCTCTTTACAGCTAAGAAGCTTTGCCACATTCTGTGACTCACTAGGGCAGGGTCCCGCAACGAGGTGCCTGTGGGCACCGTAGCCACCAACAACTAGTCCAGCGCCTGCCAAGTGCTTTTTAGGAAGTGCGTAGGGCCAGGAAAGACTTTCGCCCAGCGAAATTGGAGATTTGATTGGCTGTGCAGATTTTTTGTAATGTTGCTTTGGTGGCAGCTGCCCCCATAGTGCGAGGATATTCACTGCATGACTGGAGGTCAGCTGGGGCGGCCATTTTGGAGCTGTGCTCACCACCCTTTGTCGGAATTCTAAAGGCACCAACAGGCTCGACGTAGGCCGGGAACAGTTTTCCCTCTAAGCTGCAGAGTCTTGAGAGCAAACATTCTACTTTGTGAGCGACTGGCATGAAAGTTGTGAGCTGCTGCATAAATTATTGTGCTCTGGGGTGCTCCTTCCTAAGCTAAGGCAAAAAATGGATGAGCTGGAGGTTAAAAATCTGTCAGCTGGCTCACGCTAACTCAGCTTAGAGGGAACACTGGTCGGGGACCCTCTTGTTTGGGGGGTTTCATGGCATGCCTGAGGGGTCCTGGGAGTTGAAGAAGCAGAATGGTTGGCCACCGCCTTCCTCTGCTGAGTCTTGGCTGGTGATCTCCCATCCAAGATTTATGGTGACCCCAGCAAGGGGCTTCCAGGGCAACTGAGAAGCAGAGGTGGTTGGCCATTGCCTTCCTCTGCAGAGTCTTTCTTGGTGTCTCCCACCCAAATACCAACCCTGCTTAGCTTCCAAGATCAAGCTATGCCATGCCGCCTTCCCTCCAGCCAAAATGTTTAGGAGACCCCTTTAAAAAAATCAGTGGCTTTTGGCAACACACAAGCCCTTGTCGTCTGGGCCTAAAATGGTTTCTGCTGGGCATTCTTTTAACGGAGAAGGTGGGAACTTCCCCTTAGAGGGGGCATGGCTGCTCAGAATTACCGCCGATTGGATGCGGGCCCCAGTATGGCGGGGCGGGACTGCAGGACCTACCTCCTTATTTGCAAAGCAGTAGAGCACAGCAACCAGGAACCCCTGGGGGAAAGAAAAGATCCATATGAACCTGTAGGTGTGGACAGAGAGGGAAGGAATTGGGTGGCGGGGTGGGAGGAACTTGATGGTTCCTTGGCCCCTGGTGCTTTTGCTACACGGAACTGGGCCAAGCATAACTGGAGGGAAGGCCATGGCTCAGTGGCAGAGTCTCTGCTTGGCACGCAGAAGGTCCCTGGTTCAATCCCCAGCATCTCCAGTTAGGAAAGGACCAGGCTGTAGATCAGGGGTGTCAGAGTCTTTTGTTATGAGAGCTGGATCTGACATAAATGAGACCTTGATGGGTCAGGCAATGTTGCGTTGGACCGAGCCATTTCAGGCCAGGCCGTGTGTGTACCTATTTAAGATTAGATAGCAGAGATATAAACTTTATAAAGTATACAGACAAACGCAATTAAATATATATATATATATATATATAAAATTAAAACATGCTTAAAACGCTAGCACTCGTTGGACTTAAAGTTGCTTTCTTTGTATATCTCCCATGGGATCCAGGGAACTGGGCAAAGGAAGCTCGGGCTCTTTCCTTCCTTCCCCAAGGGACTGGGGGGGGGGAAGAGCCTCAGCCAATAGAAGGAAGAGAGGCTTGGCTCAGTAGCTTTGCTGTGCGATTGAGAGAGCCTGGAAAAAGAAGCTCTGCCTCCCCTCTTCTGAGGGGAAGCCTCAGTCAATGGAGAAAATAGAGGTTTTGCTCTGTAGCTCCTGTGCAATTGAGCAAGCTGCTATGCAGAAGGAAGCAAGAAAGAGGGAGAAGGAAGCAGATGACAGCCAGTTGCTCGGGGGCCTGATAAGAGCCCTCCGGGGGCCTGATTCAGCCTCTGAACTATATGTTCGCAATGATGTGAAAAGACCTTGAGATGCTGGAGAGCTGCTGCTGGTCTGAGTATAGAAGAGTTGGACTACTACCTCACCCTTCACTACCTGAAGGAGTCTCAGAGCATCTTACAATCTCCTCGTCTTCCTCTCCCCACACCCTCTGTGTGTGGTAAGTGAGGCTGAGAGAGCTCAGAGAGAACTGTGATTGATCCAAGGTCGCCCAGCTGGCTGCATGTGGAGGAGTGGGGAATCAAACCTGGTTCTCCTGATTCGAGCCCGCCGCTCCTAACCACTATATCAAACTTATTCTCCAGTACCAACCTTAATGGACCAATCATCTGATTCAGTATAAGGCGGCTTCATGTGTTTAATAAAGTCTCAGGCACAAACCCTTCCTGCTGGACTCTCTGTCCACAGCCAATAATGCATAACTAATGCATTTAACTTACCCTAAAGCTACAACACTGCATTCTGTTCTCTTTTCACCTCATTGTCAGAGGTATGATCCTGACTCAGACATCTCTGGCTTCCAAGTCACAAATCAGAATATGGGAACAGTCAGAATATGAAAGCCAGTTTGGTGAAGTGGTGAAGTGCGTGGACTCTTATCTGGGAGAACTGGGTTTGATTCCCCACTCCTCCACTTGCACCTGCTGGAATGGCTTTGGGCAGCCATAGCTCTCATAGGAGTTGTCCTTGAAAGAGCAGCTGCTGTAAGAGCTCTCTCAGCCCCAACTACCTCACAGGGTTTCTGTTGTGGGGGGGGGGGGGGAGGTAAAGGAGATTTTGACCGCTCTGAGATTCAGAGTATAGGGCGGGATATAAATCCAATATCTTCTTTACCAAAAGCACTGAAGTGGTTTGGGGAAGGAGGAAAAAAGCATCCAGGACAGAAGGTGAGAATCCGAACCCAGAACCCTTTGTAACCCACCTGGAAGGAGTTGAGGAACAGTGTGAAGAACACTTTGATGTAGCGCAAGACTCCCGTGGTCTGTTCATCGGTGGCAAAAATGAAGACCACCTCGTGGATCCCAAATAGAGGGATGAGGGTGAGGGTCGCTTTGGCCAGCCTGGGAGAGAAGGAGGGAAACATAGAGCTGGGAGGGACCAAGGAGAAGGCAGAAAAAGAAGGACTTTCCTCCCTTTATGATAATACAAGAAGTCGTGGGCACTCAATGAAATTCATGAGCGGTAGCTTAGAACAGATGAAAGCAGGGGTGGACTTCTAGCTGGAGCTCCTTTCCCACACCCCCTGATGTAGCCAATCCTCCAAGAGCTTGTAAAAAAGAGCATTGGAGGATTGGCTACATCAAGGGGGTGTGGCCTAATATGCAAAGGAGCTCCTGCTAGAATTCCACCCCTGGATGAAAGGAATCTAACTCATCTACTGTAGACCGACATGGTTGCCCTCTGAAACTAGGTCAGGGGTGGCCAAACTGTGGCTCAGGAACCAATGTGGCTCTTTCACAGAAACTGTGTGGTTCTCAAAGCTCCCACTACCCCGTCAGCTGGATTAGAGAAGGCATTTGTCTCTTTAAAACAGGGCAGTTTGGAGAATGCATTCAGAGTTAAAGCGGCTTGCTTTCCACCTCTCTCTCCCTCCACCCATCTATTTGCCTGCCTGCCTTGAGGTTCTCAGACGTCTGACATTCATGTCTTGCGGCTCTCAAACATCTGACATTTATTCTGTCTGGCTCTTGTGTTAAGCAAGTTTGGCCACCCCTGCTCTAGGTTCTTTGTGACATCTGAATGCATCTTTGGCAGGGCCATAGCCAGGATGTCATGTTTGCTAGGTCCTGCAGCAGCATTTTTGGTTTGGGGGGGGGGGTGGGGCTAGGGAGACAACTAGTTTGGCCCTAAACACTTTCTCTGCTTCTCCAGTAAAGTGACAGCCCCCCCCCCCCCGATTTGTCTAACTCAGATTTCCAGGGGCACCCAGCTGCAAGTAGGCTTCCCCCCCCATGCTAATCTGAAGCCCCTACAATAGCAATGCCACTCTTGTTCAGAGTGGTGGCGGTGAGCAAAGGGGGCAGACTGGTGGCCCTCCAATGGAGGGGCCATACAGATGGAGGGAGGGTTTAATAGAGTGGCCTGGCCCCTCCTAGGCCCCACTGTAGCTACGGGTCTGATCCTCAGCAGAGATTGTCTACTCAGTCTGAGTAGACAATACTGACTTTGATGAACCGAGGGTCTGATTCCGTAGAAGGCAGCTTCACATGTTCAAACGTCGAGTCCCACTAAAAGTGTGGTGTCCCCGCAGGTGCTGGACTCAGCAGGCTCCCTTCTCGCCCCAGCGATCGCACTCACCGCAATTTATAGTCGGCGTAGCCCTTCTGGTTGGCTCGCAGCTTGGCCAATATCACCTTCAGGATCTGCATGAAGATCAGCAGGTTGATCTGGAGGAAAGAGAGTGAGGGACAAGGGTGCAAAACGCAAAGGAAGGGGGGGTATTAAAAGTGGACAGATGTTCCCCCCCCTGCGGGCAGGGATGGAACACACTGCAATAAAGATCGTCTGAAGCTGCCGGTCTTGGAGCTGCTGGTTCCATTTCTGTTTCCAACAGGAATTTATAAACAGGTTCTCTCACCCTGGCCTGGATAGCCCAGCAGAGACTGGTCTCCTCAGACTTTGGCAGCTAAGCAGGGTCAGCACTGGCTGCAGAGGTGGAATTCTAGCAGGAGCTCCTTTGCATATTAAGTCACACCCCCTTGATGTAGCCAGTCCTCCAAGAGCTTACAAAAAAGAGCCTTGTGAGTTCCAGGAGGATGGGCTACATCAGGGGTGTGTGGCCTAATATGCAAAGGAGCTCCTGCTAGAATGCCACCCCTGGCTGGTTGGTACTTAAAAGACGCCACCAAGGGAGTCCTGGGTTGCTGTGCAGAGACAGGCCATGGCAAACCACCTCTTCCCCCACCCCTCGATTTTTTTAATTACAAAATTCTACAGGTTACAGCAAGTTTCCCGATAGTAAAATTCTAATAAGCAGGGGTGGGATTCTAGCAGGAGCTCCTTTGCATATTAGGCCACATCCCCTTGATGTAGCCCATCCTCCAATAGCTTACAAGGCTCTTTTTTTGTAAGCTCTTGGAGGATGGGCTACATCAGAGGGGTGTGGCCTAATATGCAAAAGAGCTCCTGCTAGGATTCCACCCCTGGTAAGGAATATATATCTTTTTTGATAATAGTAATTGTTAACATTACCATAAACAAAGTTCTTCAGCTATGGCAGGAATTTGTTTCATAACTAGATACTCTAGAACAGGGAACCGAACTGCAATGAATTTTGAAGAAGCTAGTGAAGATTCAGCATCTGTGATATTATTGGTGAACGGGGGTCATTTCATAGAAAAAGAGGTGGTGGAGATCATTAGCACAACTCATTTGCATGTGCCACACACGCCGGAAGGTGGACTCAATTAGATCAGCTCAGTGTCTACCTGAAAATGCTTCTTGAATCAGAATTGCCATAATAAAACCTGACTCCCATCATACTTTTAAAATTGCTTTCTCCTATGTGGCCACAGTGGCATGAGGAAGATTTCCATCTGTCTGCCTTATATGTTTCGGTTATTTCCCCATTTTTTTGTGTGTGTGGGGGGGAATATTAGAAAATTTGTCAAATCTTAGAGTTCAGCGAAATTCTCACAGGAAGTTTGAACAACGGAGTCCACAAGCAAGTATTCGGAGGGAAGGGTAAGAAAGAAAGCACAAAATGCAGAGGTTCTGGAGCTCCGCTCCTGTGAGCTCCTGCCTGAAATGAGCCCTGTTGGTAATCTTCGCTAAGATGTTTATGTCCCATAGTTTTTTTATACCTGCGGTGACATGGTAGGCTTGTTTCATTTTCCCACATTCAAGCTATTACACTTTTGGCTGCAAATAAGAATTGCAGTTGTTTCTGTTTGGATTAGCATATGCTTTTTGGACCTCCATCCATTTCAAAAGATGTGGTCTGGATTGCGTTGGAGAGTAATTCCTGTCATATTCTTAAATTTGATCTAGTATTTCCATCCACTAGTTCTGCAGTTTGGGACATTCTCTCCAGCGGTGTATATTTGTACTTAGGGGTTTGCAGCCCTTCCAGCACATTGGGCGTTGCAGTTGAAGAGATGGGATCATTGTTGTGGTGTTAAGTCCCAAAGTGCTAGGATTTAGAATCATGGAATCATAGAGTGGGAAGGGACCTCCAGGGTCATCTAGTCCAACCCCCTGCACAATGCAGGAAACTCACAAATACCTCCCCCTAAATTCACAGGATCTTCATTGCAGTCAGATGGCTATCTAGCCTCTGTTTAAATACCTCCAAGGAAGGAAAGCCTGCCACCTCCTGAGGAAGCCTGTTCCACTGAGGAACCGCTCTAACAGTCAGGAAGTTCTTCCTAATGTTGAGCCGGAAACTCTTCTGATTTAATTTCAACCAATTGGTTCTGATCCTACCTTCTAAATTTTAAATATTTGTAATCTTGTGTCTGTTATGTTGGATGTAAGTGGAGGTATAGTCCAGGGGTGGCCAATGGTAGCTCTCCAGAAGTTTTTTTTGCCTACAATTCCCATCAGCCCCAGCCATTGACCATGCTGGCTGGGGCTGATGGGAGTTGTAGGCAAGCTAACAATCCCTCCCCCCATGACAGTTCTCCCAGCAACCCCTGGCATGCAAAATGCTTCATCCTTACAGCAAGTGGTGTAAAGTACAGTTCAGTTTACAGGGAAGAAGGAGCCAAAAGGATGCGGGGTGGAGGGGTTTAAACAGGAGTCGAACCCAATATTCTCAGATTCATAAGAACATAAGAGAAGCCATGTTGGATCAGGCCAATGGCCCATCAAGTCCAACACTCTGTGTCACACAGTGGCAAAAATTTTATATACACATACACTGTGGCTAATAGCCACTGATGGACCTGTGCTCCATATTTTTATCTAAGCCCCTCTTGAAGGTGGCTATACTTGTGGCCGCCACCACCTCCTGTGGCAGTGAATTCCACATGTTAATCACCCTTTGGGTGAAGAAGTACTTCCTTTTATCCGTTTTAACCTTTCTGCTCAGCAATTTCATGGAATGCCCACGAGTTCTTGTATTGTGTATTCACATCTCACAAATCCCACATCGGAAGGCCAGCATGGTTCAACGGTAATGTCAAACTAATGCATCACACCCACAAGGTTCAAATCTCTGCCCCATTATGGGATTCATTAGAAAGCCGTGGGGTGCCATCACTGAGTCAGGGGAGGCTGGCGAACTCCCAGAATTACAGCTGATAACCCAGACAACAGAGATCAGTTCCCTTGGAGAAAACCGGTTCCAGTTGTGTTTATCATCACCCCTGGAGAAAATGGCTGCTTCGGAGGGTGGGCTCTGTGGCGTTCGACCCCGCTGAGGTCCCTCCCCAAACTCCACCCCTCTTCAGGCTCCACCCCTAAATCTCCAGGGATTCCCCAACCTGGATCTAGCAACCGTAGCCAGTGACCAACGGGGCACTCGCTATCAGCCTAGCCTCCCAGGTCCGCTACAGAGGAAGGCAAAATCACTTATTTACTTTACTTTACTTTATTCGATTTATATCCCGCCCTACCCCACCGAGGTGGGCTCAGGGCGGCTTACAACAATAAAAGCTAACAGAGATCGATTTAAATACGATTAAAATTATACAATAAAATACATACAAACCTAAAAATACATAAAACTCACATCGATATACACTATGCTACTTTTCCTTAAATCAGTCCTTCAAATTTCCAATATTCAGTAATCTGATGTTTAAGATTTAATATTCAGGCATTCTGCTCACAGTTAATTATATGCCAACCGGAAGAGGGTTGTTTTACAGGCCCTGCGGAACTGTTCAAGGTTCCGCAGGGCCCTCACCTCCTCCGGGAGCTGATTCCACCAACAGGGAGCTGCAATCAAGAAGGCCCTGTCCCTGGTCGCTTTCAGACGGGCCTCCTTTGGCCCAGGGATTGTAAGGAGGTTCTGAGACCCCGACCTCAGCACTCTCTGGGGGACATGTGGGGAGAGACGGTCCCTAAGGTAGGCACCTGAGCTTCTCGGTGAGAGAAAAACGGGATCGATTCGAAAGCACTGAGGTCCACTTGGAAAGGTCAGCGGAGGTGCCCCGCCCACAACAGGTGGGCTGACAGTTGGCTGTTATTCCCTCATGTGGTTGCTCGGCGACTAAGTAGAACCATCTTCAGACCAGAATCAGGACTGCTGTTTAACGGTCCCTACGGCTGCTTCCGACCTCCCGTCCATCAGAAACCGGGCCATGGACTGCCCCTTTCCTCGGCTCCGTGCCCACGACCCTTGGTAGCCTACGCTGCCGCCCATCACACCCATCCCACCTTCTCTGTACCTCAAAATGGAAACCCCCATTGGCCAGCAGCAGTATCCGCCCCCTCCCCCCTATCCCCAGCAGTGGGTCGTCCAAGGCACTGTCGTTGTGGTGGAGAAGCCGCCGCGCGATTACGTGCTCCTGTCGCTCTTCAACACCATCTTCCTGAACACCTTCTGCTTTGGCTTCGTGGCCCTCATTTACTCCATCAAGGCCAGGGACTGCAAAGTGGTGCGCGACCTCGAAGGGGCCACCCGCCACGGCAAGACCGCCAAGATCATCAACCTCGTGTGCATAGCCGTTGGCATCGTCGTCACCATCACCATGATCATCCTGTCCACCACCGTGGCAAAGAACACCCTTGAGAAATGGAACTTGATGGAGCGCTCCCTCAACCAACTGAAATCGTACCACCGGCACAACTAAGGCACTCATCTGGAGCGGCCAGTCTGCTTCTATCCCCAGGGAACAGCGGCTGTCCTTTCTTTAATGGACATGGTACTTTCTCCACGCACAATAAGGCATCCTAGGGTGCTCCTGACACTTCTGGAAAGGCAGATATTTTCCACTCCTCTGCCAAAAGTGACAACAGAGTGGGCCAATCATTCCCCCAATCAACGCAGAAGTCAAAGCAGAAACAAAAAGACTGTCTCTGCTCCAATCTTCAGCGCTGCAACAGGAAGATTCACTGTGCCCCCCCCCCCCCCACACACACCCTGTTTGTTTAGATACATCTCAGGATAAAGTTATATTTTAGGGCTGTTTTAGAAATGTTGAGTCTGGGGTGAACGGCGAGCCAAACCAAAAAAGAAACCATTTAAACTAAAGCAATGTGACCCAGCTTTTCTTTAGGGAGGGGAGGAACAACGGGCCTCAGCATTTTAACCCACCCCAAAGCCCTCCTTCAGCCATTTCTAGGTCTGTTACTGCAGGCACAAAAGCCATTTCATATGTTTGGAATCCGCATGTGGTACGGTCCTCCCAAGACTGGGCCATTCAGACCGCAAGGGCCTCTCCTTCACAGCTGCTCACTTTTCGGATGCGACTTGCTAAGCGCCAGGGGTGGCCAAACTTGCTTAACGTAAGAGCCACACAGAATAAACATCAGGGGTCTGAGAGCCGCAAGACAGGAACGTCAAGACGTTTGAGAGCAGGGAGGTGGAAAGAAAGCGACTTTAAATGCATTCTCCAAACTGCCGGCTTGGCTTGGAGAAGTGATTTAAAGAGACAGATGCCTTCTCCAAGCCAGATAACAAGGTGAGGGGCGCTTCAAGAGCCACACAATATGTTTAAAAGAGACACACAGGTGGCTCTCGAGCTGCAGTTTGGCTACCCCTATGCTAAACCTTCCATAAGCAGGGAGTGGCGGGCTTTAACCATGCCTTCGCACAGCCCCAGACCAACACTCTCTCTATGCTGTGCAGTCTTGCGAGCAAAAATTCTACTTTGTGAGCTACCGGGATTAAAGTGGTGAGCTCCTGCATCAAGTGGTTTGCTCTGAGGCCATGTTTTCCTGAGCTGGGACAAAAACGTGTGAGCCCAAGGCCAAAAAAACATGAGCTAGCTCACACTAACACAGCTTAGAGGGAACACTCCTCTTAACGTCTCTTGCCTTGATCTGGAAGGCCCCAGGCTAGCCTGACTCAGATCTCAGAAGCCAAGCAGAGTCATCCCTGGCTAGTATTTGGATGGGAGACCCCCAAGGACTATTAGGGAAGACCACCTCTGACCATCTCTTGCCTTGAAAACCCTACAGGGTCTCTCCTTCACAGGGTCTCTCCTAAGTCAGCAGTGACTTGGCGGCAAAACAACGGCGCCCCCAGAACAATGCCCCAAAATTAAGGCAGCGTAACAGAACCGTTTTAAATGACCATCTCAAATGGCAGTCACATAAAGACAGGTTGCTTACCTGTAACTGTAGAGCTTCGAGTGGTCATCTGTGCATTCACACCCATGGGATAGAGCGCCTGCGCCGATCCCCGAATCGGTATCTGAAAAGCCCGGGATTTTTCCGCGCTTGGCACCAATGGGCATGCACAGGCGTCCCAGTACGCATGCTCACCGGCGCCAGCGCGGGAATCCCGCCAGTTCCTTCCTGACTGCTGGAAGCCCCTACTGGAGGGAGACCGTCAGCAGTGGGGAAGGAGGGCGGGTAGCGTGAATGCACAGATGACCACTTGAAGATCTACAGTTACAGGTAAGCAACCTGTCTATTTACTTCGTGGTCTCTGTGCTTCACACCCATGGGAGACTAGCAAGCAAAGCATACCTGGAGGCGGGAAGACGATCAACCGGAAGAGACAGCTTGCAGCACCGCAGTTCCCGAGTCCTCTGCTGAGCATGCACATCCAGTGCGTAGTGCTTCATGAAGGCATGCGGAGAAGACCAGGTAGCAGCCTTGCAGACATCAGAAAGGGACACGCCTCTCAGGAACGCCACTGACGTGGCCATCGCTCTTGTGGAGTGTCCACGAACAGGCCCAGGTAGCGGCTTCTTCGCCAACAAATAACAGAGTTTAATCGTCTCAGTGAGCCATTCTGAGAGCCTCTGAGACGAAATCCTGGAACCTATCTTGGGAGCAGCATACGAAACAAAAAGCTGCTTGTCCTTACGAAAAACCTTTGAACGTTTCAAATAAAACAGTAAAGCACGCTTAACGTCCAGAGCATGCAACCTACGTTCCTCGTCCGAGGAAGGGCTAGGGTAAAAAGTGGGCAACCAAACTTCTAAATTGAGGTGGAACTGAGAGACCACCTTCAGAAGAAAACTAATGTCCGGAGCCAGGGAAACCCCAGCCTCTCTAAAAACAAGATAAGGGTAATCACACCGCATCGCTGTGAGCTCCTCCACACGATGTGCTGATGTGATGGCAACCAAAAATGCAGTCTTCCATGACAAGAGCTGCAAAGAGCCTGGGGCATTTCTTGTTCTCGGCCGTGGTGAAGACTCGTGTGGGGAAGCCCCACCTCTGCTGAGGGAGTCTGCCTGAATGCTGAGGACCCTCGGAAGATGTGCCGCCTTCACGAAGATATCGTACTGGAGACACTCGAACCAGAGATCCATCGCCAATGCGCAGAGCCGACGAGACACTGTCCCTCCCTGCCTGTTGATGTAGCACAGGGCAGTGGTATTGTCTGTAAGCAGCGCTACAGTCCTCCCCGCCACTAAGGGGCGGAAAGAACGTAGGGCAAAGTGAACCGCCAGCAGTTCTAGATAGTTTATGTGGAACTGAGTCAGTTTTGGCGGCCACCGGCCCCCCACACACAGGCCTTCAATGTGGGCCCCCCACCCCCACAAGGAAGCATCTGTGGTGATAGTCGCAGTGGGAGTTGGCAGATGGAAGGGAGCTCCCTGGCAGATGTTGTTCTCTGACCCCCACCTCTGTAGCGACTGCAGAGTCCCGGCTGGGATGGTAAACCTCTTTTGAGGTGAGTCTCTGAGAGGGCGAAACTGGCGAAGAAACCACAACTGTAGGCCTCTCATTCTCAGTTTTGCGAAAAGTAGCACGCTTGTCATCGCCGCCATCAGCCCCAGCATCTGCTGAAGCTGCTGTGCTGTGCCCCACTTTCGCCTCTGAAGCAGTTGTACCAGACCGACAATGTCCTTTGCCCTCTGCGAAGACAGGTATGCACGATGCTGGTTCGTAACCAGCAAAGCCCCTATGAACTGCACTGTCCTTGACGGAGTAAAATGAGATTTCTCCAAATTGACCTGCAACCCCAAGGTGTCGAGAAGACGTAGAGTGATGGCAATGTGCGTTGACAAACTTTCCCTCGACTTCGCCACAAGGAGCCAGTCGTCGATGTATGGAAAAACGACAACTCCCTGAAGACGGAGATGGGCAGCCACAACGCTCATCATCTTCGTAAACACCCGAGGTGCAGTGGACAGGCCGAACGGAAGGGCTTTGAACTGGAAGTGCTGGGAACCCACTGCAAACCTCAGGAAACGCCTGAACTCCAAATGGATGCTGACATGGAAGTAGGAAACCTTGAGGTCCAGGATCGCCATCCAGTCCCCTTGGTTGATGAGGGGCAGGATTGTTTGCAGCGTGGCCATTCTGAACTTCTGGTACAGAATAAATTTGTTCAGATTCTGAAGATCCATAATTGGTCTTAAGCCCCCCTCCCTTTTGGGGACCAGGAAGTAGCGAGAGTAAAAACCTCCCGTCCTGGCTTCCGCCGGAACTCTCTCTATGGCTTGTTTCTGTAGGAGGTTGTTCACCTCCGCCAGCAGAGGTGGGGAAGGGGGAGTGGTGATCACCACGGATTGGTTCGGAATCTGCACAAACTCTATTTTGTAGCCCTCTTCTATGATGGACAGAGCCCACCTGTCTGTAGAGATCAACTCCCAGGCAGGTAGGAAAGGGCGGAGGTGGATAGATGTTGAAGTGGGGGCGATGAAGCGTGCCACAAGAAAGTCAAAGGCCCTGCTTTTGAGGGCGAGCACCCTTAGATTTGCCAGCAGCCTGAGAACCATAGCTGTTCCTGTTGTTGCCTGAGTACGATGGTCTGTCAGGCTGGGTGGAGCGAGGTCGCCATTGCTGTTCTGGCGAAAATTTTTGAAAGGGCTTCTTGGCCCACAGTTTGTGCCACTGCTTCGCCTTAGGAGTCCTTGAGGTGGCCTGCACACCCAGGTTCCTAGAGATTTTCAGGCTCTTGTCGATTTCCTGCAGTGCACTGTCTGTGGTGGTGCTAAACAGGCCATCCCCCTCGAAGGGCAAGTCCTCGACAAAAGCCCTAGTGTCCTGCTGCAGGGTTGTTGATCTCAACCAGGAGTGCCAACGAATGCACACAGCAGACGTGATTGCCTTTGCCGACACGTCCACCATGTGCTTTGCTGCAGCCAATTGCTGCTTGGCCACAGCAAAGCCTTCTTTCTGCAGCTTCCTGGCTGCCGCCTTCTTGTCCTTGCTCAGGGAAGAGAGAAGAGGGGTGAGTTGTTCCCATACGGAGTACTGGTATCTAGCCATGCAAGCCGCATAATTAGATACCTTTACTCCCAGGGCCCCTGCAGAATATTTATTTATTTATTTATTTATTTTATAATTTCTATCCCGTCCTTCCCAACAAGTGGCTCAGGGCGGCTCACAACACAAGTACCACATAAATACAATTCAAGCATAAAAAGTTAAAATAATTAATACATTTAAAATTTATAAAACATTTAAAGCATTTAAACCATTAAATATTTAAGACATTAGGGACAGTAACCTCTATTATAACTACACCTGATTTCTTGTTTCTTGTTTCTTGTACCAGCTAGTCATAGGCCAGCCTGAAGAGGGTTGTCTTACAGGCCCTGCAGAACTGGGCAAGGTCCCGCAGGGCCCTCACCTCTTCCGGCAGCTGGTTCCACCAGGAGGGGGCCATGACAGAAAAGGCCCGGTCCCTGGTGGATTTTAAGCGGGCTTCTTTTGGCCCGGGGATAGCTAGGAGATTTCGAGTTCCCGATCTCAGTACTCTCTGGGGCACGTATGGGGAGAGACGGTCCTTCAGGTAGGCAGGTCCTAGGCCATATAGGGCTTTAAAGGTAATAACCAGCACCTTGTACCGGACTCGGTAAGCTATTGGCAGCCAGTGCAGATCCCGGAGCCCTGGCCGGATATGCTCCCGTCTTGGGAGTCCTAACAGCAGCCGGGCCGCGGCATTCTGCACTAGCTGTAGCTTTCGGGTTCGGCACAAAGGCAGCCCCATGTAGAGAGCATTGCAGTAGTCCAACCTCGAGGTGACCGTGGCGTGGATCACTGTTGCTAGATCGTCGCGCTCCAGGAAGGGGGCCAACTGCCTTGCCCGCCTAAGGTGAAAAAAGGCGGACTTGGCGGTGGCTGCTATCTGAGCCTCCATCGTTAAGGAGGGCTCCAATAGTACTCCCAGGCTTTTGACCCTGTCCGCTGCTATCAGCGGCGCACCCTCAAAAGCTGGTAGGGGGATTTCCCTCCCCGGACCCCGACGACTCAAGCAAAGGACCTCTGTCTTTGCCGGATTTAGCCTCAGCCTGCTCAGTCTGAGCCATCCAGCCACTTCCTGTAGTGCCCGGTCTAGATTTTCTGGGGCTGAGACCGGTCGGCCGTCCATGAGTAGATAGAGCTGGGTGTCGTCAGCATACTGGTGACAACCCAGCCCATACCTTCGGGCAATCTGGGCAAGGGGATGCATATAGATGTTAAATAACATCGGGGAGAGAACCGCCCCCTGAGGCACTCCGCAATCAAGCGTGCGCCTCTGGGATAGCTCACCCCCAATCGCGACCCTTTGTCCCCGACCGTCGAGGAAGGAGGAAAGCCACTGTAAAGCTAACCCCTGAATCCCCGCGTCGGCGAGGCGGTGGGTCAGTAACTGATGGTCAACCGTGTCGAACGCAGCCGACAGGTCCAACAACATCAGCACCGCCGAACCGCCCCGATCCAGATGCCATTGAAGGTCATCCACCAGGGTGACCAACACCGTCTCAGTCCCATGACCCGGGCGGAAGCCGGACTGGAGTGGGTCGAGGACGGAAGCGTCCTCCAGGAAAGTCTGTAACTGCATCGCCACTGCCCTCGATAAGCTTGCCCAAAAAGGGCAAGTTTGAGACCGGCCGGTAATGCGCCAATTGGGCCGGATCTAAGGTTGGTTTTTTCAAGAGGGGCCGGACCACTGCCTCTTTGAGCAGCGTTGGAAAATGCCCTTCCATCAGGGATCTATTTATGATATCCCGTATAGGATATCTAAGCTCCCTCTGGCAAGATTTAATAAGCCAGGAGGGGCAAGGGTCCAAATTGCAAGTTGTTGGGCATGCAGATAAGAGGATCCTATCAACTTCCTCCAGGCTGAGAGGACCGAAGCCATCCAGCACACAATCTGAAGACAGGCCCGGAGCCCCGGTTTCACTAACTGCCTCAAGTATGGCGGGAGGGTCGGGGCGGAGTGATGCGATCTTATCCGCAAAAAATTTCGCAAAAGCCTCACAGCCGATCTCCAATTCAGTAGAATTTGGTCTGCCTTGTGGCAGTGTTGTAAGATTCCGAATTATGTCAAATAATTGTGCCGGGCGTGAAGTTGCGGACGCAATCTTAGTCGCAAAGTATATTTTCTTTGCGGCTTTGACTGCCATCTCATAGGATTTCAAACTCTCTCTATAGGATGTTCGAGTCACTTCGTCTCGAGTACGCCGCCATTGTCTCTCTAGTCGTCTGAGTCCCCGTTTTTGCTGCCGCAACTCCTGGTTAAACCAAGGTGACGGCTTCAAATGGGGACGCAGAGGGCGCCTAGGTGCGACCTCCTCAATGGCCTTAGAGAGTCCATCATTCCATGACTCTACCAGGTCATCCAGGGAGTCGCCAGTGGGCCAGGAATCCCGTAGAGCCATTAGGAACCGTTCCGGGTCCATCAGGCTCCGCGGGCGAGCTAAAATACGCTCTCCACCTAAACAGGCTTGGGGTGACACCTCCACACGAGCCTTGAGGGGATAGTGATCCGACCATGGCACTGCTATAGTAGCAATATCGTCCACTAAAACTCCCGCCGCGAAAACCAGGTCTAACATGTGTCCCGCCTGATGAGTGGGTGTTGTAACAACCTGGGAGAGTCCCAGTGTCGCCATGGATGAAACTAGGTCCAACGCCTGACTGGAAGCTGCGTCGTCGGCATGGACGTTGAAGTCACCCAAGACCAATAGCCTAGGGTACTCCAACGCCCAGCCCGCCGCCGCCTCCATCAGGGATGGTAAGGCGCTAGCTGGTGCGTTAGGCGGTCGGTACACCAGCCAGATCGCCAACCCCTCCCCAACGTCCCACATCAGGCCGGCACATTCCACGCCTGGAATCTCTGGGGCCGGGAGAGCCCTGAAGGAGTAAGCCTCTCGTATGAACAGTGCCACTCCTCCCCCCCGCCCGCTAGTCCGGGACTGGTGGAAGACCGAGTATCCCGGGGGGTCATTTGGGAGAGAGCCACAGTCTCCCCCTCCCGCACCCAGGTCTAGGTCACGCAAGCCAGGTCCGCATTCTGCTCCAGCAGGAAATCCCGAAGGATCATGGTCTTATTGTTAATGGACCTGGCATTACATAACATCAGTGACGGAGGCGAGTGCATTTGTCTGGCCACACTACCTGTCACCATCGGGATGGGACACAGGCTGGAAAGTGGCCGAGCACCACTACGTCTCGGCCCCCTTCGCCTATGAATCTGCCTGTTCCCACCGTCATACCTTCCCCTCCCCAGGAGTAGCGGAATCCCCAGGCCAATCATCAACTCCTGGTGAACACCAGCTCAATAGCTGGTAGTAAAAAATACCTCTAACCTCTTTTAGTTCTTATGTTCTAATCAATCACTAATGCCAACTACCAATCCATTAATTCTCAAATTTAATTCCAAATTAAGTCCTTCAACTAACCCCCACTAACTCCTTAGCTAAGAGTAATAAATTACTAAATCCCTTGGCTCCTTAATTAAAACCCCTACCCCTAGTCCTCATCTCTTATTAATTTGCCAACGTAATATAACAACGTAGCTAATTAAAACTAGTTAAAAGACCAATAAATAGTTAATTATCTACTTTTACAGAATTGGTAGTTAAGAACAATAGAATTAAAGGGGAAAGTGCAGCTATTTATAAAGTGACTGTGCAATAAAATACAAAGTTCTTCTTTTGTATTATTAAAGTGCGGTCGTGTCCGGAAGGTGCAAGGCAAGCAAAAAACAAAGAGTTTAGTTCTTATTCTCGAGCAGTGTGAGAGCATAGTTCTTATTGTTGGAGGGTGGCGGCGAGGTAGCAAGGGAAGGGGGTCATGCAGTCTGAGAACCCGAGGCAGCCTCCGCGCAGCACCAGGGGCCCGGGGAGGTACTAGCTCCCCCCGTGTCCCTGCCGTCCCGCAGCCACTGCCCCAGGGACCCAAGACTGCTAGTTGGATTTATAATCCCCCTCTCCTTTTCCACCAAACAACCTCCACTCACACCTCGCCTCGTCGGCAGTCTCGGCCTGCTCCCAGCTCTTGTTCTTCTACCTCTGGTCTCCAGTCGTCAGGGGAGGGGAGAAGGGGCCGTCGTTCCACTGGTAGCCTAGCTACCCTGGTACTTCGCCCCACCTTTCCCACAGTTACACTGGGGGCCGCCGTGAAGCTCTTCAGGCCTATACACCTTCGGTCTCGCTCACCAGGGGGCCGCCGCTCGTCCCGTCACTTTCCTCACTTCCAGTACTTCCCCAATGCCGCCGTGTAGCTCTCCCGAGCCTGAGCAGCCTCGTGTAAAAAACCACCGTCAATCACTCCTCCAAGCACCGCCCGCACTTTCCCGAGCGCCGCCCGCACCCTCGCCTTACACCGATCAGCACGGTCCCAACTAGCCTTCACTCCCGGGCCACAGTTGCTCGCATTCCGGGCTGCACTGCCTCTCACCACCTCAACATCGGCGTCGTTAGGCAGCCCTCGCTGATAAGTGCATTCGTGTTCTTTCTCTGGGAGGAGCGGGCTTTTCGCGTTCTTTCTCCGGGAGGGGGGGGGGCGAAACAAAGTCCTGAGACATTCGCCGTCAGCATTCGTGTTCTTTCTCCGGGAAGAGGGGCTTTTCGCGTTCTTTCTCCGGGAGGAGGGGGCGAGACAAAGCCCTAACGCGCTCGCCGTCAGCTCCAACAGCAGTTCAAATAACGTAAATGGTTTTAAAAGATGTATCTTGGTGTTATCGGCGATATTTCGTCAGAGTTTGATGTTATATCAGGAGCTCAGCAAAGGAGCTCCGTGTCTGTCGCCACCATCTTAACCAGACATAATATGACGCCTATACACCTGAATACACCATGGGAAGAATACACCTTTCTTCCCATGTTGTCCAGCTTCTTTCCCTCCTTGTCGGGTGGGGATGAGTGGACCTTTCGTGCCTTGGATGAAGAAGAGATGACCACTGAGTTCAGTTTCGGATGGGTGAAAAGGAACTCAGCCCCCGTCTTCTGAGCCCTGTACATGTGGTCCAGCCTTCTGGATGACACTGGAGTTGAAGATGGTTTCTTCCAGGGCTCCTTCACTGCCTGTAGAATCACTTTGGTGACCGGCAAAGCAATTGCTGTGGATGTGTCCCTCTGCATAATGTCAAAGACATTATCATCCACGATGGGTTGTGGTTGCGTCACAGGCAGGGAGAGGGAGGTTACCATCCTCTTCACTAGGTCGCCATAGGACTTCAGATCCTCCGATGGCAAAATCGGGAGATCTTCGGTCGTCTGGGACCTAGGCGAAGGCTCCAGGGCACCCTCCTGTGTGTCGGCACCGCTCTCAGAGTCCGATGAAGAGGACTCCCGGTGCTCAGAAAGGATCGGCGTCGATTCCCGGACCAGCGAGCAGATTGACATCAATGGTCGTCGACGAGTCTCAGCCACTGATGTAGTGCGCCTCTCCGGAGGGATCGATGCCGATGGTCTTCGGGAATGGTGCAACAGCCTCGACATACAGGATGCCTCGGACTGTTGATCCCATTCTGCAAACTCCCTCAGTGGATACCACTGATAGGTACGGATAAGGATAGGAGGGCGGCCATTGACGCTGCTCCCACGATGGTAGCGGTGGGAAACGGTGTGCTGCCATGGAGGGCTCTAGCTCCCATCTGCCTCTGGGTTCCATCGGGGGAGATGGATCCATTGGCGCCGAAGCCTCCACTTCTGAGATCGACCCGCTCCTGCTGTGACGTCGCGACCCGGATGACGAGGATTGCTGGATGAGGTGGATCTCCTGCTCAGACATCAAGAGACGGTGTTGTTGGGTACTGCCTCTCGATGCCAAAGGGCTGTGGCACGGGGACGCCAGGATCTTCCTTGGCGGGGCAGTCGATGCCGAAACGTTGTGCGATGGTGATGGAGTGCGGGGCCTCTTCCTCTTCTCTTTGGCCTTTTTCGGGGTGGATGCTCAGGTCCCCGAGTCATCCCGACGCTTCTTAGCGGGCGTTTCCACTGATCCATCATGGGATCGTTTCGTGGAGGAGCCTCGCTCAGTCGGCATTTCGGTCACGACCAGGGTCACATCGGCCGATGTGACCATCGGGGCCGGGGTGTCTGTCATGGTCAATGCCGACGGGCCCGATGCCGATCTTTGAGGGCAGAGTGCCGATTCAGTTAGAGCCGCCAAAAGCCGCACCGCCCGGTTCTTCCTCGTTTGCTTGGCGAAGCGGAGGCAATGTGGGCAGGACTCCACATGGTGCACTTCACCCAAGCAGAGAAGACACAGAGAATGGCCGTCTGGGGGGGGCAATCTTCTTCCCGCAGGAACGGCACCGTTTGAAAAACCCCCAGCGACTTTCCATAGACTCCAGTCGCTAAAAACCCGCTCAGAGTCCTCTGAGGGGGAAAAAACTTTTGGGGAAACAAACAAGGGGGAAGGCCCCGGAGGGCAGTCCGACACACACACACACAAACTCTTTTTTTTTTTTTACTAACTAACTAACTATCTACTCTAAGAAAACAACAAATGGGCTATATACACGAGAAAAGGCAAAAAAAGATATCTCACCGACCGGGGACACAAAAGGTGAACCTCTCCGTGCAGCAGTCAGAAAGGAACTGGCGGGATCCCCGTGCTGGCGCCGGTGAGCATGCGTACTGGGACGCCTGCGCATGCCCATTGGCGCTGAGCGCGGAAAAATCCCGGGCTTTTCAGATACCGATTCGGGGATTGGCGCAGGCACTCTATCCCATGGGTGTGAAGCACAGAGACCACGAAGAAGATCCAGTGTTTCCTCTAAGCTGCAGAGTCTTGTGAGCCAAAATTCTACTTTGTGAGCTACTGGTATTAAAGTGGTGAGCGACTGCATCAATTATTGTGCTCTGGGGTCATCCTTCCTGAGCTAAAACAAAAATGTGTGAGCTAGAGGCTAAAAATCTGTGAGCTAGCTCATGCTTAACTCAGCTTAGAGGGAATACTGCACATAATCCCAAAGCACTAGCTCCCCAAGGCTAAGCCAAACAGAACCAATCTATGCGGAAGGATGATTTTGGATGCATACAAAATGGTCTCTAGTCCAGAGAGGCTTAAACCTATGAATCTTGAAAGAGTGGCTAACACACACACACACCCATGACAGTTCCCCCACCAACCCCTGGCATGCATAATGCTTTATCCTTACAGCAAGTGGAGTAAAGTACTATTCAGTTTACAGAGAAGAAAGAGCCAAAGGGATGTGGAGCGGGGACACCCAAGGACTACCCCAAGGTTTGGGGTTTAAACAGAGAGCTGAACCCAAGATTCTCAGATTTGCATCTCACACATTCCGTGTCAAAAGGCCAGCATGGTTCAACGATAATGTTAGATTAAGGCAACACACCCACAAGGTTCAAATCTTTCCCCAGGTATGGGATTCACTAGGTAGCTTTGGGATGCCATTACTAAGTCAGGGGGAGCTGGAGAACTCCCAGAGTTACGGCTGATCCACAGACAACAGAGAGCAGTTCCCCTGGAAAAAATGGCTGCTTCAGAGGGTTGGACTCTGTAGCGTTTGGCCCCGCTGAGATCCCTCCCCCAACCCCCACCCCTCTTCAGACTCCACCCCTAAATCTCCAGGGATTTCCCAAATTGGATCTAGCAACCGTAGCCGGTGACCAATAGGGCACTCGCTATCAGCCTAGCCTCCCAGATCCCCTACAGAGGAAGAGAAAATCACTTATGCCACCTGAGCTTCTCGGTGAGAGAAAAAGGGGATCAATTTGAAAGCACTGAGGTCCACTTGGAAAGGTCAGCGGAGGTGCCCCGCCCACAACAGGTGGGCTGACAGTTGGCTGTTATTCCCTCATGTGGTTGCTCGGCAACTAAGTAGAACCATTTTCAGACCAGAATCAGGACTGCTGTTTAACGGTCCCTACAGCTGCTTCCGACCTCCCGTCCATCAGAAACCAGGCCATGGAATGCCCCTTTCCTCGGCTCCGTGCCCACGACCCTTGGTAGCCTACGCTGCCGCCCATCACACCCATCCCGCCTTCTCTGTACCTCAAAATGGCAACCCCCATTGTCCAGCAGCAGTATCCGCGCCCTCCCCCCTATCCCCAGCAGTGGGTCGTCCAAGGCGCCGCCATCGTGGTGAAGCCGCGCGATTACGTGCTCCTGTCGCTCTTCAACACCATCTTCCTGAACACCTTCTGTTGTGGCTTCGTGGCCCTCATTTACTCCATCAAGGCCAGGGACTGCAAAGTGGTGCACGACCTCGAAGGGGCCACCCGCTACGGCAAGACCGCCAAGATCCTCAACATCGCGGGCATCGTCCTCGGCATCATCGTCTTCATCGTCGTCATTGCCCTGTCCGTCACCGTGGCAACGGACATCCTCAAGAAATGGCACTCCATGCGATGGTCCCTTGGCCAACTGGGCTTGTACCACCGGCATAACTAAGGTCCACATCTGGAGCCACCTCAGTCTGATTTCTATCCCCAGGGAACAGCAGCTGCCCTTTCTTCAACAGACGCAGTACCTTCTCCACACACAACAAGCCACCCCAGGGCACCCCTAAGACTTCTGGAATGGCAGACGTCTTCCACTCCGGGGATTCCTCTTTGCTGCCAAAAGTGGCAAGACACAGGGCCTATCATCTCCGAATCAACACGGAAGCTAAAGCAGAAACAAAAAGACGGTCTCTGCTCCAACTTTCAGCGTTGCGACAGGAATAGTCACTGTTTCCCCCCACCCCCAATGTTTGTTTTGATACATCTCACGCTAAAGGGCTGTTTTAGAAATGTTTTAGGGCTGTTTTAGAAATGTTGAGTCGGGGGTGAACGGCGATCCAAACCAAAAATGAAACCATTTAAACGAAAGCGATGCGACTCGGCTTTTCTTTAGGGAGGGGAGGAACGACGGTCCTCAGCATTTTAACCCACCCCAAAGCCCTCCTTCAGCCATTTCTAGGTCCGGTACTGCAGGCACGAAAACCATTTTGTATGTTCGTAATCTGCACATGGCAAGGTCCTCCCAAGACTGGGCCATTCAGACCACAAGAGCCTCTCCTTCACAGCTGCTCACTTTTTGGATGCGACTTGCTAACCCAGGGGCGGCCAATCTTGCTTAACGTAAGAGCCACACAGAACAAACATCAGGTGTTTGAGAGCCGC
Organism: Heteronotia binoei; assembly: GCF_032191835.1. Taxonomy (NCBI): domain Eukaryota; kingdom Metazoa; phylum Chordata; class Lepidosauria; order Squamata; family Gekkonidae; genus Heteronotia; species Heteronotia binoei. The sequence goes on along the minus strand of NC_083242.1, from coordinate 12,911,384 downwards.
AAGACATGAACAACAGACCTTTGAGAGAAGGCAGACAGGAAGATAGATGGGGAGGGAGAGGGAGCTGGAAAGGAAACAACTCTAAATGCAGTCTCCAAGCTGCCAGCTGGCTTGGCAAAGTGATTTAAAGAGACAGATGCCTTCTCCGAGCCAGCTGACAAGGTGAGGGGTGCTTCAAAACCCACACAATATGTTTAAACGAACCACATGTGGCTCCCAAGCTGCACTTTGGCCACCCTGTGCTAAACCTTCTACAGGGAGTGGTGGGAGCATGGAGGGGGGTGCACCAAACTGTCTTCACACAGCTCCCGACCCGGTGTTCCGAATGGCACAATCTGGGAAGACTGTACCAGCTGCTTGTTTTCCTTGCATACCTTGGTGGACTTGGGTACACGACAAACTGCTAGGCAAAGGAGTGGGCAGTTTTTTTGCTAGGGAATGCGCTGCCATTCCTGGTGGAAGCCCACAAATGGGGCAAAACTCGCTTGGTATATCCTGCAGCTATTAAGAAGGTATCACACGCCCTATAAAGCAAGGCACTTACCACGGACGCTAGCAGAATAGGGATCCGAATAATCCACCAATAAGCCATGTTCTCATTCAGGGCCCAGCACCTACAACAGGAAGGAGGAGATGGAGGAGGAGGAGGAATTGGATTTCTACCCCACCTTTTGCTAACCAAAGGAGTCTCAGAGCAGCTTACAAATCTCCTTTCCCTTCCTCTCCGCACTACAGACACGCTGTGAGGTAGGTGGGGCTGAGAGAGCTCTGACAGAAACTGCTCTTGAGCAGAACAGCCCTGAGGGAACTTGTGACTGACCCAAGGTCACATCAGCAGGTGTACGTGGAGGAGTGGGGAATCAAACCCGGTTCTCCCAGGGAAGAGTCCGTGCGCTTAACCACTACACCAAACTGATACGCATAGTTCAGCACAGGTTAGTCGAATCGGCAGGAAAAGCTGAACTGCGAATCTCAGATTCCATCAGGTTTACTTTGCCAAGCTCCATGGGCTCTTACAAAGGGTAGAAGTACCAGAGAGCTAGGGGAAGTAAAGCCACGGCGTACAACCATGGGATAATTTAACTAGCTGTTGTTAACAGATGGCCCAAACATGGGCTGCTGTGTGCTAGATGTGGAATAGATTTATGTCAGTGCATTAATGCCGGCTAAAAAGTAAAGGTAAAGGTAGTCCCCTGTGCAAGCACCAGTCATTTCCGATTCTGGGTGACGTTGCATCACAACATTTTCGCGGCAGACTTTTTAATGGGGTGGTTTGCCATTGCCTTCCCCGGTCATCTACCCTTTTCCCCCAGCAAGCTGGGTACTCATTTTGCCAGCCTCGGAAGGATGGAAGGCTGAGACAATGTTGAGCCGGCTACCTGAACCCAGCTTCCGCCGGAATAGAACTCAGGTCGTGAGCAGAGAGCTCAGACTGCAGTACTGCAGCTTTACCACTCTGCACCATGGGGCTCCTATTAATGCTGGCTGGTAGAGAATAAATTATTGACAGGGCAAAGATCTCCGAGAAGGCTCTGAAACTAGGATTTTTGAAACCCAAAACAAGCCTGTATCCTGGTTTCACTGAACTAGCCCGGGTTAAAATACTCCCGGTTTCCCCTGCAGTCTGAACTGGGGTGGTAAATAACAAGTTCAAACGAGAGCAACAGAAGCTGGTTTTATCCGACCCCAAATATAATGAGCACCCTGGTCCCCATTCTCATGACCACTAAAGCTGAATGAAGCCACTGTTGCAGGCCACGTCTGCACTGTGCTGCTCCACCCTACGTGGCACTGATTCCGAGGCAGCCTCGATCGCCACTTACTCTGTGTTCTCCTTCAGGTATTTAGCAGCCATCCAGGGAACCACAAAGGCCACGGGGGTCCCTGCAAGTAAAAAAAAATAATCCCATGAAGCCTCCAAACAAAGCACCTGATACCAAGCCTCAATTTGGACAGGAGCTCACAGGAGCGGCGCTCTGGAACGTCTAAACGTTATGGTGCAGTACTTCAGTCCTAAGCTCTGCTCAAGACCTGAGTTCAATCCCTGGTGGAAGCTGGGTTTTCGGGTAGCCGGCTCGAGGTTGACTCAGCCTTCCATCCTTCCAAGGTCGGTCAAATGAGTCCCCAGCTTGCTGGGGGGAAAGTGCAGATGACTGAGGAAGGCAATGGCAAACCACCCCGTAAAAAGTCTGCCATGAAAACGTTGTGAAAGCAATGTCACCCCAGAGTCAGAAATGACTGGTGCTTGCACAGGGGACCTTTCCTTTCCTTCTTACACCCCTCCCCCTCAATACTTGCTTCTGGGCTCCATTGTTCAAACCCCTTATGAGAATTTTGCTGAACTCTTGAGATTTTGATAAACTTTCTCATATTTCCCCCCACCAAAAAATAACCAAAACATAGAAAGCAGACAGATGGAAACCTTCATCATGCCACTATGGCCACATAGGAGAAAGTAATTGAAAAAGTATGATGGGAGTCAGGTTTTATGATGACAATTCTAATTCAAGAAGCATTTTCAGGTCGCTGCGGAGCTGATACGATTGAATCCACCCAGTGATGTCAGAAGTCTATGGCATATGCAAATAAGTTGTTCAAATGAGTTCCGGCGCCTCTTTGTCTCTTTTATTGTAGCAGGAACTCCTTTGCATATTAGGCCACACACCCCTGATGTAGCCAATCCTCCAAGAGCTTACAGTCGGCCCTGTAAGAAGAGCCCTGTAAGCAAGGGTGTCGAACTCATTTGTTATGAGGGCTAAATCTGACATAAAAGAGACCTTGTCAGGCTGGGCCATATGTGTACCTATTTAAGATTAGGTTAAAAACACTTAAAACATGATTAAAACATTAGCACTCGTTGGTCTTAAAGGTACTTTCTTTGTATTTCTCCCATGGGATCCAGGGAACTGGGCAAAGGAAACTCTGGCTCTTTCCTTTCTTACCCAGGAGCCTAGGAGGGGAAGGAGACTCAGCCAATAGAAGAAAGAGAAGTTTGGCTCAGTAGCTCTGCTGTGCAATTGAGAGAGCCTGGCAAAGCAAGCTCTCCCTCTCCCCCTTTCCTCCCAAGTGTGGAGCCTCATCCAATGGAAAAAATAGAGGTCTTGTTCTGTAGCTCCTGTGCGATTGAACAAGCCTTGCAAAGCAAGCTTGTTATGCAGAAGAAAGCAGATGACAGCCAGTTGTTTGGGGGGCAGATAGGAGCCCTCCAGGGGCCTGATTCAGCCCCTGGGCCACAAGTTTGACACCCCTGCTAAGCTCTTGGAGGATTGGCTACATCAGAGGTGTAATTGCTGAATGGAGTATCTGAGTTCTGGGCCTGAATACTTCCAGTTGTATGATGGCAGAGAGATTCATCGAGGGAGGGGTGTTGCCAGCAGGCTTGCCTTGCAGGCCTCTGATTGGCTGTTGCTGCTGCTGGAAAGAAGATGGTTGGATCTTTGGCCCAGTCCAGCAGGGTTTATGACAAACCACGGGACAGTCGATAGCACTGCCTGGATTTTGCAACAGCGCTTTACTGATGCCCCTCTGCATGTAGAAAGCTAGCCTCTTAGGGAGAAGGATACAGCCTAGCCTTGCCCACGAACAATGCTTTTCTTAGCGCAGGACATTTGTTGGGGTGCAGCATGCTCTTTTGCAAATGGGGCTACCATCTCATGCAGCCTGGATCAATACAGTCTGAGAAACTCTTTGCCCGTCGTGTAGACTAGATCAGCTCACTATCAGAAGGCAGTCTCTGGGAATTCCCCAGAATTACAGCTCATCTGTAATTATCAATTTGGAGATCAGGTCCCCTGGAGAAAATGGCTGCTTTGGAAGGCGGAGTCTATGGCATCATGCCCCACTGAGGCCCCTGTCCCACCTCCAGTACTCCCTTCTAAGCTGTCTTGTGAGCCAAACTTCTACTCTGGGAGCCACTGGCATTGAAATTGTGAGCTACTGTACAGGTTAGCTAAGCCAAAAAGATGCGAACCAGATGCTAAAAAACTGTCAGCTAGCTCACCCTAACTCAGCTTAGAGGGAACACTGTCAAACGTCTCCTCCTTACCCCAGCCGAGGTACAGGTAGAGGGTGTAGTAATTCTTCTCCGAAAAAACAGCTCCGATCAGAAGCTTGTACAGGTAGACAGCCTCCACCAGGAACCAATAGTGATTGGCCAAAATGCAGTACTGCATCACCACCTGGGCCACTCGGCAGCCAATCGCAGCCTGGGAAAAGCAACAGAAGGAACAGGTTAAGGATAAAGCCGACATACCTCAGTCTTCCCAATGAAACAAGAAAAGAGGGCTGCCTGCCGGCCCACGGTGCAGAGCAGCATCTGCTGGTCTTCACGGTGTTCATGCAGCTTTAATAAGACTGGCATCTCCGTTGCTGGACTGTACCACTTGAAAATGCAGGTGGAGACAGGGTTGCATGTTGGAACGCTCCCACTATAAAACATCCCCTAAGTGTAGAAAAGTAGGTCTGTGGAAAAGATTGTAATCACACAGTTTGAGCCAGTTTGATGTAGTGGTTAACTGCACAGACTCTTATCTGGGAGAACTGGGTTTGATTCCCCACTCCTCCATTTGCAGCTGCTGGAAGGGCCTTGGGTCAGCCATAGCTCTTGTAGGAGTTGTTCTTGAAAGTGCAGCTGCTATAAGAGCTCTCTCAGCCCCACCTACCTCACAGGGTGTCTGTTGTGGGGGAAGGAGATAAAGGAGATTATAAGCTGCTCTGAGACTCTAAGATTCAGAGTATAGGGTGGGACATAAATCCAATATCATCATCATATTCTTATTCACAGTGTGTGGAGAAGGGGGACGGGTTTCCCCCCTTTAAAAACAAGGAAGCATTCATCTTCCAATCTCCCCCCCGCCCCGTTTGCATTTAAAAACAATAGAAGAAGAGTTGGATTTATACCCCACCCCTTCACACAAAGTCTGGAAGCAGTTTACAATCCCGTTCCCTTCCTCTTCTCACAACAGACACCCTGTGAGGTAGGTGGGGCTGAGAGAGCTCAGAGGGAACCAGGACTGACCCAAGATCACCCAGCTGGCTGCATGTGGAGGAGTGGGGACTCAAACCCAGTTCTCCAGATTAGGGTCCACTGCTCTTAACCACTGAACCACACTTAACACTACAAACAAATTGATTTAGGAGCTAAAGTTCTCACACAATACCCAATTCTGCATACGCCATCAATTTCTGGGCTGCCTTCCACAAGCATAGAATCCACGCAGCCCGTTTCTGCAATCCGCAGAGTAATCTCAGGTCCACATGATGCAGCAGAATGTGGTTTTCCCAACCACAGCGCAAAGTCACATTTTTCAATGCTCCCCTGAGGACTGGGCTAGAACCTTGTTCTGTATTTGAAAAGACAACTAAGGGGGGACACGCTAGATGTTTATAAAATTCTGCACAGGGTGGAGAGAGTGGACAAAGAGAACTTTTTCTACCTCTCTCCAAACAGTAGAACTCGAGGAAACTGATGAGCAGTAGGTTCAGGATGGACAAAAGCGGGGGGTGGGGAGAGGAAAAAGGGGCACAAGCCCTTTAAGGGCTACTGCGGGCCAGGTGTTGGTGGTGGGGATTTAAACCGGCTTGGAAAGCATAGCGAGGCCGGCTGGTGAGGGAGCACCGGTGTCAGGAAGGCTGTTGGATGTAGACCGAGGATAAAGCGCACCTGCAAGCTGAGTCGGCTCTGGACTGTGTTATTTTGTGACAGCGCGCAACCTGGCTAAATTAAGAGCCACATAGAATAAACATCAGATATTTGAGGGAGGGAGATAGATAAGATTAGATAAGGAGAGAAAGAGAGAGAGAAAACACAGATAAAAGATCGACAGGGAGGGAGGGAGAGATGGAAAGAAAGAAGATGATGATGATGATATTGGATTTATATCCCGCCCTCCACTCCGAAGGGTCTCAGAGCAGCTCACAATCTCCTTTCCCTTCCTCCCCCACAACAGTCACCCTGTGAGGTGGGTGGGGCTGGAGAGGGCTCTCACAGCAGCTGCCCTTTCAAGGACAACCTCTGCCAGAGCCATGGCTGACCCAAGGCCATTCCAGCAGGTGCAAGTGGAGGAGTGGGGAATCAAACCCGGTTCTCCCAGATAAGAGTCCGCACACTTAACCACTACACCAAACCGGCTCTCCAAACCGGCAACTTTAAATGCATTCTCCAAGCTGCTGGCTGGCTCAACTTGGATAAGTGGTTTGGAGAGAGAAATGCCTTCTCCAAGCTGGCTGACAGGATGGTGGGGGCTTTGATGACCACACAATGTGTGTGAAAGAGCCACTTGTGGCTCCCAAGCCAAAGTTTGGCCACCCCTGGACAAAAGGAAGCAAGGCCAAGAGATGTCCTCCTGACCTTTTCGGTACATCCAAGGACATGACAACTCACATCGTGGCTCAGCAAGGCCTCCCAATCGGACATCTGAAAGACCTCCTTCCCCCACATCTTCTCCAGCAATGAATCCTTCACGATCACCGACACCGCCCGGAGCCCGAAAGAGGCAAAGAGATTTGCGTGGATGTAGTTCCGGGTGCAACGCAGCTTCCTGCAGGACCAGAAACAACATGGTGCTCAAAAGTGGGAAGGCAGTCCACCCTCTCCCTAACCCAAAGCCCCCTGTGTCCACTCGCTTGTTTGAGGGCCTGAACTCCCAATCAAAAGCTCTCTGGGAAGGCCAGCATCATTTCAAAACCAGCCGCAGCAATTTAAAACGCGGGAAACTGGTAAAGATCAAAGCTGTTAGCATAAAAAGGGGGAAACCAGCACAATAAAAATCACAGCAGTAAAAGCAGTGAACTACTGAGCAAGATGAAGAAGACTGCAGATTTATACCCCGCCCTTCTCTCTGAATCAGAGACTCAGAGCGGCTTACAATCTCCTTTATCTTCTTCCCCCACAACAGACACCCTGTGAGGTGGGTGGGGCTGAGAGGGCTCTCACAGCAGCTGCCCTTTCAAGGACAACCTCTGCCAGAGCGATGGCTGACCCAAGGCCATTCCAGCAGGTGCAAGTGGAGGAGGGGGGAATCAAACCCAGTTCTCCCAGGTAAGAGTCTGCACACTTAACCACTACACCAAACTGGCTCTCAGATGCAGTGGGAATCAACCCAGGAGACAAAGCAAGCAGAAAAAACAATTCAGGAAGATAATACAGTCAACCAGAAGCAAACCATAAAAGCTTATCTTTTGTTTTTAAAAAGATTACTAATTGATGTTCCAGCTTTGTCCTCTACAGCCGTCTTCTGTCTATCCCCATTCTTTCCCAAAGTGTGTAACTCTCTTCCCCGATGGCTATTTTAATCCTGGATGTTTACCGAGTTTCTACCTCCCTATCACTCAACAGAATACTTGAACCCCTCTTAAAGCAACTGAGGTTCCAATGTTGCTCTGTTGTGGATTTTTATCTGTTGCGCATGCCACTTTGAAAAGCAGCTCACAAACCTCTTCAAAAGCCAACACAGCCGTAGAAAGGGGATTCCAGAGGTAAAGGTGCCAACACCGAGAAAGCCTTGTCATTGAGCTTTTTAAATTTTCTGCTCTTTAGGAATGTTTCTTATTTATTTATTGAGCACGTCCCCTGTGCCCATACGCTTTCGTCAGTGTTCATAAACAAACCACACAATTCTGCAGGGCTTCACAGTGACAATGATAAGCAAAAATGGTCAACTACCAACCCCAGGGTGTTCTCAGTGAACGAAGACCCAGTGAGCAATACCTGAAGACAGTAAGGATGAGGAGAGCCAGGATCAGGGCCAGCAGCGACAGGGAATAGCCCACCGTGTAGATGACTTTGAAGCCCACCATCAACCGGTGGGCCCCTTCCTGTACCAAAGAGAAAGAAGAAGGAAAGAGGAAGAGAAGAAGAAATTGTATTTATACCCCACCCTTCACTACCCAAAGCAGTCTCAGAGTGGCTTAGAATCTCCTTTCCCTTCCCCTCCCCACAACAGACACCCTGTGAGGTCAGTGGGGCTGAGAGAACTCTGAGAGAACTGCTCTTGAGAGAACAGCTCTGAGAGAACTTGTGGCTGACTCAAGGTCACAGCAGGTGCATGTGGAGGAGTAGGGGATCAAACCCGGTTCTCCCAGATAAGAGTCCGTGCACTTAACCACTACACCAAACTGGCTCTCAGAGAGCCGCTGAGAAAAGCTACAACAGTCTCCTTCCCAGCCCACCAAGTGGTTAACATAAGAACATAAGAGAAGCCATGTTGGGTCAGGCCAATGGCCCATCCAGTCCAACACTCTGTGTCACACAGTGGCCAATATATGTGTAATGTATATACATACATATACACACATACACACACACATATATATATATTTATACTGTGGCTAATAGCCACTGATGGACCTCTGCTCCATATTTTTATCCAATCCCCTCTTAAAGCTGGCTATGCTTGTAGCCACCACCACCTCCTGTGGCAGTGAATTCCACATATCAATCACCCTTTGGGTGAAGAAGGACTTCCTTTTATCCGTTTTAACCTGACTGCTCAGCAATTTCATTGAATGCCCACTTGTTCTTGTATTGTGAGAAAGGGAGAAAAGTACTTCTTTCTCTACTTTCTCCATCTCCATGGCTGTAGCACCATTCTGAGTTCAGAAGTTATCGTTTACTGAAAGCTCTGGCTTTCAGGATAACCTTTTTTGGATAGTTTCAGGTGGACGGCAGCTGTGTTGATCTGCAGCGGAAGAGATGGATTCGAGTCCCCTAGCACCTTAAAGGCCAATTAAACTTCCAGGGTATAAGTCTTTGAGAGCCAAAGCAGTCCTTCATCATATACCTGATGCTTTGACTCCTGAAAGAGTATATAAATTCCGTTTTTTGTATTTTTGTAATTGTGTTTGTGTGTGCGTGTGTGTACGCACATGCACCTGGAGATCATGGACCCCTCCAGAGAGCCTGGAGGATATTCAGAGAGGAGGCTGACTAAAGCCTGTCCCTGCCCCCCCAACTGCTGGTATTCCAAGGAGGCCCTGTTAGAAGAGCCCTGTAAGCTCTTGGAGGATTGGCTACATAAGAGGGGTGTGGCCTGATATGCAAAGGAGCTCCTGCTCCAAAAAAAGCCCTCATGTAAACTGCTTCAGGCCCTCTTTATGGAGAAAAGCAGAGCACTAATAACGCAAGTTAAGCCAATGAACATTCAACCCACCACGGGTGCTTCATCCCCAGCAACAAACCCTGGTCCTTTTCCCCTCCTCACCTCTTCATCGATGGCTTCCGTCTCCTCTTGGCACTGGGAATGGTCCCTCCAGGCCTCTGTCCCATTCAGGAGCGCCCAGCGCCCATCGGCCCCACACCTGCGGCTCACCACTCCGTGTCTAACTGCAAACACAGAAGGGGCCGAGCGTCAGGCTGAGGCATTCGGAAGAAGCTATTTTGAATCAGAAATCAGGGCTCGAGGTTGGGTGGGAGGGCACACGAAGGCAGCTTCTGTTAGGCTGATGCAGACAACTATACCCGATAGCAGACCTAATATGTATGGGATAGAGAAGATAGATAAAGAAGTCCTTTTCTCCCTTTCTCACAATACGAGAATTTGTGGGCATTCAACGAAATCACTGAGCGGTCGGGTTAGAATGGATAAAAGGAAGTCCTTCTTCACCCAAAGGGTGATTGATACTTGGAACTCACTGCCACAAGAGGTGGCGGCGGCTACAAGCATAGCCAGCTTCAAGAGATCCATCAGTGGCTATTAGCCACAGCGTATTGTTGGAACTCTCTATCCGAGGCAGTGATGCTCTGTCTTCTTGGTGCTTGGGGAGGGGGGCACTGGTGGACCTTCTGATGGCACTTGGGTTTTTTGGCCACTGTGTGACACAGAGTGTTGGACTGGATGGGCCATTGGCCTGGTCCAACACGGCTTCTCTTATGTTCTCTTAATACATAAAGTCTGCTCACTGCATGGGGATTGCCAGATGAGAATTCCCATGCTAAAGCCAGACGTGCCTCTCTGCCCAGGGTTTTTTTTTTTTTGCAGCAGGAACTTTTTTGCGTATTAGGCCACACACCCCTGATGTAGCCAATCCTCCTCGAGCTTACAGTAGGCCCTGCACTAAAAGCCCTGTAAGCTCCTGGAGGATTGGCTACATCAGGGGTGTGTGGCCTAATAGGCAAAGGAGTTCCTGCTGCAAAAAGAAGCCCTGCTGTAGCCAATGGGGGTGGCAAGGGGGATATGTGGCAAACTGCTTTTACATCATACAGCCACCAGGTGGAGCAGCTGCCACATGGTGGTCACGTCCTTTGTCACTGCTGTTCTTGGGCAAACAGGTTTCCAACTACCCTTCCCATGCAAGGAGCTGTCCACCACAGCCATGCAACTGGTAGTGCTGAAAGGCTTGGGCCAGAAAGTTCTTGCTCCAGGAACCTTTGCATTCACTTCATTTATATTTCCTACCTTTCTCCCCCCCCACCACCACCACCATGAGGACCCAAAGCAGTTTAGAAGAAGAAGAAGAAGAAGATATTGGATTTCTATCCTGCCCTCCACTCCGAAGAGTCTCAGAGCGGCTCACAATCTCCTTTGCCTTCCTCCCCCACAACAGACACCCTGAGAGGTGGGTGGGGCTGGAGAGGGCTCTCACAGCAGCTGCGCTTTCAAAGACAACCTCTGCCAGGGCTATGGCTGACCCAAGGCCGTTCCAGCAGGTGCAAGTGGAGGAGTGGGGAATCAAACCCGGTTCTCCCAGATAAGAGTCCGCACACTTAACCACTACACCAAACTGGCTTACAACCATCTCCTCTCCCCCACGTTGTCACAACAACCCTGTGAGGTAGGTTAGTCTCAGAGTGTGTTACTGGCCCAAATATCCTGGTCAACTTCTGCGGCAGAGCGGGGATTCAAACCTGGGTTTCCCAGATCCTAGTCCCAACATTCTAACCGTTAGCCCAGACTGGCATATGATGGTGGAGCCCACAGATGAGCGAGAGCAAGTGTGGACTAGTGGTCAGAGTGGGGGAAAGAAGAGGAGGACCCCGCCAAAAAATTAAATTAAGAACCTGAAAGGGTAAATGGATACAAATTAGGGGGCCCACCGTTAAGATCAATAAATGTACAACATAAATATTACAAATTAAAGAACAGATATATTATATACTTATTGTTACACCAGCACCATGTTTGCTTTTGGAAATGAATTTTCCGGACCAAAATAGGAGGGTAAGCAACTGAAATACCATTTTGGTTATAGGTACCTGACTTGGATGCAAGGTGAAATCACATGAGACTTTTTCCCCTCACGGGATTTATATCCCGCCCTCCACCCTGAATCTGAGTCTCAGCAGCTCACAATCTCCTTTATCTTCCTCCCCCACAGCAGACACCCTGTGAGGTGGGTGGGGCTGAGAGAGCTCTCCCAGAAGCTGCCCTTTCAAGGTCAGCTCTGAGATAGCTATGGCTGACCCAAGGCCATTTCAGCAGCTGCAAGTGGAGGAGTGGGGAATCAAACCCAGTTCTCCCAGATAAGAGTCTGCACACTTCACCACTACACCAAACTGGCTCTCTGACTTATTTATCACCTGACTTATATATCACCTTGTTGTCTTGGGTCACTGATGTCTATCAGAACACAATTCTCACTTGGTCCTACTTAAAACTGTTGGTCTTAAAGGTGCCACTGGACTCTTATTTTGTTCTGTTGCTTCAGAGCAACACGGCTGCCCACCTGGATCTAAAAGCAAGCTCAGTTCTTACTTGCTGATCTGGATTTTCAGCACCAGGGACAGAGACTCTGCAACTTCCAGTCAAGGGAGTCTTGTCCTTTGAGCATATGAAGCTGCCTTCTACTGAATCAGACCCTCGGTCCATCAAAGTAAGTATTGTCTACCCAGACTGGCAGCTGCTCTCCAGGGTCTCACACCTACTTGCCTGGATGCTTTTTAGTTGCAGATGCCAGGGATTGAACCTGGGACCTTCTGCTTACCAAGCAGATGCTCTACCACTGAGCCACCGTCCCTCCCTCCTTTCCTAGGGATTCATGTGGCTGTCTTTAGATTTGTTTTCCATTGGGAGGAAATTCTCAAGCTTAGAACTGGATCAAAGAAAGCGGCGAGATGGACAGGGAGGCTCCTGGAGAGATTCCACCTCACAGCCCTTTCAAGGAGGAACTGAGGGAACCGCGTGGGGGCCCCGCACCCACGTGGCTCTCCAAGCCAACTCAGAAACAGCCATACCTTTTTCGAACCAGGGCAAGTAAAAGGGGCAGGAGACATTGACCACGGTGCCTGGGCTCCCATCTGGCCAGCACGCGTACATATCAAACGTTCGATTGCAGAACAACCCTGGAAGAGACAGAAGCAAGACTGGATTGGCCGGGTGGCATTCGTCCAATACGGAGCTGAAATATTCAGTGTGTCACTCCAGAACACAAAAGGGTGTTTGAGGGTGGTTTTTTTTAATTTTTATATGTGTGTGCACGTGTGCATGTATGAGACAGTGTCTGTGCGCACCTGGAAGTCATGGCAACCTCTGGTGACTGACCTCTACTGGAGGATATTCAGAGAGGTGGCTGAATAGAGCCTGCCCCTGCCCTCCTGACTGCTGGTATTCCAAGGAGGGCTCCCATCCAAGGACTTGACAGAGAAGAACCTGGAAGTCATGGCAACCTCTGGTGACTGACCCCTGCTGGGGGCCTGGGGGATATTCAGAGAGGTGGCTGAATAAAGCCTGCCCCTGCCCTCCCCACTGCTGGTATTCCAAGGAGGACTCCCATCCAAGGACTTGACAGAGAAGAACCTGGGAGTCCTGGTGACCTCTGGTGACTGACTCCTACTGGGGCCTGGAGGATATTCAGAGGTGGCTAAATAGACCCTGCCCCTGCCCTCCCGACTGCTGGTATTCCAAGGAGGACTCCCATCCAAGCACTTGCCAGAGAAGAACCTGGAAGTCATGGCAACCTCTGGTGACTGACCCCTACTGGGGGCCTGCAGGATATTCAGGAAGGTGGCTGAATAGAGCCTGCCCCTGCCCTTCTGACTGCTGGTATTCCAGAGGTCTCCCATCCAAGCACTTGCCAGAGTCGGCCCTGCTTAGTTTCTGAGATCTGACAAGATTGGGCTTGCCTTGGCTATTCAGGGCAGGGCTTTACAGAATACAATGTGGATTGGAGCTCTCTCATTCTCAGTATCCAGTAGCAATGCCACTAGTGCAACGTGGTGCCTCAGGATCTCAGGAGAGAATGAGGCAGCTTGTGGCTGAAATCTCATCCCAGCTACCAAGTCACAGCCTCTCGGCTTCACTCCTCATCTCCCAATTCCACCTTACCTTGCAGGGCTGTCATGCAGATTACTGACAGACGTTGCAAATGGCTTTGAAAAGGAAAAATCCTGTTCTATTGTGTGTTTCATTTGTCGTGATTTTGCATCTTTGGGGAAAAAAATTGTAAGAGCTGTAGATGAAAAAGAACTCGAACCGCCAACTGCTTTTCCTTAATCCATGCTCCAAGTTTCACATTACACGAGGAGAGGAAGAGCTTTCCTGAGTATTCTGGGATAAATGGGCAGGATTAACGAATTTGTAAGAGTTCTTTGAGGGGGTGAACAAACGTAGACAAAGGGGACCCCGTAGATGTTGTTTACCTTGACTTCCCAAAAGCTTTTGATAAAGTTCCTCATCAAAGGCTCCTTGAGAATCATGGGGTAAAAGGACAAATCCTCTTGTGGATCAAAAACTGGCTAATTAATAGGAAACAGAGAGTGACTATAAATGGGCAATTTTTGCAGTGCAGGGTGTTAAGCAGTGGGGTGCCACAGGGCTCAGTACTGGGTCCGATGCTTTTTAACTTGTTCATTAATGATTTGGAGTTGGGAATAAGCAGTGAAGTGGCTAAGTTTGCAGATGACACTAAATTGTTCAGGGTGGTGAGAACCAGAGAGGATTGTGAGGCACTCAAAAGGGATCAGTCGAGGCTGGGCGAGTGGTCGTCAACGTGGCAAATGAGGTTCAACATGGCCAAGTGCAAAGTAATGCACATTGAGGCCAAAAATCCTAACTATAAATACAAGTTAATGGGATATGAACTGGCGGAGACTGACCAAGAGAGAGATCTTGGGGTCGTGGTAGATAACTCACTGAAAATGTCAAGACTGTGTGCGACTGCAATAAAAAAGGCCAACACCATGCTGGGAATTATTAGGAAGGGAACTGAAAACAAATCAACCAGTTTCATAATGCCCCTGTATAAATAGATGGTGTGGCCTCATTTGGAGTACTGTGTACAATTCTGGTCACCGCACCTCAAAAAGATATTATAGCATTGGGAAAAGGGCAGAAAAGGGCAACTAGAATGATTGAAGGGTTGGAACACTTCCTTATGAAGAAAGGTTAAAACGCTTGGGGCTCTTTGGCTTGGAGAAACATTGACTGAGGGATGACATGATAGAGGTTTATAAGATTATGCATGGGGTAGAGAAGATAGAGAAAGATGTATTTTTTTTCCCTTTCTCGCAATATGAGAACTCATGGACATTCAATGAAATTGCTGAGCAATCGGGTTAGAATGGGTAAAAGGAAGTACTTCTTCACCCAAAGGGAGATTAACATGTGGAATTTGCCACCACAGGAGATGGTGACAACTGCCAGCATAGACAGTTTCAAGAGGGGGTTGGATAAACATACGGAGCAGAGGTCCATCAGAGGCTATTAGCCACAGCATATTGTTGGCACTCTCTGTCTGGGGCAAGTGATGCTCTGTATTCTTGGTGCTTGGGAGTGCCCAGTGGGAGGGCTTCTAGTGTCCTGGCCCCACTGGTGGACCTCCTGATGGCACCTGGTTTTTTGGCCACTGTTTGACACAGTGTTGGACTGGATGGGCCATTGGCCTGATCCAACATGGCTTCTCTTACATTCTTATGTCTGGGGCAAACGATGCTGTGTATTCTTGATGCTTGAAGGGGCAACAGTGGGAGGGCTTCTAGTGCTGTGGCTCCACTGATGGACCTCCTGATGGCCCCTAGGTGTGTTTTTTTGGCCACTGTGTGACAGAGTGTTGGACTGGATGGGCCATTGGCCTGATCCAACATGGCTTCTCTTATGTTCTCATGTTATGCTGAAAGCGTCACTTTCCTCCTGTTCAAGCAGCCTTCCACTGGTACGTCAAGCTCTTCTTTTGACAGCGGAAGGTTCCTTACACCACAGTAGCACACCACCATTAGCAGTCTCTCTGCAAAGGGGGACCGTCAAGGCAACACACTGGCCAGCCCACATCATATACAGAGCACAGGTTGCCATACGCACCTTCTGGCCTTTCTGTTTTAAGGAAACAGAATGGAAGATTCCCTTACCAGATGGATAAGGATCACTAGCCATCTTCTTCAAGCATTCGGCCTTGTACCTCATCCATTCTTCAAAGGTCTTCTCCAAAACTTTGGCACCGCAGCTCTGCAAAGGGGACAGCCTTGTTATATCTTGGTGGAGACCTTCCCTGGGACCTCTGTAAGGCAGCTACCAGGGCAGGTCTTTCCAAATGCAGATGAACGTATGAACACATGAAGCTGCCTTACACTGAATCAGACTCTCGGTCCATTAAAGTCAGTACTGTCTACTCAGACTGGCAGCAGCTCTCCAGGGTCTCTAGCTGAGGTTTTTCACACCTATTTGCCTGGATCATTTTTAGTTGGAGATGCCGGGGATTGAACCTGGGACCTTCTGCTTACCAAGCAGAGGCTCTGCCACTGAGCCACCGTCCCTCCTCCAAATCATATGAACATATGAAGCTGCCTTCTACTGAATCAGACCCTGGGTCCATCAAAGTCAGTATATAGTCTACTCAGACTGGCAGCAGCTCTCCAGGGTCTCAAGCTGAGGTTTTTCATGCCTATTTGCCTGGACCCTTTTTAGTTGGAGATGCTGGGAATTGAACCTGGGACCTTCTGCTTACCAAGCAGATGCTCTACCACTGGATGCTACACCCAGGTCAGGACAGGGTTGGGGAATGGCAACGGAGCAACAAAGCCAGTGCTTTCAAGTGTGAATTATGTGGGCAGGGCCCTAAAGAGTGACCAGCACGCAGCATTTAGAAAGCACCTTCTAAAAAAGATTTGCCTTCGAAAGCACCAGTAAGAGGAGGAGGAAGAGATTGGATTTATACCCCACCCTTCACTCGGGAGTCTCAGAGCAGCTTACAGTCTCCTTCCCTTCCTCTCCCTACAACAGACACCCTGCGAGGTAGGTGGGGCTGAGAGAGCTCTGAGAGAACTGGGGCTGACCCAAAGTCACGCCGGTGGCTGCATGTGGAGGAAGAGTGGGGGGAATCAAACCTGGTTCTCCGGGTTAGAGTTGGCCGCTCTTTAACCACTATACTAAACCGACCCAGGTCAAGGCGGGGGGGGGAGGGAACACATTTGCTCCTAAATTACAGACTTGGGCTGCAATCAAAGATGCTAAATAATGCCCTTTCAATCCACCACCAATGCACTTTCCAACTAAATTTTGCTGTGTGAACTGGCAAAATCCAGTGTGAAAGTGGATTGAAACAGCATTGTTGAGAATGCATGATCTCAGCCTTGGAGCCAGTTTGGTGTAGTGGTTAAGTGCGCGGACTCTTATCTGGGAGAACCGGGTTTGATTCCCCACTCCTCCACTTGGACCTGCTGGAATGGCCTTGGGTCAGCCATAGCTCTCGCAGGAGTTGTCCTTGAAAGGGCAGCTGCTGTGAGAGTCCTCTCAGCCCCACCCACCTCACAAGGTGTCTGTTGTGGGGAGGAAGGTAAAGGAGACCGCTCTGAGACTCTGAGGTTAAGAGTGTAGGGTGGGATATCAATCCAATATCATCATCATCAAAGCTTTGTTTGCCAGAAACTGATCTTGGAATTCACACCCACTGAAGTCAGAAGGCTGGATCTACAAGGAGGTTTCTTTCCCAGATCCCCCAAGACTCTGATGTTGAATCTTAAGAGATCTGCATCAGGCTAGGTCATTGACAGCTGAATTAACATTTTTCTTAAAAAAACCCAGGCCAACTTATTGACACCAAAAGCAATCAAAAATAGCACGTAAGTACATATGTTTGAGACAAAGGGTGCATTTCCTGCATAGAACAGGGTGTTACTGTTAGGAAAGGGTCAATACATATGTTTGTTCTGGATCACCATTGGTTACAACCAGTCTTCCCTCTAAGCTGGGTTGGTGTGAGCTAGCTCACAGTTTTTAGCCTCTGGCTCACACATTTTTGTCTTAGCTCATGGGAAAGGGCCCCAGAGCAAACTAATTTATGCAGTAAAAAAAAAAAAGGTAAAGGTAGTCCCCTGTGCAAGCACCAATCGTTTCCGACTCTGGGGTGATGTCGCATCATGACGTTTTCACAGCAGACTTTTTACGGGGTGGTTTGCCATTGCCTTCCCCAGTCCTCTACACTTTTCCCCCAGCAAGCTGGGGACTCATTTTACCGACCTCGGAAGGATGGAAGGCTGAGTCAAACTCAAGCTGGCTACCTGAACCCAGCTTCCGCTGGGATCGAACTCAGGTCGTGAGCAGAGCTTAGGGCTGTAGTACTGCAGCTTTACCGCTCTACACCAGTAACTCACAAATTTAATACCAGTAACTCACAAAGTAGATTTTTTTTTGCTCTCAAGACTCCACAGCTTAGAGGGAACACTGGTTAGAACTGTTGTCGGGTGGACTGAATAGCAGAACCGTGCTTAGTTTTTTAAATGTTTGTGATTCCAGCTGGGTCAAGAAGCCTCCCCAGGGGAGTCTTTTAGAGAGCGAGACAGACTTCCAGGTGAACCAGCTGGCTGTAATTGGTAAAACATTCACAGCAGATTGGATCAGTAAACCGTTCTCAGTGCCAAGCAGTGAGTACTCTGTTTCAGCCATACCTCCCTCGCCCCACTAAGCAGTGCCACCAGGAAATGCCCACAACCCATCGCATGAACGCAGGTAGGGAGAGTCCATCTCTGAGCCAGGAAAGATCTCTCCCAGCTAAAAAGGCAAAGGCAGTCCCCTGTGCAAGCACCGAGTCGTTACCGACCCATGGGGTGAAGTCACATCAGCATGTTTTCATGGCAGACTTTTTACAGGATGGTTTGCCATTACCTTCCCCGGTCATCTACACTTTCCCCCCAGCAATCTGGGGACTCATTTTACCGACCTCGGAAGAATGGAAGGCTGAGTCAACCTTGAGCCGGCTACCTGAACCCACCTTCCGCTGGGATCGAACTCAGGTCGTGAGCAGAGAGCTTGGACTGCAGTACTGCAGCTTACCACTCTGTGCCATGGGACTCCTTAAAGGTAAAGGTAGTTCCCTGTGCAAGCACCAGTTGTTTCCGATTCTGGGGTGATGTTGCTTTTACAATATTTTCACGGCAGACTTTGTTACATGGTGGTTTGCCATCGCCTTTGCCTTTTGTTACAGGGTGGTTTGCCATTGCCTTCTCCCAGCAAGCTGGGGACTAATTTTACCGACCTCGGAAAGATGGAAGGCTGAGTCAACCTTGAGTTGGTTCCTTGAACGCAGCTTCCGCCGGGATTGAACTCAGGTCGTGAGCAGAGCTTGGGCTGCAGTACTGCAGCTACCACTCTGCGTCATGGGGCTCCCTTTCTCTCCCAGTTACCAGACCCCAATCTGGTTAAAGAGAAAAATCATCCCGGGCCACTTGAACATCTTACCTCCATGAAAATCAGGCTCATCCAGAGGAGATGCACGAACCTCGTTGCACACTGGGAGAGAAGCGCATCCCCCATGGTCAGCTGTGGACCTCGGCACGTGGATCACTGCACCAAAACGATGGTGTCCAAAGACCCCTGAGAAAGAGAAAGGATGGAGGAAGGCTAGTTGGCCTTTGGAGAATCTTCAAAACAAATGCCCTGCCCTGGACAGTCCAGGAAAGCCTGATCTCATTAGATCTCAGAAGCTAAGCAGGGCTGACTCAGGCAAGTATCTGGATGGGAGACCTCATTGGAATACCAGCAGTCGGGAGGCAGAGGCAGGCAAGAGCAAGCCACCTCTCTGAATGTCTAAGCCCCAGTAGGGGTCACCAGAAGTCAACTATGACTTCCATGCATACACACCCCAGTCTGAAGAACCTCCAGAGTCATCCAGTCCAACCCCCTGCACAATGCAGGAAACTCACAAGTACTCCCCCCTCCAAACCCACAGTGACCTTGCTCCATGACCAGAAGATGGCAAAAAAACCCCAAACCCTCCAGGTTCCCTGGCCAAACTGGCCTAGAGCAAAATTTGCTGCCTGACCCCAGAGTGGCGATCGGCATTTCGCTAGACATGTAAGAAAAGGCCACGAGAATTTAACGCTAATGCAACCTTTCCTGCCCTCCTCATGATCTGCCTAAGTTCACAGAATCAGGTGGCTATCTAGCCTCTGCTTGAAAATCTCAAAGGGAGGAGAGCCCACCCACCTCCTGAGGAAGCCTGTTCCACTGAGGAACCGCTCTAACGGGCAGGAAGTTCTTCCTAACGGTTAGCTGAAAACTCTGTCAATTTCATTTTAACCTTTTGGTTCCGGCCAGACCGTCTGGCGGCAACAGACAACAACTCCGCACCATCCTCTATAGGACAGCCCATATGAAATACAGAGGGGGGGGGGGGAGAGACAAAGATGCAAGCCTGTATCAACCCCCCCCCCTCCTTTCGGGCCTTATACATGGAGAGCTGTAATGGGTGGGCAGTTGTGGTTTCAGGCGCACGACGAATCCTGCTTCCCCTATCCCTGCCGATCAGAAACTGCTCCAGTTTTACGCAATTGCAGCAATACAGCTAGATATGAAAAAGATGGAACAGTAATAATCTCAAAGAGAGGAAACTCCAGGGTCCTCTTTGCCCCTGCTGAAGTTAATCGGTTTGTGCTGCTTTGGGAGGGGGGGGTGGGGAGGGAGAACCGGGGCTCTCCTTAATTCTGACATGGACCCTTAGAGAATGAAAGCTTCACAAGTTTCCTGAGGTATTCTTCTGGCATCTGGAAAGTCCCCTCAGCCACGGCACACGTGAGACTCCTGAGGTGTGACAAGACAGGAGGAAGAACCGGATCAACTGAACTCAGAGCCAGTTTGGTGCAGTGGTGAAGGGTGCAGACCGGTGGGGATTCCCCAATCCTCCACTTGCAGCTGCTGGGATGGCCTTGGGTCAGCCAAGGCTCTGGCAGAGCTGTCCTTGAAGGGCAGCTGCTGGGAGAGCTCTCTCAGCCCCACCCACCTCACAGGTTGCCTGTTGTGGGGGAGGAAGGTAAAGGAGATTGTGAGCCATTCTGAGACTCTTCGGAGTGGAGGGTGGGATATAAATCCAATATCTTCATCTACCTCACAGGGTGTCTGTTGTAGGGGAGGAAGATAAAGGAGATTGTGAGCCATTCTGAGACTCTTCGGAGTGGAGGGTGGGATATAAATCCAATATCTTCATCTACCTCACAGGGTGTCTGTTGTGGGGGAGGAAGGTAAAGGAGATTGTGACCGCTCTGACTCTTCGGAGTGGAGGGCAGGATATACATCTAATATCTTCATCTACCTCACAGGGTGTCTGTTGTGGGGGGGGGAGAGGGAAAAGAGATTGTGAGCTGCTCTGAGACTCTTCGGAGTGGAGGGCGGGATATAAATCCAATATCTTCATCTACCTCACAGGGTGTCTGTTGTGGAGAAGGAAGGTAAAGGAGATTGTGAGCCACTCTGAGATTCGGAGTGGAGGGCAGGATATAAATCCAATCTTCTTCTTCATGCAGGGTCAGACCGCTCGTCCGGTTTTATGCAAGATATTCCTATTTATATTGGTCTCTCCTACATCCAGGCACAAGGTTAAGAGCGGACACCATAAATCCAGCTCTACGGGAAGGCACTAAACAAGCTCCGCACTTAAGCTAACCTCCAGTCCCAGCTGCACACCAATAAGGGAGCACTGAACAGCAGGGTCTGCTTCTGAGTAGACCAATAGGATTGCACAGCACCACAGCGGGGGACGGCCATTTGAAGAGACCGGGCAAATTCGCCGAAATAGTAGCATAGTAAGAGATAAGGGGGTGTGTGTGTCAGGCATCCTTCTCCAATTCAGAGGGCCGATTTGGTGCAGCGGTTAAGAGTGGCAGACTCTAATCCAGAGAGTCGAGTTCAAGTCCCCACCCTGCTTCCCCCCATGCAGTCCGCTGGGTGACCTTGGGCCAGTGCCAGTTCTCTTGGAGCTGTTTTCTCTGCTGTCAAGCACTGCACGTTCTCTACCAATCAACACCTCTGAGTTACATCAAAAGGATTTTTTGCCCACCTGCATATACCTAGGGTCCATCCGTTAGACAGTTCAAATTCCAAAGCTCCAAAATCCGCCAATCACCTTCCCCTCCAACCTTGTACCATTCCATTCTCCAGTTTCTCAAAGCAAGCTATGTGCGATTCTGCAAACTAGGTAAGATGACCACGGCCAGATCACAGTGTCTCGTTCAGGGGTGGCCAAACTGTGGCTCGGGAGCCACATACGGCTCTTTCACATCTATTGTGTGGCTCTCAAAGCCCCACCACCGCATCGGCCAGCTTGGAGAAGGCATTTGTCTCTTTAAAACACTTTTCCCAACCGAGCCATCCAGCAGCTTAGGGAATGCATTTAAAGTTAAAGTTGCTTTCTTTCCACCTCTCCCCTACCCCCATGTATTTGCTTTCTTTCTTACCCACCGTTCCTTCCTGTCTTGTGGCTCTCGAACATCTGACATTTACTTACTTACTTGTGGCTCTCAAACATCTGACATTTATTTTGTGTGGCTCTTATGTTAAGCAAGTTCAGCCACCCCTGGTCTAGTTCTAGGGTGGAGAGAGACATGGTGAGTTACCCAAACAATAATGCAGGGTATGAGAACAAAGAGATAGCAACCAAACAGGCAATGGGGCCCTCAGAGATTACTCTTGACATCAGTAACCCCACAGGATGTCTCTTGTGAGGAGGGGAAGGGAAGGGGATTCTAAGCCTCTTTTAGACCCCTCCGGATAATACTAATAACTTTTTAAATTATATCCCGCCCTCCCCACCGAAGCAGGCTCAGGGCGGCTCACAACATATAAATACAATATACAGTAAAACCATAATACGCAATAATTACAACTAGATAAAACCATCATTAAATCAACTTATATTAAAAATGTAACATTATGGTGCATTATGGGTAGTGAAGGGCGGGCTATAAAGCCAACTCTTCTTCTTTTCCTTCTTCAAATACGTGCACTGAGAAAGCTGGAATGGGCGAGAGAATTCCCCACCCCCGCTTCCTTTGTCATAGACAGAATCCCCCCCCCCCCACTGCTTCTTTTGCCATAGACATTATTCCCTCTGCTGAATTTCCACTGAATAACTCCCCCCCCCCCATCTAGTCCTAAAGCTACCTCTTTATTATGCGCAGCTGGGTTTTCGGCGCTCTCTGTCACAGCCTGTCTTGTCAACTTTTCACACTCTGGTGGGGGGGGGGAGGAACCCTCTCCCTGCAGGTGCCAGAAGACGGACTCAAACGTCATCCACAGTCTCCAGTTCTATTCTGGGCTCCCTCCTGCCACCTTGGAATGTCCCAGTTCTTTTCACAAGTATAGGAATTTATGGAGGTGTGGGGAGTCAGTTTGGTGTAGTGGTTAAGTGCGCAGACTCTTATCTGGGAGAACCGGGTTTGATTCCCCACTCCTCCACTTGCAGCTGCTGGAATGGCCTTGGGTCAGCCATAGCTGTCATAGGAGTTGTCTTTGAAAGGGCAGCTGCCGTGAGAGCCCTTTGTGTCTGTTTTGGGGGGAGAAGATATAGGAGATTGTAAGCCACTCTGATTCTCTGATTCAGAGAGAAGGGCAGGGTATAAATCTGCAGTCTTCTTCTTGAGAAAGGACATTGATAACCAAATGAAAAAGGAAGAGTCTCTGGGTGCTGAATTCTCCGCTGAATACCGCTCCCCACAGGCATGGTCCTGCCACGCACACAAGTTTGTATTGTCCCTCAAGCTCATTCACACAATTAGCAGAGAAAGGGAGAGCATAGAAATTTATGTCCTGTGTGCCAGCTCTCCAGCTTCCCCCGTCTTGCAACTGAATGAAGAAGGCCCCAGATAAGTCCCTTAGAATCCTGCGGGGTCTATGTTGCATGTCGTTTTAAGAAGGGAAAATTCCACTGACGTAACTGAGGTATATAAGTCGTCCTCTCGCTCCTGGGCTCCAGAGGGAGCTTTTATTCAGCAGGCAACAACTGAGAAGCTCCAAAAGACAAAGTTTGTGTCATCGGCCATCTGACAATGCAGAGGAACAACCCACGTTCGTAGAAGGCTGCGGCAGTTTGTTGTCATGGTGAAGATCGGCGGACTCTCATCTGGAGAACTGGGTTCAATTCCCCACTCCCCCCCCATACAACCAGTTGGGTGACCTTTGGTCAGTCACATCTCTCTCAGAGCTCGCTCAGCCCCACCTCCCTCACAGGGTGTCTGTCCTGGGGAGAGGAAGGGAGAGGAGATTGTAAGCCATTCTGAGACTCTGAGTGAAGCTGAGGGTATAAATCTGACTCTTCTTCTTGTTCAAATTCTTCCACTGCCACACACCAGTTTGGTGTGGTGGTTAAGTGCGGGGACTCTTATCTGGGAGAACCGGGTTTGATGCCCCACTCCTCCACTTGCAGCTGCTGGAATGGCCTTGGGTCAGCCATGGCTCTCATAATTGTCCTTGAAAGGGCAGCTGCTGTGAGAGCCCTCTCAGCCCCACCCACCTCACAGGGTGTCTGTTGTGGACGGGGGGGGGGGGAAGTAAAGGAGATTGTGACTGCTCTGTGACTCTGAGATTCAGAGTATAGGGCAGGGTATAAATCCAATTTCTTCTTCTTCTCCTCCTCTCAGCTCAGTCACTCCCCCTCTGGGCCTGACCCACCTCACAAGGTGGTTGTGAGAAGAGAACAGTGAATCTAGAGAACTAGGTTTGATTCCCCACTCCTCCACACGCAATCAGCTGGGTGACCTTGGGTCAGTCACAGTTCTCACAGAGTTGTTCTCTCAAAAGCAGTTTCTCTCAGAGCTCTCTCAGCCTCACCTCCCTTACAGGGTGTCTGTCGTGGGGAGGGGAAGGAGATTGTAAGCCACTCTGAGACTCCTTCAGCTAGTGAAGGGTCGAGTATAAATCCAACCTTCTCCTCTTCCTCCTTCTTCCCTCAGCTCAGTCACTTCCCCTTGGAGCCTGACCCACCTCACAAGGTGCTTGTGAGAAGAGAACGGTGAAGGTCTTGAGCCATTTGAGAACGATGGAATCAAAAACTGTACTAAATACCATCCCTAGAAGGCCTGTCAGGAGTACACGAGAGACCAAAGCCTCTCCCTGCTCCATACACCTCTCTTCTGATGTCAAACTCTGCCCTACCCCCCTTCTTCTCGCCAGCATCTTCCTTATGAACAAAGTCTGCCTCTGGCTGAAACGCATTCTAAGAACAAATTAAAGCAGTGTTAAATTTAAAAAGGTACACTATTCCGAATTCCTGGAAATAGCCCAAGCCACAGGTGTGCAATTGCAAAGACCTCACCTAAGGCAAAATTGCACTGGAAGGATTTAATGAGACTCTACACACCTCCGACATGACCTCCTGGTAAAGCAAATTATCTTTCCAACCTCGATGTGGGGGGGAAATTCTTCCCTATTTCCTGTACACTCCTTCATTCCCCGCAAAGAAACAGTGGTCTTTATTCATGATAACTGGTACTGGACCTATTAAATATACTTGTTGTAAGCAGGGCTTGGTTTGTAGCAGGAACTCCTTTGCATATTAGGCCACACACCCCTGATGTAGCCAATTCTCTAAGAGCTTACTGTCAGCCCTGTAAGCTCTTGGAGGACTGGCTACATCGTAATAACATAAGAGAAGCCATGCTGGATCATCCAATCCAACACACTGTGCACACAATGGCCAAAAAAATCCAGGTGCCATCAGGAGGTCCACCAGTGGGGCCAGGACACTAGAAGCCCTCCCACTGTTGCCCCTCCCAAACACCAAGAACACAGAGCATCACTGCCCCAGACAGAGAGTTCCAACAATACACTGCGGCTAATAGCCGCTGATGGACCTCTGCTCTATATGATGATGATGATACTGGATTTATATCCCACTCTCCACTCCAAATCTCAGAGTCTCAGAGCGCCTTACAATCTCCTTTGTCTTCTTCCCCCACAACAGACACCCTGTGAGGTGGGTGGGGCTGAGAGGGCTCTCACAGCAGCTGCCCTTCCAAGGACAACTCCTACAAGAGCTATGGCTGACCCATGGCCATTCCAGCAGCTGCAAGTGGAGGAGTGGGGAATCAAACTCAGTTCTCCCAGATAAGAGTCCATACCGTTAACCACTATACCAAACTGGCAAATATGCTTCTCCAATCCCCTCTTGAAGCTGCCTGTGCTTGCATCATGGGGGTGTGACCTAATATGCAAATGAGTTCCTGGTGCAAGAAAAGCCCTGGTCGGAAATGCCAAGTAGGGAGGGCGGGGACATCCCTCTCACCCCCTGCATTCAGCTGACGTGTGGTTAGTTCCTCTGTGCACCCCTTTCCTTCTGCAGTGGGAGTTAAGTGCCACGTTGAGTGCACCGAAGATCCAACTTGGCCTCAGGAAGCTTCACCCATTCACGTGAACATGGATCAAGCACCACAAAGAAGTAATAATAATAACTTGGTGGCACTGTGTGCCATGTAGCCAGGAGAACCTAAGATTGTCTGGCAGCCAGAAGTTCTAGATTTATTTTTAGCATGATGAACCACTAGGTGGTGAACTAGACATTTTTTTTAAGACGACAACATTGGATTTATATCCCGCTCCGAACCTCAGAGTCTCGGAGCGACTCACAATCTCTTTTCCCTTCCTCCCCCACAACAGACACCCCGTGAGGTGGGTGGAGCTGGGAGGGCTCTCCCAGAAGTTGCCCTTTCAAGGACAAGTCCTGCGATAGCTATGGCTAACCCAAGGCCATTCCAGCAGGTGCAAGTGGAGGAGTGGGGAATCAAACCAGGTTCTCCCAGATAAGAGTCCGCACGCTTAACCACTAGAAACTTGCCAGAGCCGACCCTGCTTAGCTTCCGAGATGTGATGAGATCAGGAAAAACCTAAGCAAACAGTCCAGCCTGCTGATCAAACCACACACAGAAATACAGTTTGGCAAGAATTCCTTTTGAGGATGTGGCCGCCAGAACAGAATCAGGGAATCGAAGAGTTGGAAGGGACCTCCGGGGTCATCCAGTCGAATCCTATGCACAATAGCGGAAATTTACAAATATCTTCCCCCTGCACATCCTCAGTGACCCCTGCTGCATTCCCAGAAGATGGCAAAAAACCTCCTGGAGGCTGGCATCTCTGGGCAGGGCCACCAGGTGGAGGGAAACTCTCCCCTCCCCTCCACTGTTTCTCTTGGAGCTATGACAAGCAAAGAAAGACAGGCGCTCCAAAACTGGTGGATCGGAGCCACCAAGCCAGGATACCTCTGCCTGCTGGGAAATCTTACTCAAAGGACTCCAGCGGGGCAAGGGAACTCCTGGCAGGCTTCCAGTTTTTGTTTTGTTTTGGAACTTTTAAGAGGATGGCAAAGAGGGTCTGGAAACCCTGGAGGTCCCTTCCAACTCTGTGATTCTATGATTCTAGCCTGACGTTGCAGGACTTGGCATAACGTTATGTTGGGGATCAGAGTCCCCCGTACCTCAGGAGCATCTTTTTAGCCCTAGGAAGCAGGTAGGGTTAGGGTAAGCCAAGTCCCCCGGCCACCCGTGGGGAATGAAGGTGTTAAGTAGGGTTGCCACATCCAGGTTGGGGAATTCTTGGAGATTTGGGGGATGGAACCTGAGGAGGACAGGGAGCTCTGTGGGGTTCAGTGCCCCCCTCCAAAGCAGCCATTTTCTCCAGGGGGAACTGATCTCTGTAGTCTGGAGATGAGCTGTAATTCCAGGGGATCCCCAGGCCCCACCTGGAGGCTGGCATCCCTGAGTGGGGGTGGGGTGAGCAGGAGATTGACAGACACCTTATGAAAAGCCTCAGCTTGAGACTCTGGAGAGCTGCTGCCAGTCTGAGTAGGCAATACTGACTTTGATGGACCCAGGAGGGTCTGATTCAGTAGAAGGCAGCTTCATATATTCCCCAATTCCAGAAGGGGGACTTGGCCACCTTGGCTCTGGTCAGGACAGAGCAGCCCCCCCTCCTCAGCAGCTAACACCCCCCCCCCAACACACACACACACGGAATGCACAAAGTCATCCAGCTGACAAAGAGGTTCCAGAGGGGCTAATCCTGAGGTCAAAACTAACACCAGCTCTATGTGCCTTTGGAGAGGGGCTCTCCTAGGAGCCTTCTACTGATCCCAGACCCCCTCCCCATCACATCTTCAACCCCCACCCACCCACCTGGAGCCCCAGGTGCCGATCACAGGAAACCCCCTTAAAAACCCAGGGGCAGTCATTCTTATCCATAAACCTACCTCGCAGGGTTGTTGTGAAGGTGGAGGGAAATAGGATCTCCTCCCCGTTCATGCCCACGCCGCCCTAAACTGCCTAAAGGAAGCGATGGATCCCCCTCCCTTCGGCACAGAACCGCAGCCTCTAGTTCTTGGGCGCTCTGCCGTCGGAAGCGCTCCTTACCTCCTCCGCCTCTCTCCAGCTTCCCCAGCAGATCCGAGGCATCCGGGCCCCCTGACGCCAGGGAATGGCGGGGGGGGGGGGATTCCACCTTTCCTCAGCCTTGGGAGCGTCCGATGGGGGCGCAAAAGGCTCCGGGCGCAATGGAGCTGCCAAGCGCGCAAGAACGTACTAAGCGCACTGGAGACTCGGCGGGTCCTTGTTGCGCGCTGGCTCCTCCCCGTCCGGCCAGCTCCGCCCCTCTCCCCGCCTCCCTCGACTCCACGTGGCTCTCGTCGTTAATAACCTTAAGGAAAGGGGTGGGGGTGTGGCTTGGGAGCTTATGAATGGAACCCGAGCTTCGGAAGCTCCGCCCTTAAAGACTGGCCGCCCATGGCGCGTGGGAGGCTAACAGTGCCTGGAAGTTAAGAACAATGCAACGCAGCGTTTCTAACTTGGTTGGCATAAAAACTGTACTGTATCTTAAATTTTCTGTATGAGGAATTTTGCATAGCAGGTTGTACCTGCTGGTCTTTTAGCTTCACAGTTTCCCCTCTTTGCATCTAGATTAGGGTTACCAGATGTTCTTTTTGTGCATGTCCATTCTCTTTTGGGATCTTTAAAAAAACTGATGAAAATGTCCACTTTTTGAGTTGGAAGCAGGTCTGATTTTAGGCGGGAGCAGCACTCCGGAACCTATAAATTTTATGGTGCTTTTCCTTCCTTCCTTCCTTCCTTCCTTCCTTCCTTCCTTCCTTCCCTCCTTCCCTCCTTCCTTCCCTCCTTCCTTTCCTCCTTCCTTTCCTCCTTCCTTTCCTCCTTCCTTCCTTCCTTCCTTCCTTCCTTCCTTCCTTCCTTCCTTCCTCCCTTCCTTCCTTCCTTCCTTCCTTCCTTCCCTTTCTGTGGCCACAGAGGAGAAAGTAAGTATGATGGGAGTCAGGTGTTATTATGACCATTCCAATTCAAGAAGCCTTTTAAGGTAGACGCTGTGCAGACATAATCGAGTACACCTTCCGGCGATGTCATTGTGACATATGCAAATGTGTTCTAAAAAATGCCTCTGATTGGAAGGTTAGGAGTATTCCTAAAATCCAGGTGGGCAGCCGTGTTGGTCTGAAGAAGTGAGCGGTGACTCACGAAAGCTCATTCCTTACCATTTATTTTGTTATTCTTTCAGGTGCTCCTGGACTCTCGCTCTTTTCTACTGTAATAAAACTTATTGCAAGTTAGGAGCTTTTGTGAATCGCTGCTCAGAGACACGCTGTGGGGCAGGCCATCGATTGATTGCTGTTCACGCACACAGGTCTGTACTTCTCTTGTTTCTTGATAGTGCAAACATTGCAATTGTTGTTGTTGTTCAGTCGCACAGTCGAGTCCGACTCTTTGTGACCCCATGAACCAAGTCACACCAGGCCCTCCTGTCTTCCACCATCCTCTGAAGTCTGCTCAAATTCGTGTTTGTTACATCAATAGCGCTCATCTTTTGCCGTCCCCTTTTTCTTTTGCCTTCTGTCTTTCCCAGCATCAGGGTCTTCTCCAGTGAGTGCTCCCTTCTCATCTGGTGGCCAAAGTATCTGACCTTCCAGGGAACAGTCTGGGTTGATTTCCCTTAGGACTGTCTGATTGGATCTTCTTGCAGTCCAGGGGACTCTCAAGAGTCTTCTCCAGCACATCTCAAAAGCATCTATTCTTCTGTGCTTGGCCTTCCTTATGGTCCAGCTCTCACAGCCATACATTCCTACTGGGAATACCATCGCTTTGACTATACGGACTTTTGTTGGCAGGGTGATGTCTCTACTTTTTATTATACTGCCCAGGTTCGCCATAGCTGTCCTCCCAAGGAGCAAACGTCTTTTAATTTCATGGCTACAGCCACCATCTGCAGTGATCTTGGATCCCAGAAAAGTGAAGTCTGTTGCTACTTCCATGTCTTCCCCTTCTATTTGCCATGGTGTGATGGGGCCGGATGCCATGATCTTAGACTCTATCAAATCTCCAGGGTTCTGCCATCCAAAAGAAATCCAATTTGCTACAGATGTCTTCTTACCATTCAAGGAAATGGGGAGCATGTTGCTCGAGAAAGTGCACTCATCAGCAGAAGCACAGAGAAGATGCTCCAGTGCACAAACGATGGCTCACTGGGGAACCCTCCACACTACAACTCAAGATAACTTTAGCTCCGATGGGATTGTCTTAAGGCCAGCAGCCGGATCAACCTCATCCCTTTAATTCCTCCCCATTAGAATTCATCGGCTTCCATCGCCGTAGACAGAGTCCTTGTCCGTGCGCAGCAATGATTGATTGCTCATGTTTGGTTGCTCCAACCCTGTCAAAACGTTGCAGAGCTACATGCTCTTGGAGGATTTCCTGAAGATATGTTTTTTAAAAAAAGATTTTGTGGCAGCAAGGAGCTGCTGAGCTTTATCCTGTGCGAAATTTATTTTCCCCCTTTCTTCCTCCAAGGCAATGCACCCCTCCACATTTTATTCCCACAACAACCCAGTGAGGTAGGTCAGAAGCTCACCCATAGGGGAGCTTCTTTTGAGAGACAGTTTAGTGTAGTGGTTAAGAGCGGCAGACTCTGATCTGGAGAACGGGGTTTGATTCCTCACTCCTCCTCTGCATGCAGCCAGCTGGGTGACCTTGGGCCGGTCACAGTTCTCTCAGAGCTCTCTCAGCCTCACCTCACACGGTGTCTATCGTGGGGAGATGAAGGGACGGTGATCGTAAGCTGCTTTGAGACTCCCGAGTGAAGAACAGGGTATAAACCTAACTCATCCTCCTCCTCTTCTTCTTCCCATCTACCTCACAGGGTGTCTGTTGCAGGGAGAGGAATGGAAGGAGATTGTAAGGTGCTCTGAGACTCTGAGTGAAAACAGGGTATAAATCCAACTCCTCCTCCCCCCAGAGCTCTCTGAACCCTCCTTACCTCTCAGGGAGTCTCTTGTGAGGAGAGGAAGGGAAAGAAATTGTAAGCTGCTCTGAGTGAAGGGCAGGGTATAAATCCAACTCCTCTTCCTCCTCCTAGAGCTCTCTCAGCCCCTCTACCTCGCAGAGTGTCTGTTGTGGGGAGAGGAAGGGAAGGAGATTGTAAGCCACTCCGAGACTCCTTGGGGTAGTAAAGAGTGCGGCATAAAGGCAACTATTGTTCTTCTGAGGAGGAAAACAATGGCGCCACCTCAGCAACAGCACCCCTTTCCTTCGCTCACCAGGGTTACTGAAAGCAAACTGGGTAACAACCGCTAGCACCAGCGACACTGAAAGTGTCTCCCGCTAAAAAGAGTATCACATGCAGCAGTCTGTAGCTGCATCGCTCCTGCTTCATTTGCAACGTTGAGCAATCCCATTCCAGGGCCAAGGAGCTGACCTGCCAACCTTCCCTGCCGCGGCATCTCAGAGAGCAAGAACAAATAGACGCGGTGAAAAACTAGAGATCAGGTCCAGAGCACTCAAAATACACGACGGTTTTTAAAAGAATGGACACAAATCATGCACAACCATCTATGCTGACTCAGGCTGAGAAAGGGTACAAAGAAAAGGTGAAAACACCTGAACATAAGAGAAGCCTTGTTGGATCAGGCCAGTGGCCCATCCAGTCCAACACTCTGTGTCACATAAGAACATAAGAGAAGCCATGTTGGATCAGGCCAATGGCCCATCCAGTCCAACACTCTGTGTCACATAAGAACATAAGAGAAGCCATGTTGGATCAGGCCAGTGGCCCATCCAGTCCAACACTCTGTGTCACATAAGAACATAAGAGAAGCCATGTTGGATCAGGCCAATGGCCCATCCAGTCCAACACTCTGTGTCACATAAGAACATAAGAGAAGCCATGTTGGATCAGGCCAATGGCCCATCCAGTCCAACACTCTGTGTCACATAAGAACATAAGAGAAGCCATGTTGGATCAGGCCAGTGGCCCATCCAGTCCAACACTCTGTGTCACATAAGAACATAAGAGAAGCCATGTTGGATCAGGCCAATGGCCCATCCAGTCCAACACTCTGTGTCACATAAGAACATAAGAGAAGCCATGTTGGATCAGGCCAGTGGCCCATCCAGTCCAACACTCTGTGTCACATAAGAACATAAGAGAAGCCCTGTTGGATCAGGCCAGTGGCCCATCCAGTCCAACACACTGTGTCACATAAGAACATAAGAGAAGCCATGTTGGATCAGGCCAGTGGCCCATCCAGTCCAACACTCTGTGTCACATAAGAACATAAGAGAAGCCCTGTTGGATCAGGACAGTGGCCCATCCAGTCCAACACTCTGTGTCACATAAGAACATAAGAGAAGCCCTGTTGGATCAGGCCAGTGGCCCATCCAGTCCAACACTCTGTGTCACATAAGAACATAAGAGAAGCCATGCTGGATCAGGCCAGTGGCCCATCCAGTCCAACACTCTGTGTCACATAAGAACATAAGAGAAGCCATGTTGGATCAGGCCAGTAGCCCATCCAGTCCAACACTCTATGTCACATAAGAACATAAGAGAAGCCATGTTGGATCAGGCCAGTGGCCCATCCAGTCCAACACTCTGTGTCACGTAAGAACATAAGAGAAGCCATGTTGGATCAGGCCAGTGGCCCATCCAGTCCAACACTCTGTGTCACGTAAGAACATAAGAGAAGCCATGTTGGATCAGGCCAGTGGCCCATCCAGTCCAACACTCTGTGTCACGTAAGAACATAAGAGAAGCCATGTTGGATCAGGCCAGTGGCCCATCCAGTCCAACACTCTGTGTCACGTAAGAACATAAGAGAAGCCATGTTGGATCAGGCCAGTGGCCCATCCAGTCCAACACTCTGTGTCACATAAGAACATAAGAGAAGCCATGTTGGATCAGGCCAGTGGCCCATCCAGTCCAACACTCTGTGTCACACAGTGGCCCAAAAAATTATATATGGCTAACAGTGGCTAATAGCTACTGATGGACTTCTGCTCCATATTTTTATCTAACCCATCTTGAAGCTGGCTATGCTTGTAGCTGCCACCACCTCCTGTGGCAGTGAATTCCACATGTTAATCACCCTTTGGATGAAGAAGGACTTTCGTTTATCTGTTTTAACCTGACTGCTCAGCAATTTCATCAAACGCCCACGAGTTCTTGTATTGTGAGAAAGGGAGAAAAGTACTTCTTTCTCTTCTTTCTCCATCCCATGCATAATCTTGTAAACCTCTATCATGTCACCCCGCAGTCGACGTTTCTCCAAGCTAAAGAGCCCCAAACGTTTTAACCTTTCTTCATAGGGAAAGTGTTCCAACCCTTTAATCATTCTAGTTGCCCTTTTCTGCACTTTTTCCAATGCTATAATATCCTTTTTGAGGTGCGGCGACCAGAACTGCACACAGTACTCCAAATGAGACCGCACCATCGATTTATACAGGGGCATTATGATACTGGCTGATTTGTTTTCAATTCCCTTCCTAATAATTCCCAGCATGGCGTTGGCCTTTTTTAGTGCAAACACACACCGTCTTGACATTTTCAGTGATCCTCTTTCACTGGTCCTCTTTCCCTGTGCTGGAACACAAGGGAGCTTTCTCACATGCTGAACCAGGGATGGCCAAACGTGCTTAACATAAGAGCCACATAGAATAAAATGTCAGTTGCTTGAGAGCTGCAGGGAGGGAGAGAGGGAGGGAAGGAAGGAAGGAAGGAAGGTAGGTAGGTGGATGGGGAGAGTGGTGGAACGAAAGCAACTTTAACTTTAAATGCCTTCTCCAAGCTGCTAGCTGGCTTGTCTTGGAGAAGTTATTTAAAGAGACAAATGCCTTCTCCAGGTTGGCCAACAGGATAGTGGGAGCTTCAAGAGCAACATGATATGTGTGAAAGAGCCACATGTAGCTCCTGAGCTACAGTTTGGCCACCCCTGTTCTGGATAATGGAATGTTAATCCACTTTGGTGACTTTTTGCATGTGGATTTTGTCATTTCACACAGTAAGATCCAGTTGCAAAGTGGATTGAAAGCACATTATTTGGTGTGTGAAAGTGCCTTCGAATGATGTTTAAATAGGGCAGGCTAGTCTTATTTGAAGCTGCAGTAGATTCACTCTCATCATCACCTTAATTCTCATGGCTGGAACGTCTCCCCGTCATCCCTTGCTATAGGGACAAGATGGACTCCCTAGGTAAAGTTTCACAGCTTGCGCTCCCAAGTCCAGAGCGAGATGCAAGAGAAGACGGTCTCTTCTCTGTGTCTAGAGAATTCATAACTTGCCCTGGGGAGTCTGCCTTTACCTTTGGCTCAGTCTGCCGCTGCAAGAGGAAGAGACTTCATTCTAGCAGTTTTGGATGTGGGGTGTGGGGGCAGTAAACCATTGCCCTGCTTTGGCCAGGACAATGTATCCTGCTAAACAGAGTAGCACAGGGGTATCAAACATGCGGTCTGGAGGCTGAATCATGGGGAGGAAGGGGTGGGGGAAGGAAGCTTGTTTTTCCAGGCTCTCTCAATCACACAGCAGAGCTACTGAGCCAAGCCTCTCTTCCTTCTGTTAGTTGAGGCTCTTCCCCCTCCCAGTCCCCTGGGGGAGGAAGGAAAGAGCCAGAGCTTCCTTTGCCCAGTCCCCTGAATCCCATGGGAGAAATACAAAGAAAGTACCTTTAAGACCAATGAGTGCTAAGGTTTTAAGCATGTTTTAAACTTTTTAAATATATATATATTTAATTGCGTTTATCTGTATCCTTTATAAAGTTTATATCTCTGCTACCTAATCTTAAATAGGTACACATGGCCAGCTGGGCCCGACCTGTCAGCCCGGCCCAACAAGGTCTCATTTATGTCAGATCCAGCCCTCATGGCAAATTAGTTTGACACCCTCGGAGTAGCACATCTAGCACTCTGTTAACTTCATTGCCATTTACGGTTTCTGCCTAGTTACTGCAGCTCTGTTCTTCATCAGCAGTTTTGAGCTATCACACTCCAGGGGTGATGAACTGGCCTGCTAAAAACTCTGTGCTGGGAGCTTCATGATTCCTTTCCTCGAACCACCTCCTTTCTGCTAGATCCAAGTTTGCAGATGGGTTCCTGACCACATATAGAGGGCAGGTGCAGTAACTGGAAGTTTAGAATCTGGGAGACTGATCCCCCACTGTACCCTGAAAGCTTGCTGGATGACCTTGGGCCAGTTAGGTGTAGTGGTTAAGTGTGTGGACTCTAATCTGGGAGAACTGGGCTTGATTCCCCACTCCTCTTCCACATGCAGCTAGCTGGGCGACCTTGGGTCAGTCACAAGTTCTCAGCATAGCTGTTCTCTCTGGAGCAGTTCTGGAAAGAGCTCTCTCAGCCCTTCTGACCTCACAGAATGCCTGTTGTCGGGAGAGAAAGGGAAAGGAGATTGTAAACTACTCTGCGTGAAGGGTGGGTTATAAACTCAGTCTCCTCCTCCTCTTCTTCTTCCTCCTCCTCCTCCTTTCTTCTTCTACTACTTCCTCTCCTTGTCCTCTTTGTTTTTCTCTCTTCTTCTCTTCCTCCCTCCTCCTGTTCTTCCTCTTCCTCCTCCTCCTCTTTTTTTCTTCTTCTTCTACTTCCTCTCCTCATCCTCTTCCTTTTCCTCTCTCCTCCTCCTCCTACCTCCTCCTGTTCTTCCTCTTCTTCTTTCTCCTCCTCTTCTTCTTCTTCTTTCTCCTCCTCCTCTCTTGCTCAGCCGTGCTGTGAAGGCAGAAACAAGAGCGTGGGGAACTCCATGTGCTACCCCAAGCTGCTTGGAAGGAAAGATAAGCAAAAAAGGAGCTGGTTAGATGCTGAGCTGGTTGGCAGAGGCTGCGATCTTGGCCTTCTGGACTGCAGATTGCAGAAAGATGCAGGAGCTCCTCCGGTTGCTGGAAAGCAGGCCGACACTCACTGCCTTGGCAGAATCAATGGATGGAAAATCAATGGACGGAGCAGATGGATATGAAATGGAGCACGGAGCTAATTCTTTTCAAACCCCGCTGCCAAGAGACACCTTGCCGGAGGAGTCCCGCTTGCCTCTCCTCCTCTCCCCATCCTGAAAACTGTCGCTGAACAGCACAAAGTCACCCGTGGGGCTGAGCCCAGCTAATCGAATCCAGGCACGGTTTGAGCCAGCCGGGAACGCAAGGCCGTGAAAGCACAGAACGTCTAGGGGTGACCTCTTCCCGAGCGCCTTCACCTAAGCGGAAGTCATTAGCCCAGATGGACGTAACTGGGAGTGGAACGTGCTTTCCCTTCCCTTCCCTCCTCAGTTAAGGGTGCAAAGGGTCAAGAGAGGTGTTAGCTGGAGGCAGCTCAAAGGATCCTGAAGGATGATTCATTTCAGCCCAGTCGTTTCCTCTTGAGTGAAAGTGATTGAAGCTTTCACCTGAACTTACCTGCATTCTGTCTGGGAGGCTGGAGGCCAAGATCCAAGGAGCTCCTTGTGCCACGGTGCAACACCCACTGAGCGAGGCAGGGCAGATGGGTTGGCCTCCCTGGGGTGGTTGCCACTTATTTTATTCCGAATCAGGGATGGAATTCTAGAAGGAGCGCCTTTGCATATTAGGCCACACCCCCTGATGTGACGAGAAGAGCACAAAAGATTTGTGGATGTTCTCTCCCCTCATTGGTGGATCTGTATAATATGGGATGTAAAAGGAAGATACAAAAGATCCTAAGGGACCCTTCACATCTGGGCCATTTGCTATTTGAGATCTTACCGTCAGGTAGACGATATAGAGTGTTGAAGGCTAGGACAAACAGATTTAAGGACAGTTTCTATCCAAGTGCTGTGGTTAGGCTAAATGCAGGGTTATGAAGGATTATCTGTTTTAGATATATTTAAATGGTTTAAATGGTTTAAATGGTTTTATGAATGTTTATCTGTTTTAGATGTATTTAAATGGTTTTAATGGTTTAAATGGTTTAAATGGTTTTAGATGTATTTAAATGGTATGAATATGAATATGTGTGTTTGATGTGTTGGTGTGTTTTGTGGAAGAGCACCTCATTTCGTTGCTCTCTTTTTGTTGAGAACAATGACAATAAATTTATCTATCTATCTATCTATCTATCTATCTATCTATCTATCTATCTATCTATCTATCTATCTATCTATCTGATGTAGCCAGTCCTCCAAGAGCTTACAAAAAAGAACCTTGTCAGCTCTTGGAGGATTGGCTACATCAAGGGTGCGTGGCCTCATATGCAAAGGAGCTCCTGCTAGAATTCCACCCCTGTTCAGAATGCAAGCTTTTGTGTGCAGGCAGACTTCCTCAGACAACGGAATGGGGTACAGGGAGCAGAGCTGCATGCAAAGTGACACAAAGTTAGAATCCAATTTTGGCAAAACGGTGCAATTAACAAATTGGCAAAATGGTGAAATTAAGAAATTGAAAGAGCATTTGGTCTGGGTAGCATTTGCGATTGTCTGATGAAGTATGCTTGCATAGGAAAGCTTACAGTCTGAATAAAACTTTGTTGGGCTTAAGGGTGATACTGGATTCCTACTTAAAAAGAAATACAGTTTACAAGAAAAAAGCATTAGGGAAGGGGACTTGCGATGAAAGAAATTATAAACATGCATTCTGCCTTGCTAACGGCATCCTAATAGTTACATGGCTATTTTCGTAACGGTGTTCCTCAGGCTTTGAATTCAGGAGGACCTCATAGGAGCGCAGCACCTAAACCTTTCTGAGGGTTCCCCCTCATCTTCCCCACATTCCTTGTCCATGGAGTAGTAGGTGCAGCTGCATAACAATCCCTGGATTAGGAGAGCGGGAAGCCAGCCAGCCACCAGGGGCTTTACCACACCCCCAGCAGCCCTCATTAATCCCTGGAGAAGCCCACGCCACCCTTTCTCCACTTCTTATGTGATTTTGGGTGGTGAGTGGCTTCCTGGCCTTTTGACTGTGGAGGGGTGGCGGCGAAGGAGAGCCCCAGGTGAGTGAAGCCTGCTAGGGCTGGCTGGATCTTTAGCCAGCCCAAGCAGGCCTCGCTCGCCCTGGGCTCTCCTTTATTGTGTTGGGTTGCTTTTGGCTGGTGGGGGTGGCATATGCTAATGAGCTCCACCACCTATTTTTGTACAAAACGACCTCTGGTGGTCCTCGCTGTGGCTGCTTTCCAGCAAGACAAAGACCGGAAGATCAGCTATTCAACCTTGCACAGAAGAGCAAAGCGTTCTTACAAACAAGGTGCTAATTGACCAAGTTTATAGGTCAAACACACTTCCTGCCAGGGTTTTTGTTGTTGTAAAAAAAGCCCAGGAGGGACTCATTTGCATAATAGGCCACACCCCTAATGTCACCGTTGTTTCACACAGGGCTTTTTCGACAAAAAGGCCCAGCAGGGACTCATTTGCATAATAGGCCACACCCCTGATGTCACCGTTGTTTCACACAGGGCTTTTTCGACAAAAAAGCCCAGCAGGAACTCATTTGCATATTAGGCCACACTAGGGTTGCCAATCCCCAGGTGGGGGCAGGGGATCCCCTGGTTTGGAGGCCCTCCCCCCGCTTCAGGTCGTCAGAAAGCGGGAGGAGGGGAGGGAAATGTCTGCTGGGAATTCTATTATTCCCTATGGAGATTTATTCCCATAGAAAATCATGGAGAATTGATCCGCGGGTATCTGGGGCTCGGGGGGGGGCTGTTTTTTGAGGTAGAGGTACCAAATTTTCAGTACAGCATCTAGTGCCTCTCCCCAAAATATCCCCCAAGTTTCAAAACGATTGGACCAGGGGGTTCAATTCTATGAGCCCCAAAAGAAGGTGCCCCTATCCTTCATTATTTCCTATGGAAGGAAGGCATTGAAAAGGTGTGCCGTCCCTTTAAATGTGATGGCCAGAACTCCCTTTGGAGTTCAATTATGCTTGTCACAGCCTTGATCTTGGCTCCACCCCTAATGTCTCCTGGCTGCACCCCCAAAGTCTCCTGGCTCCACCCCCAAAGTCCCCAGATATTTCTTGAATTGGACTTGGCAACCCTAGGCCACACCCCCTTATGCCAAGCCAGCCAGAATTGCATTATTGTGCATTCCTACTTTAAAATAAAGCCCCGCTTCCTTCCACAAACCTGAATGCAAACTGGATCTACCTGAATGAATGTAAGTTTCTCTCTTCTGCAATGCACTTCTTGAGAGGTTTATTAACGGCCCTCAGGGGTCATTTTGTAGAAATTTGTATCTGCCACACACCCCTGACATCGCCAGAAGGTGTACTCTCTTATATCGGCTCCGCATCGTACCATAAAATGCTTCTTGAATTATAATTGTTATAATAAAACCTGACTCCCATCATACTTTTAAAATTCCTTTCTCCCATGTGGCCACTGTGGCATGATGTAGATTTCCATCTGTCCGCTTGATATGTTTTGGATATTTCCCCATTTTTTTGTGGGGAGAAATATTAGAAAGTTTGTCAAGAATTCAACAAAATTCTCACATGGGGGTTTGAACAATGCAGCCCGGAAGCAATTATTTCTTTTGTGGCGGGGAGGTAAGAAAGAAAAAGCACAATAAAATTTAGAGATTCCAGAGCTCCACTCCTGTGAGCTCTTGTCCAGAATGACTGGTAAGGTTAAAGGTCAAACACCCTTCCTTCCACAAACCTGAATGCAAATTGCATCTACTTGAATGAACGTAAGTTTGTTCTTCAATATACTTTTGGGGAAATTTATTTACTGCACTCAACCTCACGCTTCTACGACTGGGCAAAACTCTGCTGTATTAAGCAAAAATCCCAATAATCCGCTGTGACCACCAAGGGCTTCCTAGAATCTCAGTCCAGATCACTTCTAACTGGAGATGTGGGGGGAATAAACCTTCGGGGTGCCAAACAGATCATCTACTGCAGAGACAGGGCCCTTCCCCAGCCTGAAATATTAACAGCTCGTGCATTATTCCCTCTCCCTCCCCCTCCCCCCTTTTAAAAAGTTTGCATCCTGGTTGGGGAAACGAATGGTTTTTTGCAGAGCGCCGAAGGTGGAAACGCTTGAGCCATCCGTTCCTCTGATGCTATGCGTGCGTTTCATTTGTTTGGCTGTCATCTCTAGATGAAGCAAAAAATAAATAATTTTTTTTACAAGTTTTAGAAGCACTGCTGGAAAAGCCCAGCACCTGTGAAGAGAGGTGATTGGGGTGTGTGTGTTTATTTATTTATTTTGGTTAATTTATATTCTGCCTTTTCCCAAACAGGCTCCGGGCAGATTAAAAAGGTAAAGGTAATCTGTGCAAGAAGCAGTCATTTCCGACTCTGGGGTGACGTTGCCTTCACAACGTTTTCACAGCAGACTTTTTACGGGGGTGGTTTGCCATTGCCTTCCCCAGTCATCTACGCTTTCCCCCCAGCAAGCTGGGTCCTCATTTTACCGACCTCGGAAGGATGGATGGCTGAATCAACCTGGAGTTGGCAGGCAACCTGAATCAGCTTCCGCTGGGATCGAACTCAGGTCGTGAGCAGAGGGCTCCGACTGCAGTACTGCAGCTTCACCACTCTGCGCCACGGGGCTCTTCAGGGCGGATTACATACAGATAAACCAAGCAAATACAATACAATAAAACCAATAAAACCTATAAAATACAGTTAAAACAGCAACATCACACAGTACAGTATGACAAAGGCGGGCGGACTCATGTTGTAGGTTGGGGTGTAGTCAGTGGCCCGGATACAATAGTTCAGATTACTGTGGTGGAGGATACCCGATAGTGTAGGTAATAGAGCAACGGGCGTCTGCCTGCCTCAACCAAACGCCTGGTGGAAAAGCTCCGTCTTACAGGCCCTACGGAAAGGTAACAAATCTCCACAGGGAGCTGATTCCACCAGGATGGGGCCACGGCAGAAAAGACCCTGGTCCTGGTCGAGGCAAGACAGAAGTCCTTTGGGCCAGGGATGGTCAGAAGATTTTGGTTGGCGGATTGTAGCAGCCTTTGGGGCTCACGTGTGTGTGCACACGCGCGTGTGTGTGGAATGCACACAGCGCAGGAAGCGGTGGGGAAGATCGTGTCACCTTTCAAAAAAAAATTACTGGTTTTCAGCACTGAGATTCCCTGATTCTCCCCCCTCCCCTTCCCCATGCGCCCCCAGCGCTTTGATCTGGATTCACAACTCCCCTAATGGTTTGGTTCTG
Source organism: Heteronotia binoei (assembly GCF_032191835.1). Taxonomy (NCBI): domain Eukaryota; kingdom Metazoa; phylum Chordata; class Lepidosauria; order Squamata; family Gekkonidae; genus Heteronotia; species Heteronotia binoei. The sequence continues at coordinate 12,870,811 of NC_083242.1, read as the reverse complement.
TTCTGTGAATCTCTAGGGACTTGTGCAGATGGAATTTCATGCACAGGTTTCAGTGCTTCGAGCTGCCTTGCACAGAATGAATCCACAAGTCTATTTAGCTTAGTGCAGCGTACTGTGACTGGAATCAGCTCCCGGAGGTTTCAGGTAAAAAGAGCTATTTCCTAGGGCTTTTTCTAAAGGAGGAAAAGAAAAACCCCTCTAAACATTGCCATACTCTTCTTTTGAAGTCAATAGGCTTTGAAGGGTATAAGCATTTAGTAGGGTTGCCAATCCCCAGGTGGGGGCAGGGGATCCCCCAGTCTGGAGGCCCTCCCCCCCGCTTCAGGGTCATCAGAAAGCCCAGGTGGGAGGGGGAGGGAAATGTCTACTGGGCACTCCATTATTCTCTATGGAGACTGATTCCTATAGAGTATAATAGTGAATTGATCTGCAGGTATCTGGGTCTCTAGGGAGGGGGGCTGTTTTTGAGGTAGAGGCACCGAATTTTCAGCATAGCATCTGATGCCTCTCCTCCAAGCACCCTCCAAGTTTCAAAAAGGTTGGACCGGGGGTCCAATTCTATGAGCCACCAAAGAAGGTGTCCCCATCCCTCATTATTTCCAATGTAGGGAAGGCATTTAAAAGGTGTGCCGACCCTTTAAAAGTGATGGCCAGAACTCCCTTTGGAGTTCAGTCCTGCTTGCCACAACCTTGCTCCTGGCTACACCCCCAGTGTCTCCTGGCTCCACCCCCAAAGTCCCCAGATATTTCTTGAATTGGACTTGGCAACCCTAGCATAGGGCTGCAACATCTGAATCCTATGGCGTAGAAGAAAACCCTGTGGAATTTGACAGCCGTCACACAGGCGAGTGCTATATCTATGCCTGACATGGCAGGCGTCAGGAACTCAGAGTCATTTGCACAGAACAAAGTAATGGAGAAGCACTCCGACAGGAAAGGCTTGGACTGAATGAAATTGAAAAACACACACATTTTGACATCTGGCTAGAATCCACAGGGGGTGTACTCAATGTCTTGCATTTCCAGTCTTCTGAATCCACGAGCAAACAACCCCCCAAATCCTGAGGACCGGAGCAGTATGCAGTGGCCCAGGGAAATGTAGTCAGGAGGTGAAATTAGCAATGCCCACAGGCCTGGAAATGCTTTCTGCTTTCACAAGGGGACAGAGTTGCAAGCGTGCCTCTTGGTATAATTGACGTCACAGGCGCTGACTACCCCAGACATAAGAGAAGCCATGTTGGATCAGGCCAGTGGCTCATCCAGTCCAACACTCTGTGTCACACCGTAGCCACAATCTAGGTGCCATCAGGAGGTCCACCAGCAGAGCCAGAACTCCAGAAGCCCACCCATTGTTCCCCCACCCCCAAGTACCAAGAATACAGAGCATTGCTGCCCCAGACATAATAGAAGCCATGTTGGATCAGGCCAATGGCCCATCCAGTCCAACACTCTGTGTCACATAAGAACATAAGAGAAGCCATGTCGGATCAGGCCAATGGCCCATCCAGTCCAACACTCTGTGTCACATAAGAACATAAGAGAAGCCATGTCGGATCAGGCCAATGGCTCATCCAGTCCAACACTCTGTGTCACACCGTGGCCACAACCCAGGTGCCATCAGGAGGTCCATCAGTTGGGCCAGGACACTAGAAGTCCTCTCACTGTTGCCCTCCCCAAGCACCGAGGATGCAGACCATCACTTGCCCCAGACAATAGCCACTCATGGAATTCTGCTCTGTATATTTATCCAGTTCCTGTCTTGAAGCTGCCCATGCTTGTAGCTGTCACTACTTCCTGCAGCACTGAATTCCATGGGTTAATTACTCTCAGGGTGAAGAAGCATTTCCTTTTATTTCTTCTAAGCTTACTGCTCACCCTGAGCTTCTTTGGGAAAGCTTTTCCATCAACAAAAAAATAAATAAAAGCCATTTGGTAAGTCTTCACATCCGCTCAGGGGCAGACTACTGGAAGAAATAAGGTTGCTACCAGGGCTTTTTTGTAGCAGGGACTCCTTTGCATATTAGGCCACACCTCCCCTATGTAGCCAATCCTCCAAGACTTACAGGGTTCTTGGTACAGGGCCTAATGTAAGCTCCAGGAGGATTGGCTACATCAGGGGTGTGTGGCCCAATATGCAAAGGAGTGTGCCTGCTACAGAAAAAGCCCTGGTTGCCAGTCTCCAGGTAGTAGCTGGAGATCCCCAGGGATTACAACTGATCTCCAGATGACAGAGATCGGTTCCCCTGGAGAAAATGGCCGCTTTGGAAGTTGGGCTCTGTGGCATTCTACCTGGTTGAAGTCCTGCCTCTCTCCAAACCCTGCCCCCCAAGGCTCCACCCCTGAAATTTCCAGATATTTCCTGTTGTGTATATGAACTAATGTTGTTGAATTGTAATGGTGTTCCTGCCTGGCTCCTTGGAGCCTTTAGGCCTGAGCTTGGGGACTTGGGAACAATGGGCAGTAGAATCCAAATCCCTGCTGCTCTGCTCCAATCACGGCCCCCCTGCAGGTTTGAATGGCATCCTTGTGCGGGAACAAGAAGGGATTGGACAAAAATATGGAGCAGAGGTCCATCAGGGGCTATTAGCCACAGCATATTATTGGAACTGTCTGGGGCAGTGATGCTCTGTATTCTTGGTGCTTGGGGGGGGGGGCAAAGTGGAAGGGCTTCTAGCCCTACGTGAACCTCCTGATGGCACTTGGGGTTTTTTTGGGCCACTGTGTGACACAGAGTGCTGGACTGGATGGGCCATTGGCCTGATCCAACATGGCTTCTCTTATGTTCTAACTTTGTTGTGTATATGGTTGGCCCCGCTGGCCCAGTTCTGCAGTCGTCTAGTTCAGCCGTTCCCTTGCTGGAGCTATGGTCACTGCAACCTCGTCTCCTCCTTGCAGTGAACCCACTAGATGATATTTCCTGCGTTGGATCTGGCAAGCTTAAAGAAGGAGAGAACTAAAGCAGGAGGACACGCCTACAGTTACCACTGGAAAAATGCGAACTGCTGATTTCTCAGACTTGTCTTTTCTGAACTGCTGATTTCTCAAACCTGAGGCTGAGGAGAGGAGGAACGTTACTCGTTGGCGGGGAAGGCAGGACTGAGCATGCCTGCGGCTATGGATACCGCCCTGGCACATCAATTTGGGGACTCTTGCCTAGGAAAGACACATTGCACAGCTTGTACTGATTAAATGTTTCCCTTCAATAATTTCCTAACAAGCTGAGAATGATCATTTATCAAGGGGCACTCAGGCTATCGGCTTCTCAGGTAATCTACTGGATCTGACCTTTCCTGGAGAACGTTCAAGAGAACTGAGTTTCATGATTACCATGGCAGCAGGAAACCGTGAAGGGACCATTACTTGCCCTTTGGAGGCCACCTGTGACGGTACACCCCTCCCTGTTTCCTTGCTGTTGGATTTCATGGTGTTTTCTCAAAAGGGTCAGAGCCATTGGCCAGTGCCTGTGACCTCACCGATTCAGACAAGATGCTGAGAGCCAAGACAGAGTGATGGATGAAACAATTCCAGTTTCCTCGGGCTTTGCTAATGTAAAATATAGATTGTTCCAGTTTGATTACAGCCCCTTCTTTGGCCTCATTTGTTCTAAGAGGTGTGCCATGTCGCTTAACTGAGAATTTCCCCTTCCCGTTCTGACTACTTCAGTCTTGGTTACGGGACAATCTGTCCTTGCTAGTTAACTAATGAAAAGGCTTTGTTACGGAAGAGTGCATAGTAGGGGCAGGGCGGGCAGAATAGGCATTGCTGTGTATTCTGGTGTTTTGTTTCTCTTTCATTCATTTTAAAAAAAATTCTAAAAAATCTAATGTTAACCAGGTAGGTCCTTTTGCATACGATGGAAGTGTCAAAATCTGCTTTACCTACAGACAAAGTGAGGGGGGGGTCTCTTCTTACTGGGGGACCCAGGGCTTTTTTTTGTAGCAGGAGCTCCTTTGCATATTAGGCCACACGCTCCTGATATAGGCAGTCCTCCTGGAGTTTACAGTAGGCCCTATACAAATTGTTCTGTAAGCTTTTGAAGGATTGGCTACATCAGGGGTGTGTGGCCTAATATGCAAAGGAGTCCCTGCTACAAGAAAAGCCCTGGGGGACCCCCAGAGGAGGAGGAGAAGGAGGAGGAGAAGGAGGAGGAGAAGGAGGAGGAGGAGAAGAAGAAGGAGGAGGAGGAGAAGGAGAAGGAGAAGGAGGAGAGGGAGAAGAAGAAGGAGGAGGAGAAAAAGGAGAAGAAGAAGGAGGAGGAGAAGGAGGAGAAGAAGAAGGAGGAGGAGGAGAAGGAGGAGAAGGAGAAGAAGAAGGAGGAGGAGAAGGAGGAGAAGAAGAAGGAGGAGAAGGAGAAGGAGGAGAGGGAGAAGAAGAAGGAGGAGGAGAAAAAGGAGAAGAAGAAGGAGGAGGAGAAGGAGGAGGAAGAAGGAGAAGAAGAAAGAGGAGGAGAAGAAGAAGGAGGAGGAAGTGGAGGAGGAGAAGAGATTTATACTCTGCCCTTCACTCGGATTCTCAGAGCGGCTCACAATCTCCTTCCCTTTCTCTCCCCACAACAGACACCCTGTGTGTAGGTGGGGCTGAGAGAGTTCTTTTGAGAACTGCTCTTGAGAGAACAGCTCTTTCATGAACTGTGACTGACTCAGGGTCACTCAACAGGTGCCCGTGGAGGGAAAAATGACTGTACATTTATCAGACTGAAAACAAACGCTTCTAAAACATCCAGACGAGGAGCGAGAATGTTCTAGAAGGGACGGGCTGTCGAGAGCAGCTGAGAGACGGTTAAAAGAAAACAGAGGAAGAAAAATTAGCCTTCTTAAGTCCCTGAGAGAACATTGGAGGGGGAGATCTTCAACTCATAAAACTGCCTTATATTCCGTTAGACCCTTAGTCTTTCAAAATGAGTCTTGCCTGCTCAGACTAGCTGTGAATTCCCTGCATTGTACACGGGGTTGGACTAGATGATGCTTGAGGTACCTTCCAGTTCTACTCTTCTCTGTCCCGAAGGCTATCCTATGCATGCTTTCTTCACAGTAAGTTCTGTAGAATTCAGCTGAACTCAGTGCATTGTAAATGTGCATTGGGTCAGGCTGCATAAAGGGTTAACCCGAGCCACTCTAATTATTCTTGTCAGTTTGGCAGTGTTCTCCCCCCCGTCGATGAAAGTTTAATCACCGCATAGTTTCCAAGATCTTGAGAAATGTCCTTATTCCTCGAGGAAATTAATGTAGCTGAGCTGTTCCTCTCTAAATCTTCAGCCAAATGCCAGTGTCAGAAACGAGAGGGTACTCTTGCGGGCATTCTCAAATAGCTGCTGTCGCATTATTCTTTCCGATTCATAGCTATTAATGCCTGAGCAGAGATTAACCTGTTAAATGTTTAACGTCTTCTAAGCTTCTGGGTTAAACACTGACGACTGTAATTTTTAGGGCTTTTTTTGTAGCAGGAACTCCTTTGCCTATTAGGCCACACACCCCTGATGTAGCCAATCCTCCAAGAGCTAACAGGGCTCTTAGTACAAGGCCTACCTCAACCCCTGGCAAATGGGTTTTGCAAAATTCAGGATGTTCCTGCTCACACCCACACAAAGCTCCTGATTAAGCAGAGCTGAATGGGAGAAGAGGAAGGATTAGGCATGCATTGCCTCTGTTCAGCCCTAATGCAAAAATCATTATTTGGGAAAAGCAGGGTTCAGCTCCTGGGCAGCAAGGGATCGTGGCTCAGTGGTGGAGTGTCTGCTTGGCATGCAGAAGGTCCCAGCTTCAATCCCGGTTTAAAGGATCAAGGCAGCAGATGATCTACAAGGTTTCTCTCCGAACCCCTGGGGTGCTGCCGCTGCGTGGAACAGACAAAATCGGCCTTGACAAGACCAGTGGTCTGATTCAGTAGAAGGGGGCTTTGGGTGCTCAACGTTGCTCATCTCCTGATCGATATTGACAGCTGTGGGTTTGATTCCTCTTCTTCCTCCTCCTCCTTGTAATTGTGTGTGTGTGTGTGCGCATGCCTGGAAAGCATGGCGACTTCTGGCAACCCCTGCTGGGGCATGGAAGACATGCAGAGAAGTGGCTGGATTGGGGATGCCAAGTCCAATTCAAGAAATATCTGGGGACTTTGGGGGTGGAGCCAGGAGCAAGGTTGTGACAAGCATAATTAAACACTAAAGGGAGTTCTGGCCATCAAATTTAAAGGGACCGCACACCTTTTAAATGCCTTCCCTCCTTTGGAAATAATGAAGGATAGGGGCACTTTCTTTTTGGGCTCATAGAATTAGACCCCCTGGTCCAATCTTTTTGAAACTTGGAGGGTGTTTTGAGGACAGCCACTGGATGCTATGCTGCAAATTTGGTGCATCTACCTCAAAAAACAGCCCCCCCAAGAGCCCCAGATACCCATGGGTCAATTCTCCATTATACCCCATGGAAATCAGACTCCATAGAGAATAATGGAATGCCCAGCAGACATTCCCCCCCTCACTTTCTGATTACCCTGAAGCAGGGTGGGGAGGTCCTCCAAACTGGGGAATCCCCTGCCCTCACCTGCGGATTGGCAACCCTAGGCTTGATGCAGCCTGCCTTTGCCTCCCACTCCTGGTATTCCAAGGACTTGGAAGGACTTCCAAGTACTTGCCAGGGTTGGCCCTGCTTAGCTTCCGAGATCTGATGAGATTGGGCTTGCCTGGGTTGTCCAGATTAGGGCCTGGTTTGATTCCTTCACAGCTGGGGAGGACAGTGCCAGAGCTGAAGCCAAGCCCACATGGGCTTGCTTGAAGCTCGCTGGGTGACCTTTGGCAAATCATGGCGCTCTTGGCTTAAAGATAACCCTAGCTCACCACCTAGTGGTGCTAAGAAGAGCTGCAGCTTTGGCAGCCAAACAATCCCTTCCAGGATCTCCTGGCTATTCCACACACAGTGCCATACAATAATTAATTAATTAGTCCACCCTCCAGGGGGATGGACTATAGATGAGTTGTAGTTGACAAGCCAAGTCTCCTTACTGAAATCAAGATAAATGATGTGTACAGCATTCCCCTGATCCAGCAAGGTAGTCACTTTCTCAAAAAAAGAGATCAGGTTAGTCTGACATGACTTGTTCTTGAGAAACCCATATTGGCTCTTAGTAATCACAGTCATCCTTTTTAAATGTTCCACGGCTGACTGTTTGATTTGTTCTAAAACTTTTCCAGGTATAGATGTCAAGCTGGCCTGGCCTGGCCTGACATGGCCCGTCCCAACAAGGTCTCATTTATGTCAGATCCGGCCCTCATAACAAATGGTCTATAAGTCTGAACTGTTACCTTCCATTTTTATGTATCTGAGGAAGTGTGCACGCACATGAAAGCCAGAATAAGACTTTGTTGGTCTTAAAAGAGCCACTGGACTCAAACTTTGTTCCCTTGTCTTTGAAACCCAAGCAGAGTGAATACTCTGTCTCAGAAGCACTGCGCTGCACCGGTAGAAAGAATAGCTGCGATTCATCAAGTGAGACATTTTCATGTTGGCAGGAATCAGTCAGTCCTTGTATCAGCGAAGCCACTGTCTCCTGTCAGTCTGGATGTCAGACCAGCTGGGTACCAGATCTGTGTGTGTGTGTGCTGGGGGAGTCCACTTCAAAACAGGCAGCTCACGTAGAAAACGCATGCCACAAAATTCCTTGAACTACGGCCATTCTACATGACAGCGGGAGAAAATTGCTCTGCTCCAAGTGGGCTCTGGGCATCGCTTTCCTGATAATGCGATCCGAGCCCAGCAGCAAAAGGTGTAAAGAAAGAGATGAGGATTGCACAGGAGAGGGAGGGAGGGAGGATGGAAGGAAGGAAAGAAGATGGGGAGGGAAGCAAGATGGGGAGGGAAGGAAGGAGAGAGAGAGAAAGAAAAGAAAGGAGGGAGGGAGGGAGGGAGGGAGGGAAGGAAGATGGGGAGGGAAGGAAGGAGAGAGAGAAAAAGAAAGAAAGGAAAGAAAGAAAGGAAAGAAAGAAAGAACGAAAGGAAGAAAGAAAGAAAGAAAGAAAGGAAGGAAGGAAGGAGGGAGGGAGGGAAGGAGGGAGGGAAGGAAGGAAGGAAGGAAGGAAGGAAGGAAGGAAGAAAGAAAGAAAGAAAGAAAGAAAGAAAGAAAGAAAGAAAGAAGGAAGGAAGGAAAAAGAAAGAAAGAAAAAGAAAAGAAAGGAAGGAGGGAGGGAGGGAAGGAAGGAGAAAGGAAGGAAGGAAGGAAGGAAGGAAGGAAGGAAGGAAGGAAGGAAGGAAGGAAGGAAGATGGGGAGGGAAGGAAGGAAAGAAAAAAATTAAAGGAAGGAAGGAAGATGAGGAGGAGGAAAGAAAGGAGAGAGAGAAAGAAAGAAGGAAGGAAAGAAAGAAAGAAAGAAAAAGAAAGAAAGAAAGAAAGAAAGAAAGAAAGAAAGAAAGAAAGAAAGAAAGAAAGAAAGAAAGAAAGAGAAGATGGGGAGGGAAGGAAGGAAGGAGAGAGAGAGAAGAAAGAAAGGAAAGAAAGGAAAGAAAGAAAAGAAAGAAAAGAAAGAAAAGAAAGAAAGAAAGAAAGAAAGAAAGAAAGAAAGAAAGAAAGAAAGAAAGAAAGAAAGAAAGAAAGAAAGAAGACTCCAATGCCTATTTTCTTTGATCAGCAGGACCAGGGAGAGATGATGAAGACTTTCTTCTACGCTTTGTTCCAAAGTCCCAGCGGCATGCTTTCTCTCCAAAGTTAACATGAAATCCAGAAAATGAAGTGTTTCAACAAAGTCTGCTCAGAGGATGAGTTCATACTTTCATGCTAAAGACGTGGTAGCTGGATTTCCTTTGAAGAGCTTTGTGTTTGAGATGACACCTGGTGATACGACGTGGAAATGTACCCATTGATGGTATTAGTGTCGGAAATGGAGGCCTTTAGGCTGTTTCTGAGCCCCAGCCTTCAGAGGGGACTATCAAAGAGTCAGAGAAAGAGAGAGACAGGCATAGGAAACAGAACATCCTTCCTTTCTTCTCTATTGCTATCCCTTTAAAGTGTAGATTGCTACTCTTTTTCAGTTGGTTTTTTTTTGGGGGGGGGTGTCTACAGCTGGAAGTCATGGCAACCTCTGGTGACTGACCCCTACTGGGGGCCTGGAGTATATTCAGGGAGGTGGCTGATTAAAGCCTGCCCCTGCCCTCCCGAATGCTGGTATTCCAAGGAGGGCTCCCATCCAGGCACATGGCAGAGTTGTCCCTGCTTAGCTTCCGAGATCTGGTGAGATCAGGCTTGCCTGGGCTATCCAGGTCAGGAAGTATAGATTGCTACTCTTAAGGGAAGTTCCTTCCTTCCAGCTTGGGCACCTCTCTTGTACACATTGCTAGACTCTCCATCTTGGCACCAAGAGAGCAGGACGTGTGTCTTGCATCTGTGGACAATTAGATTAGATATGCTGCCTTTCATCTTTCCGATCTTGTGCATGGAGTTCACATAATAAACCTCTTACTAGTTTGAATCTGAAGTCTCCACGTACCATTTGTTTTCATGCTGGCACACACACACACAACCTCAGCTTGCCACATGGCTTGTGCTATGCTCACACAGCCTGATATGCTCTGTTAGGGTTGCCAGGTCTGGGTTGGAAAATACCTGGAGACTTTGGGGGTGGATCCAGGAGAGGGCGGAGCTTGGGGAGAGAGGGGAGGGGGCCTCTGCTTGGTACAACGCTATGGAGTCCACCCTCTAAAGCAGCCATTTTCACGTTGTATATATTTGATGTAAATTTTGAAAATGGAGGGGTAAGGGAATACAGAATGGGAAGGGGGAAAGGGGAAAAGTGAAATAGAATCATTATCATTTTTTTCTCTGCATCACTAAAATACATAATAGTACTCTTAGTTTTAACAAGTTTATAGCCTATAGATTAGAATAAATAGTTTGCTGCTATTCAAACATATCAAAATGAGAAATACATTAGAAAGCGCAACAAGTATTATACAAAATCAAGTTCACGTGTTAAGCCATTCATATAAAGGTTTCCAAAGATTTTCTCCATCTTTCTCCTGCCTTTAAGACAAAGTGCCAGTATATCCATTTCTGCTGCCTCTGGTATTTTATCAATCAAGTCTTGTTTCTTTGGAGCATCATGGTGTTTCCAGCGCTGTGCTATAAAAAATCTTGCCGCCGTTATAATATGTATCATCAAATGTTTACTCTGCCTTGGAAGGTCCGTTGGCAATATGTTCAATAAAAATATTTCTGGTTTAAAATGAATATGTGTTTTCAGTATCTTTTGTAACATTTCACGTACCATAATCCAATATTTTTTAATAACTCCGCAAGTCCACCACATGTGGTAAAACATACCCACTTGAGAAATACATTTCCAACATTTATTAGAGACAGTACTGTACATTTTAGACCATTTATCAAGTGTTATATACCATCTATAAAACATTTTCCTTAAAGGTAACCGCTCTAGTAAGTCTTATATAGGATTCCCTTAACATTTCCCAATCCCCCATTTTAATATTGTGCCCCAAATTTTGTGCCCATTTTAGCAGCCATTTTCTCCAGGGGAGCTGATCTTTGCCTGCTGGAGAGCCGTTGTAAAAATAGGAGATCTACAGGCTCCACCTGGAAGCTGTCGGCTCTGTGACTCCGCTAAGTTACATGAATACATCGGAGAGATTTCACTAACAGTAGATCCCTGATGGCTCATTCGCAAGCGCAAGCCGTCCTGCACTGATGCAGCCATTGAATGGGGACTGTTCACATGTGACCCGGCCTCTTCCTGGAGCCATCTCACTGGTGGTTTTTCACCAGGGTTGCAAGGAGACACCCAAGGCCCACAAGGGTCTCTTAGCTTGCAGAATGCACATGCAAGATTCTTGCATGAAGCCCATACCTCTGGAATGGTCTGACCCCTATCACTCCACCCTCCCTGCTGCCTCTCTGGATTTTCATCCTCCTTGGTCTTCTAATGAGTTAGGTTGCCAGCCTCCAGGTGGCAGCTGGAGATCTCCTGGGTTTACAACTGATCTCCAGCTGACAGAGATCAGTTCCCCTGGAGAAAATGGCTGCTTTGGAAGGTGGACTCTGCGGCATTGGACCATGATGACGTCCCTCCCCTTTCCAAACCCAGCCCTTCTCAGGCTCCACCCCCATAATCTCCAGGACTTTCCCAATGTGGAGATGGAAATTCTACTAATGAGCCACCTTTCTTCAGATGTAAACCCAGGGGCTGGACCGGGGGGGGGGGGGTCAAATTGCAGCCCAGGAGCCACATGTGGCTCTTTCACACATATTGTGTAACTCCTGAAGCCCCCACTTGCCCCATCTTGGAGAAGGCATTTCTCTCTTTAAATCACTTCTCCAAGCCAAGCCAACCGGCAGCAGGGAGAATGCACTTAAAGTTGCTTTCTTTCCACCTCCCTCCCCATCTATCTTCCTTCCTTCCTTCCTTCCTTCCTTCCTTCCTTCCTTCCTTCCTTCCTTCCTTCCTTCCTTCCTTCCTTCCTTCCTTCCTTCCTTCATTTGATGTTCATATCTTTCAGCTCTCAAACATCTGACGTTTATTCTATGTGGCTGTTATGTTAAGCAAGTTTGGTCACCCCTGGGCTGGACCAAGCTGTTTGTGCTCTTGTTGGGTTGCTGGTTTCAGATCCAGGGTATGTACACTGGGTTGCCAACTTTTTAACCAGCCTATGCTCCTTTATCTATAGCAGCAGCCATTACAGCTTTCTCTGTGCCACAAACAGCATCTTTCTACAGGGTATGTTTTCCTGCTCATCTGGCAACTGTGCAGGGCTCTCTTCTGCTGCAGAGAAGAAAAGGATGAGGAGGAGGAGAAAGAGAAAGAGAAGGTTGGATTTATACCCCACCCTTCACTACCTGAAGGTGTCTCAGAGCAGCTTACAATCTCCTTTCCCTTCCCCTCCCCACAACAGACACCCTGTGAGGGTGGTGGGGCTGAGAGAGCTCTGAGAGAAACCGTTCTTGAGAGAATAACTCTGAGAACTGTGACTGACCCAAGATCACCCAGCTGGCTGCATATGGAGGAGTGGGGAATCAAACCCGATTCTCCAGATTAGGGTCCACGCACTTAACCACTACACCAAACTTGCTGAGGAAGACACTATTCATACAGTTGCGTTCACGCTGTGAAAAGCCCTCCTAATGGAAATCTCCTAGATTACTTCCCTGATGTCATTCCACCTGCAAATCAAAATTGCTTTTATTTTTAAAAGTTCTTTCTGGCAACGGCCTCGAAGGTCTATGAGATGGCAGCTCTGTTGGGAGCTTTTACTGTTTATCGCTGCTGCAGCTTCCTTAAAGTAGATTTGGATTGTGTTTGATTGAATTTTGTATTGCTGAGTTTGGTCTCATTGGAAGATCTCTTTGTATTCTTCAAAGGTGTGCCTAGCCTTGGAGAAAACTTCACACAGACACCCCAGGTGACTTCCCCCTCCCTGGTAGTCCCTGAAACAGGGACTGGTTAGTGTACTAGATTTTGAACAGCAGACAGAAAAGTCATAGCAGTCATTCTGAAGGGAAGGGGTTCTCTCTGGTACCGGAGGGGAGTACCTATCCATCGTGATAACTAGCCAATGACAACTCCGTCCTTAGAATTTGTGCATGCCCCTTTGAAGGTCTTCCAAGTTGGCAGCCATGACCACATCCTGTGGCAGCAAGTCCCACAGATTAACTACAGACTGTGTGAAGAAATACTTCCTTTTCTGTGACTGTATCCTGAATCTCCCTCCATAAGAACATCAGAAGAGCCCTGCTGGATCAGACCAGTGGTCCATCTAGTCCAGCATCCTGTCTCAAACGATGGCCAGCCAGTTCCTCTGGAGGGCCAACAACAGGGCAGAGAGGCTGAGGCCTTCATAAGAACATCAGAAGAGCCCTGTTGGATCAGGCCAGTGGTTCATCTAGTCCAGCATCCTTTTTCACACAGAGGCCAACCAGTTCCTCCGGAGGGACAACAACAGGGCCCCATTTTCTTTTTTTCCTTCCCTTTTTTTCTTTTTCTTTCTTTTCCTTTTCTTCTTTTTTCTTCTTTTTCTTTTTTTCCTTCTCCTTTTTTTTCTCCTCCTTCTCCTCTTTATTTTTCTTTTTCTTCTCCTCATTCTCCTTTTTCTTCTTTTTCCTTTTCTTTTTTCCCTTTTTCCCTTTTCCTTTTTTTCTCCTCCTTCTGATTCTCATAGGATATAATGGAGAACTGATGCATGGGTAACTGGGGCTCTAGGGGGGCTGTTTTTTGAGGGAGAGGCACCAAATTTCCAGCATAGCATCCGGTGCCTCTCCTCAAAACACCAAGTTTCAAAAAGATTGGACTGGGGGTCCAACTGTATGAGCTCCAAAAGAACATGCCCCTATCCTTCATTATTTCCAGTGGAGGGAAGGCATTTAAAAGGTCCCTTTCAATGTGATGGCCAGAACTCCCTTTGGAGTTCAATGATGCTTGTCACACCCTTGCTGCTGGCTCCACCCCCAATGTCTCCTAGCTCCACCCCCAAATTTCCCAGATATTTTTTTGAATTGGACCCAGCAATTCTAAGCCTCAGGCACCTTCAGCAGACAACTGCCAAATGGTTCAGCACAGGCCAAAAGGCCTGGCTCAGCTAGCCTTGCAAAGAGCTGGTGTAGCAGACCGAGTTCTGCTCTTCTGCATAATGCAGGGACTGAGCTGGAGAAAGGAAGAGCAAAGAGCTCTGTGCAAGGCTGGGTCTATAATGAGGCTGGCTGAGGCAGTCGCCCCAGGCAGTAGATTTTAGGAGGAGAGAGTGTCAAGCATGAGATTTCAAAATAACCAGTCCTTGGATTTTGAAACAAAGTCAGGTTTATTGATAACCCATGTGGATCATTCGAGCTGAAGATTGGGACTGATACTTTGTAGCACTAGAATACATGCTTTAAAATGGCACAACAAAGGTTCTATAAACAATTCTACATTCACGTGGGAAATTCACACACCGGGTTCCTTATCTATATTGCGACTAGCGCATCCTGGGTTCAGGCCTGGCTGGGCCTGGGAACAAGTCCCAGGAGGTCTTATCTTCAAAGAGGACATTCCTGCATCTGTTAGTAAAAGCGAAAGAAGAAAGGTGGGGGCTGCTACTTTGATGTGCTCACATTTAATTCTGGGTTAGTAACAACTCTACAATCTGAATTCTATAATCTAAAAGTAACAATTCTAAGATCTGGCTTCTTTAATATAAAATGAGTATACAATGCTTGACAGAGAGAGCCTCTTGTCCTGTCTCCACTATGAAGGAGACCATCTTCCTTATCTCTCCCCACCACCATCGCTTTAAAAACAACCAGACCTCGGATTCAGTGGGATCTCACAGGAGCGCAGTCCTGAACCTTTCTGACAGTTTCACATCCTTCTTCCCATATTGTCCATTGAATAGTAGGTGTAGCTGCACAACAATCCCTGAATGAGCTCCACCACCATTTTTTTCTACAAAACAACCCCTGAAAACAACATTGGAGACCTTGCCAAACTCTCACAAAATTCCTGTTTCCTGCAAGACGTTGGGTTGCTGGAGTGACCCACAGAGGATTTGAACAGGTCCAGAGGAGGGTGACGAAGATGGCGAGGGGTCTGGAGACCAAGTCCTATGAAGAAAGGCTGAAGGAGCTGGATATGTTTAGCATGGAGAGGAGGTGGCTGAGAGGTGATAGGATCCCCATCTTCAAGTACTTGAAGGGCAGTCATATAGAGGATGGTGCAGAATTGTTTTCTGTGGCCCCAGAACCTTTGGAGGTTTTTAAAGGCCAGATGGCCATCTGACAGCAATGAGGATCCTGTGAATTTAGGAGAAGGTATTTGTGAATTTCCTGCATGGTGCAAGGGGTTGGACTAGATGACCCTGGGAGCCCCTTCCAACTCTGTGATTCTATGAACTCCAGCAAAAGGAAGGAATCTCACAGAACTTCTGAAAGTTCTAAAGGACAAATGCAACTCATTGCCAGGGGTGGAATTCTAGCAGAAGCTTCTTTGCATATTAGGCCACACCTTCTGATGCAGCCAATCCTCCAAGAGCTTACAAAAAAGAGCCTTGCAAGCTCTTGGAGGATTGGCTACATCAAAGGTGTGTGGCCTAATTTGCAGAGGAGCTCCTACTAGAATTCCACCCCTGCTTATCGCACTGTTTTTAAGACAGGGTCAGCTTGGCGGGGAGATACGGAGGGTGGGCAGATCCCAACAATTACTGCCTCCCCAGTTGCCAAATAAAAATAAAATTTAAAAAAAACCTCAGGGCACCACTGACTTCTGGCATGGATTCCCATAAAGGAAAGGCAGATAACCTTGACAGTTCTGGAATGACATCTGGCGCCAGAAGGCTCCTGCTGATTTGCATCTGCATGAGATGGAATTTGTCTGTTCTTGTGGATCTTTGATCCGGCTCCCTTCTGTTCTGTCTCTTTTTGCTTTGTGTCTTGTTTTTGAGGTTATGAGCCTCTGGGCACCATCTCTCTCTCGTTCTCTCTCTCTCTCTGGACATGTAGCACATGCCTTTTTTTGTTTAGCCTACCCATCGGTATGGTATTATAGACCAAGGCAACCTTTGTGGACGCATGAAGCTGCATGAGACACTCGGTCAATCAAAATAAATCTTGCTTCTTCTTCTCTGCCGTTGGCAAAAATTAACCACGAACCCTTGTCTATCCGCGGCAAATTGAGGCTGCTGCTCACATTTTATGGATAGAGCAAGATGCGCTGGAACTGTTCAGGAATTTTACGTGTCCTAAATTAGAAATTTAGCTCGGCAGATTTTAGAAATGTTGTGTTCTCGCTTGGCACCTCGCACTGTGGATCTGTTCTTTTTTTTTAGAAACCTCTGTTCCCTTAGCAATATTATCTCAGGGCCGGTGCACTTTATCTCCCTGGGGAGAGTGTTGTGGTTTGTTTTATCTTTCCGGAATGCAGAATGTATTCTGAACAGAGGTGAGAGAGAGAGAATTGTGTTTGGGAACAGAGCTGATGAACTCTCTTCAAAAGTCTAGACCCTGACATTTACCTTCTTTACCCCATAGAAAAGATTCGGTATCTTGTTCTGTATGTTTACGCAGTCTGCTCTTGCAGGCATGAGGAGGGATATTTTTTAAATAAAGACAGATCCAAGCGGGCAGCCGTGTCGGTCTGAAGCAGCTGAACAAAGCAGGAGTCAAGCGCACCTTTAAGACCAACCAATTTTTCTTTAGAACGTAAGCTTTCGTGTGCCCTTAAGCACACTCCATCAGACGAGGAATCCAGCACAGTGAGCAAAGCCACACATAGCTGAGCAGAGCCATACAGAGCTGGTAGGCAGTGGCCCAGAATGCAACATGGTACAGATTTAAGAACCAAGGACAGTGAAGTAAAATTATCTGGTAGGCAGCGGTTTAGAATGTAAAATGGTGCAACGACAGAATAGTAAAGTCAGATCAAAGGTTTGCTCAATTTGTTAATTTTACTATTCTGTCATTGTACCATTTTACATTCTAAACTGCTGCCTATCAGATAATTTTATTTCACTGTCATTGGTTCTTAAATCTGTACCATGTTGCATTCTGGGCCACTGCCTACCAACTATGTATAGCTCTGCTCAGCTATGTATGGCTTTGCTCACTGTGCTGGATTCCTCGTCTGATGAAGTGTGCTTAAGAGCACACGAAAGCTTACGTTCTGAATAAAACTAAGTTGGTTTTAAAGGTCCAACTTGACTCCTGCTTTGTTTAATAAAGACAGTGTGCTCTCTCAGCCAAAAAGCCTTGGGTGAATCTCTCTCCCCTAGAGATGTTCTTGGAAGGGTAAATTGAAGCTGAAGGAGGCTGCCATTCACATTTTGTAAATGGAACAAGCAGGGCTTTTGTTGTAGCAGGACCTCCTTGGCATATTAGGCCACACACCCCTGATGTAGCCAATCCTCCAAAAGCTTACAGGGCTCTTCGTACAGGGCCTACAGTAAGCTCTTGGAGGATTGGCTACATCAGGGGTGTGTGGTCTAATATGCAGAGATGTTCCTGTTACAAAAAAAGCCCTGGGAACAAGACATTCTTGAATTGTTAAGGAACTTGACGTGTCTTAAATTATGACCTTCTGTTGATTTGCCAAATTAAAGAGCGCCTCTTCTAGGCTGTCCCTAAGTACTGACCCTACATACATACTCATAAAGCTGTCTTATACTCAGGGCTTTTTTTTTGGTAGTAAAAGCCCAGCTGGAACTCATTTGCATGTTAGGCCACACCCCCTGACATCACCATGGTTTCACGCGGGGCTTTTAAAAGAAACAGCCCAGCAGGAACTCATTTGCATATTAGGCCACACCCCCTGATGCCAAGCCAGCCGGAACTGTGTTGTCCTGCTCAAAAAAGGCCCTGCCTATACTGAATCAGGCCCTCCTGTCCATCAAGGGCAGTTCTGTCTCCTCCGACTGGCATCTCTCCAGAGTCCCCAGTCAAAGTCTTTCGCATCTCCTTCAACTAGAGATGCCGGGGATTGAACCAGGGACCTACTGCCTGCAGAGGCAGAGGCTCTTCCACTGAGCCACGGTCCCCAGGACACTGCAAGGGATCAGAAAATTGGCTTGATACCTTATTTACCATGATGAGCAGCCGAGTCTTTTGTGGGAGAAATATGGTCGAAAATTTGCTAAAATAAATACATAAAGGAAAGCAGTCTGATCTGCCCCCACCTGGCCAGCAGGGTTGCCAGATCTGTGTTGCAAAATATCTGTAGACTTTGGGGTGGATTTGGGAGGGTTTGGGGAGGGGAGGGGCGGGGCCTCATCAGGGTCCAGTGCCCTAGAGTCCACCCTTTGAAGCAGCCATTTTCTCCAGGGGAGCTGACCTCTGCCAGCTGGAGATCAGTTGTAAAAGTAGATCTCCAGGCCCCACCTGGAGGCTGGCAACCCTACTGGCCAGTCTGACCACTGAGCAAACTGCAGCAGCTGCCTAGGGCACCAGAACTGAGGGTGATGGTGCCAAGAGTCCACAGGCAGCCCCAGAGGTCCAGGGTGCAAGATTCAAACCAGCATTCCTCCTATGCAGGGTCTACCAGGCTGAATCAGAAGCCTACTGTGTTCTGTGGGATTTACTGTGCTTAGAACTGCAGCCCTTGGAATGAGCTGGTTGATGCTTGAGAGCCAGTTTGGTGTAGCAGTTAAGTGGGTGGACTCTTATCTGGGAGAACCGGGTTTGATTCCCCACTCCTCCACTTGCACCTGTTGGAATGGCCTTGGGTCAGCCATAGCCCTGGCAGAGGTTGTCCTTGAAAGGGCAGCTGCTGTGAGAGCCCTCTCAGCCCCACCCACCTCACAGGGTGTCTGTTGTGGGGGGAGAAGATATAGGAGATTGTAAGTCGCTCTGAGTCTCTGTCCTTGAAAGGGCAGCTGCTGGGAGAGCCCTCTCCAGCCCCACCCACCTCACAGGGTGTCTGTTGTGGGGAAGGAAGGTAAAGGAGATTGTGAGCCGCTCTGAGACTCTGTCCTTGAAAGGGCAGCTGCTGGGAGAGCCCTCTCAGCCCCACCCACCTCACAGGGTGTCTGTTGTGGGGGGAGAAGATATAGGAGATTGTAAGTCGCTCTGAGTCTCTGTCCTTGAAAGAGCAGCTGCTGGGAGAGCCCTCTCCAGCCCCACCCACCTCACAGGGTGTCTGTTGTGGGGAAGGAAGGTAAAGGAGATTGTGAGCCGCTCTGAGACTCTGTCCTTAAAAGGGCAGCTGCTGGGAGAGCCCTCTCAGCCCCACCCACCTCACAGGGTGTCTGTTGTGGGGAAGGAAGGTAAAGGAGATTGTGAGCCGCTCTGAGACTCTGTCCTTAAAAGGGCAGCTGCTGGGAGAGCCCTCTCAGCCCCACCCACCTCACAGGGTGTCTGTTGTGGGGAAGGAAGGTAAAGGAGATTGTGAGCCGCTCTGAGACTCTGTCCTTAAAAGGGCAGCTGCTGGGAGAGCCCTCTCAGCCCCACCCACCTCACAGGGTGTCTGTTGTGGGGAAGGAAGGTAATGGAGATTGTGAGCCGCTCTGAGACTCTGTCCTTAAAAGGGCAGCTGCTGGGAAAGCCCTCTCAGCCCCACCCACCTCACAGGGTGTCTGTTGTCGGGGAGGAAGATAAAGGAGATTGTGATATCATCATCAATATCCAATACCATCATCATCATCTTCTTCATTATGTTTGTGTCTGTATGCTGAATCGGTGGTGGTGGTGGGGCAAAACGATTGTTCACCTAGAGTGACAAAACCCTTGGGCTGGCCTCACACCCCCACATCGCATAACCATCCTTAATGATTTCGATTTTTCTAAATCGTTCCCGGCTTTCATAAAAAAAGGCAATCCAATTAAAATGCTGCTTGCTCTTTGATAAGAAGCTCCGATATTTCTTGGCAACGAATGATGCACCATTCAAATATGAATGAAGATATTCTGAGCCGA
Source organism: Heteronotia binoei (assembly GCF_032191835.1). Classification (NCBI taxonomy): domain Eukaryota; kingdom Metazoa; phylum Chordata; class Lepidosauria; order Squamata; family Gekkonidae; genus Heteronotia; species Heteronotia binoei. The sequence goes on along the minus strand of NC_083242.1, from coordinate 12,851,452 downwards.
AGGCAGCTTTTTTTGCCCTCTTCCCACGCAGGGATATGTGGCTGTGAGAGGACTCTAAATTAACAACGGCAGGTGTATTGATGCTTTAAGTAACCTTGCAAGAGAAAGTTGTCAAATTATTTGGGTATAAATGTTGGATAATGCAAACTCTGTTGTTAGAAAATGCTGTCGGATCGGAGGATGTGCATGAACACCTGATATCTCTAGCTTCATCATCCATAGTTTCATATCTTTTAAAAGGGATCGCTACACTACCCTATTGAATCCCGGGACTGACAGATAATGCAGAGGTGGACGGGAACAATCCCTGTCCTATATATAATACCATGTCACGATCATCTTCTGTGAGTCACTGGATGTTGTTCCAAAGCTCTTTTTTGCAGTCTTAAGGGCTAGAATCTTGCTTTTATTTTATTGTTAGAGCAGAAATGCTCAGGTCATCCCATTCTGCATCTCACTGTTTTCTTCTGCGCCGATGACTCTCCCTAGTGTACACCTGAGTCCCGAGCACTGTCCCCTCTGGTGAACGCATTTCCTCCCTGTGTGCCGGAAAAGAATGACAGTTTTCCTGTTTTGTATGAGAAATTCAGGAACATAACCATATGCTCTGGGAGCGGAGTGATTCAGCATCTCAACAGCCCTGATCTTTGTTTCCAGGGAGAAAACATTTGAGGTAAGGCGCTGTATACCCATTTTGCTGCACAAAGTTGCACACAAAACTATGTATTTTGAATTGCATCCCCTCCCCTCCATGATAAGGGTAAAGAGCAGGGCTTGTTTTTGTAGAAAAAGCCCAGCAGGAACTCCTTCGCACATTAGGCCACACCAGGGCTTTTTTTAATAGCAGGAACTCCTTTGCATATTAGGCTACACACCCCTGCTGCAATGCTCCCTCTAAGCATGGAGTCTTGTGAGCAAAAATTCTACTTCATGAGCTACTGGCATTAAAGTTGTGAGTGACTGCATAAATTAGTTTGCTCTGGGGCCATTTTTTCCTGAGCTAAGACAAAAATCTGCAGGTCGGAGGCTAAAAAACTGTGAGCTAGCTCAGACTAACTCAGCCTAGAGGGAACACTGCCCTGCTGTAGCCAATCCTCCAAGAGCTTACAGGGCTCTTAGTACGAGGCCTACTGTAAGCTCCAGGAGGATTGGCTACATCAGGGGTGTGTGGCCTAATATGCAAAGGAGTTCCTGCTACCAAAAAAAGCCCTGGGCCACACCCCCTGACATCACTGGAAGTAACGTTACCTGTTCAGTAGGTTACTTTCTGCATATTGATACAGAACAGTACGGTGCCATCAGCTGCATTTCATAGATGCGTGTTCTCACACAGCCCAATGAGAGACCTTGTCCCCCCCCTCCCCCCGCCAAACATGGCTGGAGAGAAAAAACTACGTGTGGTGGAGTGGAGAGCGGCAGGCCCAGCTTCTCCTGGGACGGGGTGCTCATGGATTCACTTCTCTCGCTCTCTTCACAAGCCCATTGGAGGCTGGAAATGGCAGAGAGGACAGAGTGCACATTCTGGGATCGCATGGCTGGCTAGTGCCTTCCCTTTTTTTTCGAGCTGGAGCTCTGGCCAAGCGAACTGGAACTGCATTCCTATGCGTTCCTGCTCAGAAAAAGCCCTGGTAAAGAGGTTGGAGTCTCATAATATGCAGACCTTTGCTCGATGTTTACTGCTCATAAACAACCCTGAAAATGGGAAGAGTGGAGAGTTTGTAATCTTCTCTTTCCTTGCCTTATGGTGACTCTGTGGAGTTTTCAAGGCAAGTAATGTTTAGAGGTGGTTTGCCATTGCATGCCTGTTAGGCTTGCCAATCCCCAGGTCTCAGCAGGGGTTCTTCCACTTTCCCAGGCTCCTTCCCGCTCCCTTTCAGCTGTCCAGCGGGGGAAGCCCCGCCCCCACAGCCGCCATGTGCCTTTCCACCTCCGCTTGGAAAGGCTTCCTCAGACTCCACTTGGAAAGGCTTCCTCTTGGGATGGTGTGTCTGTGTCTTTAAGGCTGAATGGGGGCGGGGGGGGGAGCAGGCAGGACAACATGGCTGCTCCCAGTGGCTGTGAAAGCAGCCCAGACCCTCCGCTGGTTGCACAATCTTTTCAGAGGTCGTTTGCATAGGGAAGGTGAACTTGCACCTGTGGTTGCTCTGTGTTACTTTGAAGAAGTTGGAAGTTCAGCAACTCATGAGTAGAGATGCCAATCCACAGGTGGGAGCAGGCCCTCCCCCACTTCGAAGTCATCAGAAACAGCGGCCGAGAGGGGGGGGGATGTCTGCTGGGTATTTCATTATTCCCTATGAAGATCGATTCTGGGGGAATCTGGGGCTCTGAAGGGGCTGTGTTTTGAGATAGATGCACCAAATTTGCATCATAGCATCTGATGACTCTCCTCAAAATGCTCGCCAAGTTCCAAAAAAGATTGGACCAGAGGGTCCAATTCTATGAGCCCCAAAAGAAGGTGCCCCTATCCTTCATTATTTCTAATGTAAGGAAAGCATTTAAAAGGTTCCTTTAAATGTGATGGCCAGAACTCCCTTTGGAGTTCAGTTGTGCTTGTCGTCACAGCTTTGCTTATGGCTCCACCGCCAACATCTGGCTCCACCCTCAAAGTCCCCAGATATTTCTTGACTTGGACTTGGCAACCCTTCTGCTTCTGTGTAGCAACCCTGGGCCTACCTTGGTGACCTCCCATCGAGGTCCTAACCAGGGTTGACCCTTCTCTGCCTCCCAGAGCTGATGAGACCAGGTTAGCCTGGGTTACCTAGGTCAGGCCTTGTCATCTATCGAGGCATGAAAAAAGGAACTACCTTCTTGTGTGCCTAGCAATTTTAAACTGAAGACGAACTCTCTGGAAAAGATCACCTATGCAGAGCAGCAGGCGGCTCTTCAAACTCTATTATATTCAGAGGGCTCTTAAAACGCACGAAGCCGTGCCTACGAACCTACGACAAGGCGAAGGAAAGCTGCAGAGCAGAACCGGCGATGAGGTGGATTCAGCAGGTGATCGTTGCTTGGGAGAGACAAACGAATGAAATTGATACGTTGAAATGAAAGTTTCTGTTACCTATTGGTACTGGAAAGTTTCTCGGTGTGTTCCAGAGACTTTGCTGAGCTTGAGGCTCCAGAACAAAGAGCCACCTGGACTCTGGAAGGTGGCCAATCAGGTGTCAATGGGCCAGTACTTGTACCTATAGACTATAGTTAAGACACCAGGGGTGTCGAACTCATTTGTTATGAGGGCCGGATCCGACATAAATGAGAGCTTGTTGGGCAGGGCCATGTCCGGTTGGGCCGAGCCATGTCGGGCCGGGCCATGTGTGTACCTATTTAAGATTAGGTAGAAGAGAGATAAACTTTATAGAGGACACAGACAAAAACAATTAAATGTATATATATATATTAAAAAATCATTCTTAAAACGCTAACACTCTTTGGTCTTTAAAGTGCTTTCTTTGTATTTCTTCCATGGGATCCGGGGAACTGGGCAAAGGAAGCACTGGCTCTTTCCTTCCTTCCCCAGGGGATCAGGAGGGGGAGGAGCCTCAGCCAATATAAGGCAGAGAGGCTTGGTTCAGTAGCTCTGCTGTATGATTGAGAGAGCCTGGAAAAACTAGTTTTGCCTCCCCTCCTTCTTCTCCAAGGGAGGAGCCTCAGCCAATGGAGAAAAAAGAGGTTTTGCTCTGTAGCTCCTGTGCAATTGAGGAAGCCTTGCAAAGCAAACTGATATAGAAGGAAGCAAGATATAGGGAGAAGGAAGCAGATGACAGCCAGTTGCTCGGGGCCCTGATAGGAGTTTGACATCCTTGGTTAAGAGTCTTTGTTTTGGGTGGGGTTATTTGTATGTATTTAAGCAGGGCCGTTGGCCCTGGGTTTCAGTCTTGTTGCTGATTTCACTAGATAAAGCAGAGCTGTTTCATTGCAATGCGTAGTGAACCCAGTACTTAATCGTTTCTGAAGCAGTTGAACTGAGAGTTGGAGTGAGGGCGTTCCTAGCAGATACAAGCACAGAGGAACACCACAGATTTTGGCCTGTGAATAAACTGGGGTGATGGGAGGGGGGGAGAGATGGGAAGGCGCCTCTGCCTACCCCATGCCCCCTGGCTTTATTTGGGAAGATCAACTGGTTTGTTCTAAAGTTTGGGGTATGGTTTTGGGAGGGATCAGAGTTAACCAGGACACAACGCATATATCCTCTCCAAGCAGGTTACTTGTGCGATAAATTTAGAATAATCATTATAATATGTATTCAATAACAAGTCCGCTTTTTTTCATCTTAGGCGGGCGAGGCAGTTGGCCCCCTTCCTGGAACGTGACGACCTGGCAACAGTGATTCATGCTACGGTCACCTCGAGGCTGGACTACTGTAATGCCCTCTACATGGGGCTACCCTTGTGCCGGACCCGGAAACTGCAGTTAGTGCAGAACGCTGCTGCCCGGCTGTTATTAGGGCTCCCAAGATGGGAGCACATTCGGCCGGGGCTCCAGGGTCTGCACTGGCTGCCAGTAATATTCCGAGTCCGGTACAAGGTGTTGGTTATTACCTTTAAAGCCCTATATGGCCTAGGACCTGCCTACCTTAGGGACCGTCTCTCCCCACACGTTCCCCAGAGAGTACTACGCTCAGGTTCACAAAACCTGTTGGTAGTCCCCGGGCCAAAGGAGGCCCGTCTAAAATCCACCAGGGATCGGGCCTACTCAATAACGGCACCTTATTGGTGGAACCAGCTGCCGGAAGAGGTGCGGGCCCTGCGGGATCTAGGGCAATTCCGCAGGGCCTGCAAGACAGTCCTCTTCCGGCAGGCCTATGACATTAGCTGACAATGTAAAACATCTTGGATGGAACAAAATGTATCTATAGGCCGCCGGTTTTATTCTATCTTGTTTTTTACTAATTTATGGTTTAATTGTATTTTTAAATGCTTTAAACTGAAGTTTTAATTACTATGTTGTAAGCCGCCCTGAGACACTTAGGTGAGAAGGGCGGGGTATAAATCTTAATATAAATAAATAAATAAATAAATAAATAAATAAATAAATAAATAAATAAATAAATAAATAAATATAATTTACATTATAGCTGTAAAATTCTCAGTTGTGCAGATCTGGAAATAAATATGTGCTTAATCAATATATTCAGTCCTCATTTGGGCTGGAGCTCACAGGAGTAGAGCTCCGGAACCTCTAAATTTTATTGTGCTCTTTCTTTCTTACCTCCTCCCCAAATACTTGCTTCTGGGTGCCATTGTTCAAACCCCCTGTGAGAATTTTGCTGAACTCTAAAATTTGTGTATCACAAATCCAAATTATAAATAAAACATATCTATCTATCTATCATCTATCTATCTATCTATCTATCTATCTATCTATCTATCTATCTATCTATCTATCTATCATCTATCTATCTATCTATCTATCTATCTATCTATCTATCTATCTATCTATCTATCTATCTATCTATCTATCTATCTATCGTGTATGTATGTGTGTGTGTATGTATGATAGATATGTAGATAGATCCAAGCAAGCAGCCGTGTTGGTCTGAAGCAGCTGAACAAAGCAGGAGTCAAGTGCATCTTTAAGACCAACCCATTTTTCTTTAGAACGTAAGCTTTTGTGTGCTCTTAAGCACACTCCATCAGACGAGGAATCCAGCACAGTGAGCAAAGCCATGCATAGCTGAGCAGAGCCAGACATAGCTGGTAGGCAGTGGCCCAGAATGCAACATGGTACAGATTTAAGAATCAATGACAGTGAAGTAAAATTATCTGGTAGGCAGTGGTTTAGAATGTAAAATGGTACGATGACAGAATAGTAAAATTAACAAATTGAGCAAACCTTTGATCTGGGGGGAAAGTGTAAAAGACTGGGAGAGGCAATGGCAACCCCCCCCGCTTAAAAAGTCTGCGGTGAAAACGTTGTGAAAGCAGCGTCACCCAGAATCGAAAGCGACTGGTGCTTGCACAGGGGACCTTTCCTTTTTCCTATTATTGTGCCTCCCCCTTAGACATTCCCCGCTAGCTCCGCCCCCCGCCAGCCCTCAACAACCCGTGCCTTCCCACCTCTCGCCACGGCGCGCCTTCGCCTCCTTGTGGTTCTTGAGCCCTGCGACGCGCCGTAGGAGCGTTGCTATAGCGACAGCGGCCTGGTTTTGAAAAGCGGCGCTCCGAAGCCTGGGCTGCTGTGGTTTTGGAAACAAGACTGAGGCATTTGAGGCAGCGATGTCTTTCCGCGACCTCCGTAGTGAGTTGATGGGCTTTATCTACCGGGGAGGTTTTCTCTGAGGAGGGGAGGGGGTGGACTGCTGCTGACCGTTGGCGAACGGGGTCTTTCGGGACTGTGAGGCGGCATGGTTCACCGTGTGGATCCTGATATCTCGCCCTCCCTCCTCCAGGGATCTTGGGAGTGTTGGTGTGGGCTTAGTTCCGTCTCCACAACAACCCTGCTAGGTAGGCAGCGCCATCTAATGGTTCCCGCTGTCTGCACCTGGCTGAGGTTTTCTGTAGGCCTCACCCAAATACGGGGTTGCCAACTCTGGGGTGAGAAATAACTGGAGATTGGGGGAGGGCAGAGTAGGAAAGGGAACCGCAGCGGGATACAAGGTCGCAGAGCCCGCCTCCCCAAACAAGCCATTTTATCCAGGAGAACTGATCTCTGTCGTCTAGTGGCCAATTGCATTTGCAGATCCCCAGGCAGCCCTGCAAGTGGGCATCAAGCTCCACCCCTGACTAGAGTTGCCATGCTGGAGCTGGGAGATGTCCTGGAATTTACTCATTTATTTTATTCTGTTTGTATCCTGCCGTCTCTGGAAGCAGGCTCAGGGGCAGCAGATTTCCATACTATGTACATTATATATATGTGTGTATATGTGTGTGTGTGTATATACACACACACACACCTATATATATATATATATATATATATATATATATATATATATATATATATATATATATATATATATATATATATATATATATAAAAATATAATGTGTGTGTGAGAGAGAGAGAGAGCTTTTTTTGAGCAGGAATGCACAAAAATGCAGTTCCGGCTGACTTGGTGTTGGGGTGTGGCCTAATATGCAAATGAGTTCCTGCTGGGCTTTTTCTACCAAAAAAGCTCTCTCTGTCTGTCTATCTTTTCCCCCCACTTCTCCTGGAGAAAATAGCTGCTTTGGAAGGTGGACTGCAATGCATGGCCTACCTTAGTAGAGATACCAGGCTTCAGGTGGGACCTGAGGATCCCCTGGAATTATAGCTCGCCTCCTGACTACAAAGATCAGTTCCCCTGGAGAGAATGGATGCTTTGGAGGATGGACTTTGTGGCATTGCACCCCGCTGAGGTCCCTGTCCTCCTCAAGCTCCATCCCCAAATATCCAGGAGATTCCCAACCTGAACATGGCAACCCTACCTACTGAAGTCCTTCCGCTCCCTAAATCTCCCTTTCCCAGACCCCACCCTCAAATCCCCAGGTATTTTTGAACCCAGAGCTGCCAGCTGTAACCTTCTAGCTCACCGTGCTGTATTTATCCAGCTTTTGTTTTCTCCGTCCTTAGGGTGGCGACTGAGGTTCTCCCTGCCTTCTTTTTTAAATCCCCACAACAATCCTGTGAGGTAGACTCAGCTGAGAGAAGGGGACTGGTCAGCTAACGGGCGGGGGAGGGCGGGGGTTGGATTCGAATCCAGGTCTCTGCCTTCTCAACCCCATTGCCTGTTAGCCTAGCCTACCTCAAAGGGTTGTTGTGAAAAACTTGTTGGTCTCGAAGCTGCCTAGTGGACTCAAATCTAACTGCTCTGCTGCAGACCAATGCAGCTACCATTTCAAACTGTGAAGACAAAATGAAACATGGGAGCATCAAGTGCTCCCTCGAAGTTAAGGAGTGATAAACCTGTGAGAGAGCATTTAACTGATGCTGCCTTTCCCTATGATTCCCCTTCCTTCTTCTCTCTTCCTTCCCCGCTGTCAAAATTAAAATTGCATGCGCCTTGGAGCGTAGACCTCTTGGTTTATTAAACGCCTTTAAATGCCATTTAGGCTGATGGTTTGCTACAAATGATAGCGAAGACCGTGTCTCCTGATGCACATCGGATCTATTTAAACATCTAGCTGTAATTTTGTAGGTTTTTCTTTTTAAAAAACAAAAAACCACCCCTGGCATCTATGCACGCCAAGCTTCGTTCATTCTGCCCAGATGCATGAGCATAAGCAGCGCGGGTGACAAATTACGTGTCGTCTTCCCCTGAACGCCAAGCGATAAACACCATTCTTTTGGTTGATGAACCGCAGAAGCGGCGGGGTAGCATTCGATGTGTTCTCATTTGTTGATGCCTCATGTTCTACAACAGGGTTGGGAGTGGGGAGGGCGCAGGATTAACAACACCGCGATGAGCCACAGCTGCAAAGGCGGGGTGTTTCTGAGGCTGCACAGAGTACGAAACCGGCCCCTGCCTGTTGGAATGAGCTCCCCCTGGAGATCCAGGCCATGCGGGATCTGCTCCAGTTTCGCAGGGCCTGCAAAACAGAGCTCTTTCGCCAGGCTTTCAGCTGAGACAGTGAATGTCACTTGTTACCGGCCTCTCCCCTTCGTTCCATCCCAGTGCTACAAGATCTGCTGGACCTGGACAACAGGCCACGTCTGTGAGGCAGAACCTGCCGTTTTAGTCATTCTGTAGTTTTAGATGTTATATATTTAAATTGGTCTTTTATCGTTTTTATTGTTGATTGTTTTTATGATGTAAGCCGCCCTGAGCCTGTCCTATGGGAAGGGCAGGCTAAAAATTGAATTAATTAAATAAATAAATAAAACTTGTTTCTTAGGACTCTTTCTATGGGAGCGGATCACGCGTGTGTGAGAGAGAAGCAAGAAGCGTACTATTGACTGTTAAACCAGAATAGCGTGATATGGAATGATGCCATTTTGACCATGCGCCCGTGAACAGCGTAGACCTGATCTAAAGTTGCATGCAACATTCCCTCTAAGCGGAGTTAGTGTGAGCCAGCTCACCGTTTTTTAGCCTCTGGCTCACACATTTTTGTCTGGGCTCAGGAAAAAAAGGCCCCAGAGCAAACTCATTGATGCAGCAGCTCACAACTTGAATGCCAGACGCTCATGAAGTAGAATTTTCGCTCACAGGACTCCGCAGCTTAGAGGGGAATATTGGTTGCATGTATCCCATGTATCTGAAAGCACATTCAACGTCTGACTGAAATGGCAGTTTGCACAGATGCTGGCGCTGCTGGTTAAATCTTTCGGAGATGCCAGGGCTTCTGGGAGTCTTAGAAGAGGCTCGAGATTAAGAAAAGAAGAACAGCAGAGTTCACATATAGTGGACATTCTCCACCCCGCGCCCCCCCGCATCCACCCCAAACTGTGGCACTGCATCATCTTTGAATTCTCCCCCCTATTGTTCCCCTCTCTTCTTATCTTGCATTCTCCTCTTTAAAAACTGTTAAGAAATTAGCAGTGGTTAGGCTGCTGCTGGAACAATCTGTTGGAGTCATTGCATGCCAATTTTGATTTACCGCCCACCAGGTGTAAGCATGTTTGATTGGTGCTGCTCTATAGATGCAGAAGGGGAAGCAGTTCATAAGGCTCCATGAGCAGGGAGTGGGGAAGCCTGTGCCTTGTTTGAGATGCCTCAGATATACAGGGATTGGTCTTATTATTCTAGCACAGGGGTGGCCAAACTTTGACTCTTTCACACATATTGTGTGGGTCTTGAAGCCTCCACTGTCCCGTCAGCTGGGTTGGAGAAGGCATTTGTCTCTTTAAACCACTTCTCCAAGCCAAGTGAGCTGGAAGCTTGGAGAATGCATTAAAGTTGCTTTCTTTCCACCTCTTCCTCCCCTTCACCATCTGTTTGCTTTCCTCCCTCCCTTCCTGTCTTGTGGCTCTCAAACATCTGATCTTCATGTTTTGTGGCTCTCAGACATCTGATGTTCATGTTTTGTGGCTCTCAGACATCTGATGTTCATGTCTTGCGGCTCTCAGACATCTGACATTTATTCTATGCAGCTCTTACATTAAGCAAGTTTGGCCACCCCTGTTCTACCACTTTAGTATGCATATCTGGAAAAATAACTGTCTCTGATGGGAACATTAACTTAAAAGTTGCTTTTAGGGATACAGTTTCCTTTTTATAAGCATCGGCATTCAGTTTTTTATGTTCACATAGGAGATTAAGGTAATGAACATCTGTCTGGTTAAAACCCCCCCCAAATCATTTACTTTGTTGTTTTCAAAAGATTTCACCGAAATGATGAGGGCTCTGGGATATCCCCGGCTCATCTCCATGGAGAATTTTCGCACTCCAAACTTCATGCTGGTTTCTGAGATACTCCTTTGGCTGGTGAAAAGGTTGGTACTTTGTTATTTATTCAGCTTATTTATAGCCAGGGCCTTTTTTGTAGAAGAAACTCCTTTGCTTATTAGGCTACACCCCCCTGATGTAGCCAATCCTCTAAGAGCTTACAGTAGGCCCTGTAAGAAGAGCCCTGTAAGCTCTTGGAGGATTGGCTACATCAGGATGGTGTGGCCTAATACGCAAAGGAGTTCCTGCTTTAAAAAAAGTCCTGTTTATAGCCCATCTTTCTCACTGAATCTCAAGGCAGTGTACAGAGTACCGAGTGGGAGAGTAAACATCAGAACAACCATAATAGAGGCATCTGTTGTATGCTTGACACTTCTGGAAAAAAACTGGCTTAAATCTGAACTGCTGAAGTTGAAACATTTTGGAAGAGTTCTGCTAACAAGTAGCTTTGAACTTTTTAAAACTATCAGTGAAGACTTTTTTTTCTTGTTGGCGTTTGCTCATCTTGAACGCAGGGCCTTTCCCAGGAGAGCCAGTTTGGTGCAGTGGTTAAATGCTCAGACTCTGATCTGGAGAACCGGGTTTGATTTCCCCACTCCTCCACGTGCAGCCAGCTGGGTTACCTTGGGCCAGTCATAGTTCTCTCAGAGTTGTTCTTGAAAGAGCAGTTCTCTCAGAGCTCTCTCAGCACCACCTACTTCGCAGGGTGTCTGTTATGGGTAGAGGAAAGGACGGAGACTGTAAGCGATTCAGACTCCGTCAAAGGCAGGGTATAAATCCAACTATCTTTGTCCTCCAGAAAAATGAGAACTGTGCCATGAGTGTTTTGTGATCCATACATGCACAGCACTTTCCATCACAGCACAGGGGTGGCTGAACTGTGGTTCGGGAGCCACACGTATCTCTTTCACACGTACTGTGGCTTTTGAAGCCCGACCGCCCCATCAGCCAGCTCGGAGAAGGCATTTCTCTCTTTAAATCACTTCTCCAAGTCAAGCCAGCTGGCAGTTTGGAGAATGCATTTAAAAGTTGCTTTCTTTCCACCTCTCCCCCCAAAATCTATTTGCCTTCCTTCCTGCTCTCAAACATCTGATGTTCATGTCTTGCAGCTTTCAAACATCTGACGTTGATGTCTTGCAGCTATCATACATCTGTTGCTCATTCTATGTGGCTCTTACGTTAAGCAAGTTTGGCCACCCCTGGTGTAGATGCTTGGCTGCACTCCTTGAACCTGAGAAGCTGTTATGTTCATGGAAGGGTGGAGGAAGAATCCTCAGCAATGGAAACTGGGCAGCACTAATGCAGAAGAGGACGGGTGCCTTAAGCATGTGCAGAGTTCTGCTTCCTGCTGCTCTCTTGAGAAAAGGCAGATCAAGAGATTTCCTCCTACTAGGGGTCACAAGCAACTGCATTGGAGAAATTGGGGCTGCCAATTTCCCCCCTCAAAGTAGACAGATCCTTGTCTTGAGAGAGACAGAATACCCTTTTGTGGTAGAAGGACTTCTCTGGTAACTTCACAGTGCAGTCCTCAGTATAGTTACATTCTTTTAAACCCATTGGCTTCCTTGGACTTCGCATAGCGCAGGGATGGCCAAACTAGCTTAATGTAAGAGCCAGATAGAATAAATGTCAGATGTTTGAGAGCCGCAAGACATGAATATCCGATGTTTGAGGTGGGGGTGGGGGAGGGAGAGGTGAAAAGAAAGCAACTTTAATTCTCAAAGCATTTTCCAAGCCATTGGCTGGCTTGGCTTGGAGAAATTATTAAAAGAAGCAAATGCCTTTTAGCCAGCCAACTGGGTTGTGGGGGCTTTGAGAGCCACATAATATGTGTGAAAGAGCCACATGTGACTCCTGAGCCGCAGTTTGGCCACCGCTGGCATAGTGTAACCCTGCGTAGGACAGCATCAAAATTCAAACAAGCACAAGTAGATATAAGTAACGATTTCTTGTTTGCATGTGAATCCTGGCCTGTTTGCATCCTGCTCTCTTGCCACATTCGAAAAGGACATCTTTGTCGCTTTACAGTTCCTGTGGCCAGGCTAGCAGTGTTGTTCAACGGAAAGTCACCTGTGACTTGAGATGGCGCAACAGACCGCAGTTAGGCTGACAAAGCAGTTATAAAGTCTGAATTCCTGGTTTGACGCGGATTCTTGTTGGACTGTCTACCCCAGGGTTAGAATCATAGCGTTGGAAGGGACCTCCAGGGTCATCTAGCCCAACCCCCTGCACAATGCAGGAAGTTCACAGGTACCCCACTCACCCAGTCACTCTTGTTCCATGCCCAGCAGATGGCAAAAACCCATTGGGATCCTTGTCCAAACTGACCTGGAGAAAAATTGCTTCCTGGCCCCAAAGTGGCGATCGGCATTTCCCTGGGCATGGAAGAAAGGGCCACGAGAACTAAGCCCTGATGCTGCCCTTCCTGCCCTCCCTTCTCATGATCTGCCTAAGTTCACAGAACCAGCATTGCCCTCAGATGGCCACCTAGCCTCTGTTTGAAAACTTCTAAAGAAGGAGAGCCCGCCACCTCCGAAGAAGCCTGTTCCACTGAAGAACCGCTCTAACCGTCAGGAATTTTTCCTAATGTTGAGCCAAAACCTCTTGATTTACTTTCCGCCATTGGAGTGACCTTCCGGGGCAAAGGATACAACTCCGCACCATCCTCTCTATGACAGCCCTTCAAGGGCTTGAAGATGGTGTTCGTATCAAACCATGATTTGTTGCCATTGCTTTTGAAATCCAACCTGAGGAAACCTTCCAAATACTGAGTAATAGATTTAAGGTCTCAGGGCAGGGGGCAGCAGTGGTGCTTTGTTTACTTTGTGCTCCTAGACCGGTGTGGCCAAACTGTGGCTCGGGAGCCACATGTGGCTCTTTCACATATATTGTGTGGCTCTCAAAGTCCCCACTGTCCCTTTGGCCAGCTTGGAGAAGGCATTTGTCTCTTTAATCACTCTCTAAGCCAGCCAGTGGCTTAAAAAATGCATTTAAAGTTAAAGTTGCTTTCTTTCCAACTCCCTCTCCCCCCATGGATTTTCCTTCCTTCCTTCCTTCCTTCCTTCCTCTTCCTTCCTTCCTTCCTTCCTTCCTTCCTTCCTTCCTTCCTTCCTTCCTTCCTTCCTTCCTTCCTTCCTTCCTTCCTTCCTTCCTTCCTTCCTTCCTTCCTTCCTTCCTTCCTTCCTTCCTTCCTTCCTTCCTTCCTTCCTTCCTTCTCTCAAACATCTGATGTTTATTCTGTGTGGCTCTTGCGTTGAGCAAGTTTGGCCACTCCTGTCCTAGACAGACCAGGCCTGAGATTGGGTTTGGGTCTACAGCTGAAGAAAAGGCAAAGCATTCTGGATCTGTTGGCTTTCTTGGCATCCGGGAGCCCTGCGGCTCCCCTGTGAAACCGAGACAGCCGGAGTCAGCCTTTCCTGGTCCTGAATTTCAAGCAGAATCCATGCAAGCCTGCGGTGCTTAAGTGATTGAGATTGATGTGAAAGTTGACCCGGGTGTCACTTCTCTCTGACGGGCTGAGCTGATCCGGGCTGTTCCGTATGCATGACATTTGGTTGCTTCCGTCTCAAGGATGATTCTTTTTAAATTGCCTGGAGTCGAGAGCTGCCTGTGAAGCGCTCTGAGAGCTTTTGGGAGAAGAAAGTGTGAGACAAACAGCTTCTTAAGGCGGAAGTGGGAAAGTTTTTTGGGGGGGGGGGCAGCTCCTTGCTCTTAAACCGCTCTTTGTCCTGTTAACTTGAGACAGACACCTGTCAGTATCGTTCCCTGCTCCAATACCGAAGCCCCACGTGACTACCATGAAGGTGATCTGATCCAGCAGGGCCTTTCTGCTCTGAGCTTGCAGGCTACGCGGAGAGGACCTAGAGAGCCTCTTTAAGTCTTAGCTGTGGTTAATAATGAGCTGCCTGGACTTGTTGGGGCCTAAACAAAACATCCAGGCAGATGCGGGAACCCAGCTGACTCAGCAAGGGGTTACAGGAGTTGTATGCAACTGATCAAAACGGGCTTAACTTTGAACCGTGGGACAACATGTTTCTAGTATCAAGCAATGAGTCAGCGGGACGTGTAGGTGTAACGGAAACATGATTGGCATTGTTGCCGTCTGGGAAGCGTGGGCTTACTTGGTGGAGTTGTGAGTAACTTGAAATGGGTAATTAGAAAGATTTGTTGCGTTTGGGCAGCTTGGAAAGATATTGACCCTTTAGCTGTGCCGCTATGGCCAGGGAAGAAAAAGACCCCAATGTTAGAAGTTGAAGAAAGCACCCCAAGATGTATGAATTTACTGAATCACAACCCCCTAAGCCCCAAGTATAAAAATACTCAGAGAACCCCTGTGGTGCCATAGTTAGAGCAGGGGTATCAAACGTGTGGCCCGGGGGCCAAATCAGGCCCCCAAAGGGCTCCTATCAGGCCTCTGAGCAACTGGCTGTTGTCTGCTTCCTTCTCCCTCTCTCTTGCTTCCTTCTGCATCACAGCTTGCTTTGCCAGGCATGCTCAATCACACAGGAGCTACAGAGCAAAACCTCTGTTTTCCCCATTGGCTGAGGCTCCTCCCTTGGGATTGATTGTTACACTCTGGTTCCTGGCTTGGGTTGGAGGGAGGGGGAGGGATAGCTTGCTTTGCCAGACTCTTTCAATCACACAGCAGAGCTACTGAGCCAAGCCTCTCTCCCTTCTATTGGCTGAGGCTCTTCCCCCTCCTGGTTCCTTGGGGAAGGCAGGAAAGGGCCAGAGCTTATTTTGCCCAGTTCCCTGGATTGCACAGGAGAGAGATAAAGAGAAAGCACCTTTAAGACCAAGTGCTAATGCTTCAAGCATGTTTTATTTTAAGTTTTAAAAATATCTTTGTGTTTGTCTGTATGCTTTATAAAGTTTATATCTCTGCTACTTGGTGTTACATTTGAAGACACACCTGGCCTGGCCCTACAAGGTCTGATATATGTCAGATCCGGCCCACATAACAAATAAGTTCGACACCACTGGGTTAGAGGGTGCCAGCTCCCCGAGTGACTGGGGTGGGTGAGATCCCCAGTGTCCTGTCAAAGGCTCTCGGGATGTTTAGGAGCCGGTCATTCCCTTTCAGCCAAACTTGCCTTGCAGTCTAATGTGCCTTGGGATTCTCAGATGGGGAAGGGTGAAGATGTCGGCCACCTCGAGCTCCATAAACGAAGGGTGGAGTAAAATGATCCAAGTTAGGGTTGCCAGTCCCCAATTGGGGGCAGCAAATCCCCTGATTTGGAGGCCCTTCCCTCACTCCAGGGTTATTAGAAAGTCGGGGTTGGGGGGAGGGAAATGTCTGCTGAACTCTCCATTATTCCCTATGGAGACTGATTCCCATGGGGTGTAATGGAGAATTGATCTGTGGGTATCTGGGCTCTGGGTCTGTGTGTTTTTTTGAGGTAGAAGCACCAAATTTTCAGCATAGCATCTGGTGCTTCACCCTAAAACACCCCCTAAGTTTCAAAAAGATTGGACCCGGGGTGTGTGTGTCCGATTCTCGGAGCCTCAAAAGAAGGTGCCCTTATCCTTCACTATTTCCAAATGGAAGAAAGGCATTTAAAATGTGTGCGGTCCCTTTAAATGTGATGGGTAGAGCTCCCTTCAGAGTTCAGCTGTGATTGTCACACCCTCGCTCCCGACTGCACCCCCAAACCAGATATCTCTTGAGTTGGACCCGGCAACTCTATTCCAAACAGATAGGATGCCAGTCTCGTAATGCAGTTTGCACGGGTGCATGTGGTTATAAATGTGTATGGCCATCTTTGGACAGTATGTCTCTGGAGTGCTTATTGATAGGGAGTGGTCAGCAACAGGAGAAATCTTGAGCTTTTGTCCCCCTTCTTGTGGGGTCTTACTGGAGCATCTGCTCCGCTCCTGTGAAAAAGCTGGATTAGAGGGACTATTGTTCCGATCTCTTTGCTTTGGCTCTTCTGGTGTTCACTGAAAGCACTTTGCGAATCCACGCTGTAACATCTCTCTGTGGGAAAGCAAAGTGTGTGTGCGTGTGTAAACTGTCAAGTTGCAGCCAATTTGAAAAAAATGGAGGAATAGAGGGAATGCTTATTAAATTTGCAGATGATACTAAATCAGGAGGTGTTGCAAATACAATAGGAGACAGAGACAGGATACAGGATGATCTTGACAGGCTGGAAAACTGGGCTAAAACAAAATGAATCTTAACAGGGATAAACGTAAAGCTCTGCATTTGGTTAGGAAGAATCAGACGCATCATTACAGGATGGGAGAGACTTGGCGGTAGTATGTGTTAAATAGGATCTGGGGGTCTCAGGGGACCGTACGCTAAACACGAGTCAGTCGTGTGATGTGGTAGCTAAAAAGGCAAATTTAATTTTGGGGTGTATCAACAGAAGTACAGTGTCCAGATCAAGTAGGACCTGTCTGCCTTAGGGACCTTCTCTCTCCACATGTTCCCCAGAAGGTACTCAGATGTGGAACGCAGAACTTATTGTCAATCCCCGGGCCGAGGGAGGCGAAACTGAAGGCTACCAGAGAAAGAGCCTTCTCAATTGCGGCCCCCCCACCCACTGGTGGAACCAACTTCCAGAAGAAGAAAGGGCCTTGCGGGACCTCGCTTAGTTCCGCAAGGCCTGTAAAACAGTCCTATTTCGACTTGCCTTCAGCTGAATTATAGTATAAGTAGATGCCCAACATCACTGAACTTAATGAAATCAACACTAGCACCAACGTTGTTTTAAATTGTTTTAAACTGTTTTAAAATTATCTAATTGGTATTAATTAATTGTTAAAACTTTAATTGTTTATTTACTGTTTTATTGTTTTAGTTTGATTGTTGTGAGCTGCCCTGAGCCTGCTTTGGCGGGGAGGGCGGGATATAAATCTGAGAAATAAATAAAGCGATGCCCTCATCTGGAGTATTGTGCTCAGTTTTGGGCACCACAATTTAAGAAGGATCTAGACAAGCTGGAACGTGTCCAGAAGAGGGCAATGAAGATGGCGAGGGGTCAGGAGACCCAAGTCCTACGAGGAAAGGTTGAAGGAGCTGAGGATGTTTAGCCTGGAGAGAAGACGACTGAGAGGTGATAGGATCACCAGCTTATTTATTTATTTATTCCGTAACTTATATCCCGCCCTTCCCACAAGTGGCTCAGGGCGGCTTACAACAAACAATAAAACAATAAAATCGGAACAAATTAATACATTTAAATTCAAACATTTAAAACCTAAAAACCTTAAAATTTTACATTTTACATTAAAACTGTACAGTATAATCACAAAAATCTAAGATCTAGAAAGCTACATTTGTCTAGTCAGGCGTAGGCTAACCGGAAGAGGGTCGTCTTACAGGCCCTGCGGAACTGAGTAAGATCCCGCAGGGCCCTCACCTCTTCCGGTAGCTGGTTCCACCACATAGGGGCCGTTGTGGAAAAGGCCCTGTCTCTAGTTGTTTTGAGGTGCACTTCCTTGGGCCCGGGGATGGTGAGAAGATTTTGAGTCCCAGACCTCAGTACTCTCTGGGGAACGTGTGGGGAGAGACGGTCCCTCAGGTAGGCAGGTCCCAGGCCCAGTCCCAGGCTTTAAAGGTAATGACCAGCACCTTGTACCGGACTCGGTATATTATTGGAAGCCAGTGCAGAGCCCGAAGACCCGGCCGAATGTGCCCCCATCTTGGGAGGCCCAATAACAGCCGGGCCGCGGCATTCTGCACCAGCTGCAATTTCCGGGTCCGGCACAGGGGCAGCCCCATGTAGAGGGCATTGCAGTAATCCAACCTCGAGGTGACCGTAGCATGGATCACTGTTGCTAGGTCGTCGGGGTCCAGGAAGGGGGCCAACTGCCTTGCCCGTCTAAGATGAAAAAACGCGGACTTGGCAGTGGTCGCTATCTGGGCCTCCATATTTAGGGATGGCTCCAGTAGCACCCCCAAGCTTTTGACCCTGTCCGCCGGCCTCAGCGGGACACCGCCAAAAGCTGGCAGGGGGATTTCCCCCCCCCGGCCCCCAACGGCCCAAACAAAGGACCTCTGTCTTCGCAGGATTCAATGTCAGTCCACTCAGTCTGAGCCACTCGGCCACGGCCTGTAATGCCCGATCTAAGTTATCTGGAGCGCAGACCGGTCGGCCGTCCATAAGCAGATAGAGCTGGGTGTCATCAGCATACTGGTGGCACCCCAGCCCATACCTTCGAGCAATCTGGGCAAGAGGTCGCATATAGATGTTAAATAACATCGGGGAGAGAACCGCTGCCTGGGGCACCCCACAGTCGAGTGAGCGCCTCTGGGATAGTTCCCCCCCAATCGCGACCCTTTGTCCCCGACCTTCAAGGAAAGAGGAAAGCCACTGCAAGGCCAACCCCTGAATCCCCGCGTCAGCGATGCGGCAAGTCAGCAACCGATGGTCGACCGTATCGAACGCCGCCGATAGGTCCAACAGCATCAGTACTGCCGAGCCACCCCGATCCAGATGCCGTTGAAGGTCATCTACTAGGGCGACCAACACCGTCTCCGTCCCATGACCTGGGCGAAAGCCGGACTGAAGTGGGTCAAGGATGGAAGCGTCCTCCAGGAAAGTCTGTAGCTGCCTCGCCACTGCCCTCTCAATGAGTTTGCCCAAAAAGGGCAGGTTTGAGACCGGCCTATAGTGTGCCAATTGGGCCGGGTCTAGAGATGGTTTTTTTAGGAGGGGACGGACCACAGCCTCTTTGAGTGGCGCTGGAAAAAGCCCTTCCGTTAGGGATCTGTTTATGATATCCCGTATAGGATATCTGAGATCCCCCTGGCAAGATTTAATAAGCCAGGAAGGGCATGGGTCCAGTTTACAAGTTGTTGGGCGGGCAGATGAGAGGATCCTGTCGACTTCCTCCAGGCTGAGGGGGCTGAAACCATCCAGGATATAATCCGAAGACATGCTCGGGGCCTCGGTTGCGTTAACTGCCTCAAAGTTGACGGGGAGGTCGAGGCGGAGTGATGCGATCTTGTCCGCAAAATAGTTCGCAAAAGCCTCACAGCCTATCTCCAATTCACTAGAATTTAGTCTGCCCTGGGGCAGAGTAGTCAGATCTCGAATTATCTCAAACAATTGTGCCGGGCGCGAAGTTGCGGACGCAATCTTAGCCGCAAAGTATGTCTTCTTTGCGGATTTGATTGCCATCTCATAGGTCTTCAAACTCTCTCTATAAGATGTTCGGGTCACTTCGTCTCGAGTACGCCGCCATAGCCTCTCTAGTCGTCTGAGGTCCCGCTTCAATTGCCGTAATTCCTGATTAAACCAGGGAGACGGTTTGAGGTGGGGGCGCAGAGGACGCCTCGGCGCGATCTCCTCGATAGTCCTGGAGAGTCCGTCGTTCCAGGACTCAACCAGAACCTCTAGGGAATCGCCAGTGGGCCAGGTATCCCGTAGGGCCGTCAGGAACCGTTACGGGTCCATCAGGCTCTGCGGGCGAGCCAAAATATGCTCTCCGCCTAAACGGGTTTGGGGTTCAAGTACTTGAAGGGCTGTCATGTAGAGGATGATGCAGAATTGTTTTCTGTGGCCACAGAAGGTCAGACCAGAACCAGGTTGAAATTAAATCAAAAGAGTTTTTGGCTAACCATTAGGAAGAACTTCCTGACATAATGATTCCTCAGGGGAACAGAGTTCCAAGGGAGGTGGTGGGCTCTCCTTCCTTGGAAGTTTTTAAAGAGAGGCCACCTTGGAGGTACCTTCCAACTCTTTGATTCTGTTAATCTGATCTGTTGCATCCCTGAGGGCAGGGGTGGCCAACGGTAGCTCTCCAAATGTTTTTGGCTTACAACTTCCATCAGCCCCAGCCATTGGCCATGCTGGCTGGGGCTGATGGAAGTTGTAGGCAAAAAACATCTTGGGAGCTACCATTGGCTACCCCCGCTGTAGGGTAAGAGCGCCATGGGGCAGAGTGGTAAAACTGCATTACTGCAGTCCAGACTCTCTGCTCATAACCTGAGTTCAATCCTGGTGGAAGCTGGGTTCAGGTAGCTGGCTCAAGGTCGACTCAGCCTTCCATCCTTCCGAGGTTGGTAAAATGAGTACCCAACTTGCTGGAGAGGAAAGTGTAAATGACAGAGGAAGGCAATGGCAAACCACCCCAGAGTCGGAAACAGCTGGTGCTTGCACGGGGGACAACCTTTATCTTTTTTTAGGGTTTTCTAGACAAGAGACAAACAGATGTGGTTTTCTGTGGCCTCCCTCTGCCTCTCATCCTTGGTATATTAAGGAGGTTTCCCATCCCAGCCAATCCTGCTTAGCTTCCAAGATCTGATGAGATCAGGCCAGCCTGGGCCAAAGCAAAGCATAGCAACATTTATTTTACTTAAAATATTTATATGCCCTCCTTTCTCCTGAGCGTTGCGAGGCAGTGCTGTTCTTTTGCCTTTTAATAACTTTCACTATCCCTCTGCTTCTGTTCCTAACAGATCTTTCTTGGGTCCTTGTTGCATGGGGGCTCAGGAGACAGGGCAGAGCTTTGTGGATGTGTTACCCCAGGGATGTCAAACATGTGGCCCGGGGGCTGAACCAGGCCCCCAGAGGGCTCCTATCAGGCCCCTAAGCAACTGGCTGTCATCTGCTTCCTTCTCCCTCTCTTTTGCTTCCTTCTGCATCACAGGTTGCTTTGCCAGGCTCTCTGAATCGCACAGCACAGCTACTGAGCCAAGCCTCTCTTCTTTCTGTTGGTTGAGGCTCCTCCCCCTCCTGGTCCCCTGGGGAAGGAAGGAAAGAGCCAGAGTTCCCTTTGCCCAGTTCTCTGGGTCGCACGGGAGAGATACAAGGAAAGCACCATAAAGGCCAACGAGTGCTAATGTTTTAAGCATGCTTTATTTAAGTTTTTTTTTAAAAAACTCTTTAATTGTGTTTGTGTCCTTTATGAAGTTATATCTCTGCTCTCTGGCATTACATTTTATGACACACGTGGCCCTGCCCGATAAAGTCCCATTTGTGTCCGATCCGGCCCTCCTAACAAATGAGTTCAACACCCCTGGATTAGCCTCTCTGCCTGAGCAATTGATGCTGCGGAATCCTTTGCTCCCCACTGGTTGAGAGATCAGGCCAGAGCAGTGACTGATACAGAGGTGCAGCATGTAGCTGCCTTCTTGGATTTCACAGCTGTGTGTAATTATTTCGTGAAAGTAGTTCTCGCAGTAAACTTTCTTGCAGTAAATTAGCCATTCCCTGTATCTTTGTTTTGCTGCCAGTCGGGCGATCAGCTCGCCAAAACTTCTCGTAGCTGACTGGGGGGTGGGGAATTCAGCATGCTTTGTCTTCTAAACAAGACAATTAAACCTGATTTATTTGTTGTTGCGGTTTTCGTTCAATATACTTGGGCATCGGCAGCAAGATCTGGCTCAGGCTTCCTTTTACACTGCATAAAGTTAATTAGGCAACCTTCATAGAGAGAGAGTGATAAAATGTTCCTTTGAGAACCCACTCCGTCCTTACAAAGAATGCGCTAGAGCCTTGTGAGGAAGAGATAGGATTTTTGGGTTCCACTTACGAGCCATCAGTCTTGAAAAAGGCAATGAAACGTTTGACACCGGCTAACGCGGACTGGCTTTATGTGGATGAACTTATTCTTTATCCTTCACCTCACTGAAAAAAACAGTGGACCGAACGAGCAAGATTGTGAAGTGGGATAATTTGTTTCTTTAAATTTCTGTGTTCAATCTGGATGAAAGAATTCATTACAGACTGTTCTCTTATGATTTTGGTTTATGAGTCAATATCAGACTCTTAACCTTCTAAAAGTGCCTGCGTGCACTTTCAAAGTGGCTGTGTGCACTTTGATTTATTTTTCTGCAGACTGTTTTGAATTCATTTTGGTGCAGACTTTGAAGCTATTGGTTATATCTAAGTGTCTGCGTTCATTCTTGTGTTTCGTTTTGCAGTCTGTTTAAGGTAGAAGCTTTGGATTATTAAAGTGCCTTTTGTGCACATTTATAGTGTTCATCTTAGATTATTCAGGAGCAGAGTCTATTCAGAAGTAGAGGTCAAAAGGGTTTTCCCTATTTACATATATGTTTTGGTAGTATGAAGAGCCCTGTGGCGCAGAGTGTTAAAGCTGCAGTAATGCAGTCCTAAGCTCTGCTCAACCTGGTTTTTCAGGTAGCTGGCTTGAGGTTGACTCAGCCTTCCATCCTTCCAAGGTCGGTAAAATGAGTACCCAGCTTGCTGGGGGGAAAGTGTAGATGACTGGGGAAGGCAATGGCCAACCACCCTGTAAAAAGTCTGCCGTGAAAACGTTGTGAAGCAATGTCACTCCAGAGTCAGAAATGACTGGTGCTTGATTTCCCACTCCTCCACTTGCACCTGCTGGAGTGGCCTTGGGTTAGCCATAGCTCTGGCAGGAGTTGTCCTTGAAAGGGCAGTTGGTGTGAGAGCCATCTCAGCCCCACCCTTCTCATAGGGTGTGTGTTGTGGGGGGAGAAGATATGGGAGATCGTAAGTCGCTGATTCAGGGAGAAGGGCGGGGTATAAATCTGCAGTCTTCTAAGTGCCTGCAAACCTCTCAATCTCAAAGCTTCATTCAAGAGAGCCAGTTTGGTGAAGTGGTTAAGTGCCTGGACTCTTACCTGGGAGAACGGGGTTTGATTCTCCACTTCTCCACCTGCAGGAATGGTCTTGGGTCAGCCATAGCTCTGGCAGAGGTTGTCCTTGAAAGGGCAGCTGTTGTGAGAGTTCTTTCAGCCCCACCCACCTCATAGGGTGTCTGATGTCGGGGGAGAAGATATAGGAGGTTGTAAGCCGCTCTGAGTCTCTGATTCAGAGAGAAGGGCGGGGTATAAATCTGCAGTCGTCTTCTTCTCAGGCACTGGAAGAAGCAAGCAGTGAGTCACGAAAGCTTCATGCCCTGCCACAAATTTTGTTAGTCTTCAAGGTGTACTGGACTTTCTTTTTTCAGCTACTCATCTTGATTTACTTTGCATGCCTTTGCCTGCTTCCTAACCGTCAGTACATGTCTTTTAACTCTACAGATATGAGCCTCAGACCGATATCCCCTCAGATGTGGAGACAGAGCAAGATCGGGTCTTCTTCATTAAGGCGGTCGCTCAGTTTATGGTGAGTCTGCTCAAGAATGTATGCTGAACCTATTTATTTCAGGGTCTCGCACTGTCAGACTGGGGTTACCAGGTCCGGCTCTTCGTTTTGCCCGAATGCTGCCTGTTTGCTCCTCATGCGAGTTTAAAAAAGATAGACCGGGGACATTATTGCCTGCCCTATTCTCATTTGGTGTGATATTGCTTGGAAGAATTCACAGTAAGGTATGATTGCAAATGACCCACAAGAGACGCAGCACACAAGAAGCGCAAAAGCTCTGTGGAAATTACAGTCCCATCAGCTTCAGCTGTCAATGGATGTGGGCCTGGAAAAGTCCGCCAGCCTTCAACCGATTTCTAACTCTGCCTCCCTGTCCTTGACCTCCACTTCATTGTGGTTGAAGCTTGATGGATGTGTTTTTCCGCGGAGCCTCAGTTGCTCTGTTTGAAAATGCTGGCACAGA
This sequence comes from Heteronotia binoei, assembly GCF_032191835.1. Classification (NCBI taxonomy): domain Eukaryota; kingdom Metazoa; phylum Chordata; class Lepidosauria; order Squamata; family Gekkonidae; genus Heteronotia; species Heteronotia binoei. Next base: position 12,827,658 of record NC_083242.1, on the reverse strand, counting down.
GTAGACACAAGCCTGCGTGTTGCCAGTCCTGTAACAGCAGCAACAGACTTCCATGGACGTCCCATTTCCTTACCCGTGTAGCTCTGAGGTCGTTATAGGCCAAGTGCTGTTACTCTGACCGACACCTTGCTCATCTTGTCCTGTCATAAGCAGCCACTGCTAGTTTTGCGACAAATTGATGCTCTGGTTCAGGGGTGTCAAACTCATTCGTTATGAGGGCCGGATTTGACATAAATGAGACCTTGTCGGGCCGGGCCTTGTGTGTCATAAGATGTAACGCCAGATCGCAGAGATGTAAGCTTTATAAAGGACACAAACACAAATAAAGATATTTATTTTAAATAAAACATGCTTAAAGTGTTAGCACTCTTGCAACATTGTGGTCGGTATTAAAGCAAGGTCTTCTCCCCCCACTCCCTTCCTCCCCAAGAGAGGACCCTCAACCAGTGGAGAAAATAGAGACTTTGCTCTATAGCTCCTGTGCTATTGAGAAATCCTAGCAAAGCAAGTGGGCACAGAAAGAAGCAAGCGATAGAGAGGTCCTGGCCCCACCGATGGACCTCCTTATGGCACCTGGGTTTTTGGCCGCTATGTGACACAGAGTGTTGGACTGGATGGGCCATTGGCCTGATCCAACATGACTTCTCTTATGTTCTTAGGTTCTAAGGAAGCAGACTTGCTTGTGGGCTTGATAGCAGCCCTTCAGGGGCCTGATCCGGCCCATGGGCTGCACATTTGACACCTCTGCTGTAGGCTCTGAACTCCCTGCATGGAAGGCTGGCCCTGAAGAGGGAGAAGGAGCTGTCCAGTACTGAAAATTGTTGTCTGGAGGCCAGGGCTTTGCCATGGCCCTTGGACTCAGCCAAGCCCATCGCTGTTGCCCCACTTCAAAACAGGATCACCCGACACTCCTTCCAGCAAGGTCTCCCTTCTTGGTGTCTGCTGGTCCGAGCCGTCACTTCCAGAGGGCAAAGCGCCTCACACACTTCCTCTGGGAGGGGCGAAGAAGCTGAACAGCTTTCACACACCCACTAGAGAGCCAGCAGCCCCGGTAGACAGAAACAACATTGGAGAGCCGCAGGGATTGGTGGAGGGATAGGGAGGTGGGAGCAGGGCAGGGGATTTATTGTACAGCGTATGCACTCACTGAGGAGGAAGAGCCCATAGCTTGAGGTAACGGAAATTCAGAGAGAGAGAGAAACAGGCAAGGAAGGGCGGCGGCTGAAAGGGAATTCAGATGACTCAAACCTCCTTTCGGACACAGTCTGAGTTGGTGCTAAGCAGCAAAAAATCACACCCTGGAGCCTCCAGGACCGCCGTCCACCGAATCCGGGCCTTCGGAACCCGACAGTTGTCTTCCTAAAAGAGTTGATGATGGTCCATGAAAATGGGGTGAGCTGTGTTTTCGTGGGGTTTGGGATGCCTTGCGCAGTTGAGAAGCGAAGGCTTGGAAACAGAGCTTTGGGTTTTATTTTGGGTACAGTTAGTTTGTGAAACTGGGATTTGGCTTGAATGTACTGTGTTGACTTGGCAAATGCCAATTTGATCATCTTCTCCTTGCTTTCACCTGAGAAATCGTACCGGTGTCCCAGTGAGTTTAATCCTAGTGAGCAAGCCAGGGTTAAGCTATGAGATGCCTTTGTACATACGTTGCTCCAGGGCTTTTTTTTTTTTTTGTAGCAGGAACTCCTTTGCATATTAGGCCACACACCCCTGATGGAGCCAATCCTCCAAGAGCTTACAGAAGGCCCTGTAAGAAGAGCCTTGTAGGCTCTTGGAAGATTGGCTGCATCAGGGCTGTGTGTCCCTGAAGAGGGACAAGGAGTTGTCCAGTGCTGAAAATCGTTGTCTGGCGGCCAGAGCTTTGCCATGATCCTCGAACTCAGCCAACCCCCGCTTTTGTTCGGCAGCGAGCCCATCGCTGTCACCCGACTCCAAAACAGAGGCTCACCCAACATTCCTTCTTCCTGCAAGGTTTCCCTTCTTGGTGTTTGCTGGACACCAATGGATATGGGGGCACCAGTCCTCCCCACTCTTTTCGCTTATATTGACCAAACTGCTTAGATCCCCAGAGACTGGGGTGTGGCCATTGTCATTCCGATATATAAAATAGAGGCAAAATCAGACCCGTTTAATTACCACCCAGTTAGTCTGCTTAGTGTAGAGACCAAGCTTTACGCCAAGCGTCTGTGCTGGAAGTTTTGAAACTGGCTCAATAGGGAGAACATCTTAGCTGAGGAATGAACAGGTTTCAGAAGCGGCTGCCCCACAATGGATTGGTGTCCAGCTCTGCATCATCTGGTGGAGAAATATACCACCAGGCTGCATGGGGCGCTTTAAGCAGTCTTTGTCAATTATAAGATGGCATTCGGTAGTATCTCACACCACAGATTAAGGCTAAAACCAGAAGCTGCTGCAGTAGACCGTAACCTGCTTACCCTTATATGCAATTACATGAGAACAACTATTTGTCAGGGGGTTGCAACCCGCAAGATCATCTGTCCCAGTCAGGAGGCATGTGAAGCAAGGATGGGGGGGAGGAACCTCAACCAATAGAAGGAAGAGAGGCTTGGCTTAGTAGCTGCACTGTGTGATTGAGAGGCCTGGCAAAGCAAGCTCTCCCCAAGAGAAGAGCCTCAGCCAGTGGAGAAAATGGAGGCTTTGCTCTTTAGCTCCTGTGCCATTGAGTAAGCCTTGTAAAGCAAGTTGTTATGCGGAAGGAAGCAAGAGAGAGGGAGAAGGAAGCAGATGACAGCCGGTTTCTTAGGAGCCTGATAGGAGCCCCCTAGGGGCCTGATTTGGCCCCCAGGCCATGTTTGACATCCCTGGCTTGGAGGGAACACTGCTCACAGGGTGTCTGTTGTGGGGAGGGGAGGGAAAAGAGAGTGTAAGCCACTTTGAGACTCCAGTGAATGTTGGGGTATAAATCCAATCTCCTCCTCCAAAACATAGTTATTAGAGAAGTCCTCATTTAGACAATTATTCTAACTGTGGTTTGTGTAAAAGGTGCTATGGCACTGTTTATGCGGTATCTGTTTTGCCTTCTCCATCATGTCTACGCTGAGCCAGAATGGCTTTCAGCTGTGCCCATCGGCACAAGTTTTTGTTATCTAACTTCTCTGTGATAACTGAAGGTTGCTGCCCCCCCCGCAATCTTCTACTCTAACAGAAGAACCGAATCATAAGCACAGTCTAAATAATCCACTCAGCTGCTCTGAACGGGAGCGGCGACCAACAAAGTCAGAGGGGGTTCTTTTGTAAGCCCCACGTTCTGAGCCTCTATATGCCTCATTAAGGGGGCGCGCAGTGTTTGAAGCGACCTCGTTTCGGGGCTTTGCTCTCCGCTTCGCATGCCCCTGCTATTTGAAGGATGAATTCTTCAATCCGTTCTTTTGGAAAGTGGAATTTGGAAGCCTTGAATGTAACAAGGTGGGCAAATTGCTGATATATAGCATAGGCACCAAGGAGCGCCACCTTTCCTTTCCTTTTCTTAACAAGCTTTGCTTATTATGTGACATAATTCTGAGAGGAATGGGGGCTGGGTGTTTCAGGTGATCCGCATAAGCACCGATGCCTTCCTACTGATGGTTCTGAAGAGCTGTGTGGGGGCTATTGCTTGCTGTTGACTTGGGGGACTTTTTAGAACAGGGATTTCAAACTTGTGGTCCGGGAGCCAAATCAGGCCCCCAGAGGGCTCCTCTAAGGCCCCCAAGCAACTAACCATGGGAGAAATCTGCTTCCTTCTCCCTCTCTCTGGCTTCCTTCCATATAGCAGCTTGCTTTGCAAGGCTTGCTCAGTTGCACAGAAGCTACAGAGCAAAACCTCTATTTTCTGCATTAGCTGAGGTTTCTCCCTTGGGGAGGAAGGTGGGGAGGCAGAGCTTGTTTTTCCAGGCTCTCTCAATCGCACAGCAGAGCTACTGAGCCAAGCCTCCCTTCTGTTAGCTGAGGCTCCCCCCCCCACAGTCCCCTGGGGAAGGAAGGAAAGGGCCAGAGCTTCCTTTGCCCAGTTCCCTGGATCCCATGGGAGAAATACAAAGAAAGCGCCTCTAAGACCCATGATTGCTAACCTGTTAAGCGTGTTTGAAGTTTTTGAAATATATATATTAAATTGTGTTTGTGTCCTTTATAAAGTTTATCTCTCTGCTACCTAATTTTAAATAGGTACACACACGGCCCGACCCAACATGGTTTGGCTCAACGAGGTATCAAATCCGTCCCTCATAACAACACCCCTGATTTAGAGGCTCCCTGTATGAAGAGACAGATTGCCCCAGCAGAAGCAACGTTTGACTTGAACTGCTTCGTTTAACTTTTGGTTTAACTGCTTGACATTATTCCACTTGCTTATGGGACAGTTTCTCCCTCCTTGATCTCAGATTGATTTTTTTTTGGTATTTTTATTTGGGGCACAATTCTGCATATCCCGTCAAAATACTAGGTCAATCACGGCCCGAATTTTCAAAGGGAGGCGTATGGAAAATGTGAAACGGAGCCTGCATAAATAGTGTCGTAGTGCCTTTAAGGCTGAGATATTGCAACAGAAACATGCACATTTAGGACAAAGTTTGAGTCCAGTGGCATGTTTCATGCAAACAAAGTTTGATTCAAGGTATAAGCTTTCATGTGCAAGCACACTTCCTCAGATACATTGAAATGGAAGTTGAACAGTTCATGTGGCTTTTTTGTAGCAGGAACTCCTTTGCATATTAAGCCACATACCCCCCGATGTAGCCAATCCTCCAAGAGCTCACAGGGCTCTTCTTACAGGGCCTACTGTAAACTCCAGGAGGATTGGCTACATCAGGGGGTATGTGGCCTAATATGCAAAGGCGTTCCTGCTACAAAAAGCCCAGTATACACACACACACAGAGGCAGATGCTTCTACATAGGTGAACAGCAAATTAGCATGCAACTTAATGAAGGTGTTTTGACATATGCAAAGACCAAACAGCAATAACAAGCTAGGTTTATGCGATCACCAGATCACCATTTGTTTGGATTTAATTAGGGGGAAACAGTCTAGCAATAAATACGTCAAAATAGGAGACGGATGTGTAAAAGTATCCTTAATTGTTCAGAGTGATAAACCAAGATTCTAGGACAGTTGGAATCCTGCCTTGGATCCATCTTCACAGGGTCTAGGGAAAATGCAAAACATACAGCACAATGCTTTTTGAAGTTTGTGGAGTGCTTTTAGTGTTCATTGCTCACACTTTATTGCAGTGACTGCTTACGTCACCTCAGTAAGTAGACCAGTATTACCTCCTCTCTGTGAGCGAAGGACTGAAGCTGAGAGCTGTATGTCTACAGCTCCCTAATAGATCTGTGCCTGAGACAAGTCTCAAACTGGTAACCCTCTGGTTCAGCAACGGTACACTGCAGCTCCCTTGAATTGCCGAAAGAAACGAGGAAAACACTTAGATGTCTGTTTGCAGCCTACAACTATGTAACTTAAATCTTGCCTTTCTTGTCAAGAAGAGGATGAAAAGAGAGGCTGCAAAACAAGACCCCGGGCAAGGCTTCTCAGAAGAATGGCTTGGGTCCAAAGGTCCCCTTCTGCTCGTGAAAAGAGCATTCCGCTCGCAGGAGGGATCTTTCCGCAAGCGGAAGAACTCTTTTTGTGACGGAAGAGCGCCCTTTGCCACAGCCTGTTGTGTCAGACATGTTTAAAGTCTTCCTTCTTCAAAAGTGACTCTGAACGCTCTGCCGCCACCGTCCTAATTGTACCACTTTATTTGCTTGTTGTCGTCCCGAGCATTTCCCCCTGTAAACGGGAGCGTGAATACTGAGGCGAGGGGAAGATGGTTTAGTAATGATTCTGACTACTTTTGTACTCCTTTTGAACCAATTTGCCAAGCGCTGTTATTGACCTTGGCAGGGGCTTTTATGGCAGCAGCGGAAAAATTGCCGAACGTTGATTCCTCTGTATTTTGAGCAGAGGACTTGTTGCTATTTTGAGCAATACAGAAAGTGTGTTATTTCCTGTTGGACTGACCTGGTCTCTGTTCCCTTAACAAGCATTGATTTCCCCCGGCTTTGTGTCTTAAATGGATCTGAAATGCTGTTTTTAACAATACTTTTAGAATGTTTTTCATCTGTCTTCCTAGCAAAGCTGACATTTTAGATTCCCTGACGTTTTAGGTTCCCTGCCAGTATCAAAATTTATGTTTTCTTATATTACTGCCCCAGCTACCTTTAAAAAAAATGTTATGATACATTTGTGTGAGTTTACAACATTTTAAAAACATAAGAACATAAGAGAAGCCATGTTGGATCAGGCCAGTGGCCCATCCTGTCCAACACTGTGTCACACAGTGGCAAAACCCAGGCACCATCAGGAGGTCAGGACACTAGAAGCCCTCCCACTTTGCCACCCCAAGAACCAAGAATACAGAGCATCACGGCCCCACACAGAGAGTTCCAACAATACGCTGTGGCTAATAGTCACTGATGGACCTCTGCTCCAGATGCTTATCCAGGGCCGACTCTGTTTAGCTTCTGGAGATCTGATGAGATTGGGCTAGCCTGGGCTTTTCAGGTCAGTGCGACCTCAGCCCAGAGGACGAAAATAGTTTAGGCCAGCTGAGTCTACCGTGATTCACCACGCTTTGCTCAAGGATTGCAATTTGTTCTGAGTCTTGAGTTTGCCATGGTAACTAGTGTGGAAAGGGGAGTACTCCCCAGCCTCCAGGCAGCCACATGGTTGTGTCCCTTCTTCCTTTTCCTCAGTTCCAAGCAGCTTCCTTTCTTCACTATGCCTGTTGCTTCAGATCTTATTGCTTCGGAGAGCCAGTTTGGTGTAGTGGTGAAATGCGCGGACTCTTACCTGGGAGAACCGGGTTTGATTCCGCACTCCTCCACTTGCAGCTGAAGGAATGGCCTTGGGTCAGCCATAGCTCTGGCAGAGGTTGTCCTTGAAAGGGCAGCTGCTGTGAGAGCCCTCTCAGCCCCACCCACCTCACAGGGTGTCTGTTGTGGGGGAGGAAGGGAAAGGAGATCGTGAGCCACTCTGAGACTCTTCGGAGTGGAGGGCGGGATATAAATCCAATATCATCTTCTTCTTATCCTTGTCCTAACTTAGGGATGGCCAAACTGTCACCACCATGTCAACCGGCTTGGAGAAGACATTTGTCTCTTTAAATCACTTCTCCAAGCCAGATGGTGGCTTGCTTCCTTCCTTCCTTCCCCCAACTTCCTCCCTTCCCCCTTCCTCTCTTCCTCCCTCCCTTCCCTCCCCTCCCCTTCCCAACATCTGACATTCTTGTCTTGTGGCTCTCAAATATCTGATGGTCATTCTGTGTGGCTCTTACGTTAAGCAAGTTTGCCCCCTCCCCACCCTAACTCTTTCACATCTGGACTATCATAACCCCTTTATTTACGTTTATAGCTCACCTGGCTTGCTTGGATTCAAGACAGATCGTACTGAGTGAGTCTCTTACTCATCTTCCCCCAAGACGCTGCTTCTTTTTGTGGTCTTCTCCTCAAATCTCAGCACCCCTCTCCTCAAAGCCACCTCCCCCTTGCAGTCTATGCCAGCCGTGAGGTTTCTGTCGTATCTCTGTTTTCCCCGACAACTGTGTCTCACTCTTTCCAATCTCCGCTCCTCCCACCCAGGCCTTCATGCTAGGGCTGGCAAAAAGTCCAGCCCATTTCCACTCGTTTTAACAGATGTCTGCAGAAACTAGTACGGCACAGGTGGTCGCCTGCTGACATCTGCCTGTCAAGCTGCCATTCAAGGGGGAGCTGCAGGGCTGGCTTCAGAAGTCTGCGACTCTGGTTTCCTGCACTTGCTCTTCTCTGCACCCTCCTCCTATGGCTGCTTCTTCTTAGTCTGTTGCATCGAAGAGCCCTGTGGCTGGAAGGCAGAGGCCTGAGGCAGGCACACAAGCAGGGCCAGGCTTAGACCGTCTGGCACCCTAGGCAAGGCTAACGTCTGGGGCCCCCCTACCCCGCACTGAGAATGTCACTGAGTCACATGGGGCTGCCCGGTTTGGTGCCCCCAGAAGGCTGGCGCCCTAGGCAATGGCCTAGTTTGCCTAGTGGCAGGTCCGGCCCTGCAAGCAAGGGCAATAAGGCGGGGAACTCCTTTTGTACTGGGGGGCGGGGTCTGCCTTTAGGTAGCCCACTTCACTGGATTGTCCTGGCCTCTCCTTCGATGTTCCCTCTGAGCTGAGTCCGTTTTTTAGCCTCCGGCTCACACATTTTTTGTCTTAGCTCTGAAAGGATGGCCCCAGGGCAAACGAATTTATGCCATAGCCACATTGCTCGCTCACAGCTTTAATGCTTCCAGGGTGCTGGCCCCACTGGTGGACCTCCTGATGGCACCTGGGTTTTTCTGGCCACTGTGTGGCACAGAGTGCGGGACTGGATGGGCCACTGGCCTGATCCAACACGGCTTCTCTTTTGTTCTTATGTGACACAGAGTGTTGGACTGGATGGTCCATTGGCCTGATCCAACACGGCTTCTCTTTTGTTCTTATGTGACACAGAGTGTTGGACTGGATGGTCCATTGGCCTGATCCAACACGGCTTCTCTTTTGTTCTTATGCCAGTAGCTCACGAAATAGAGTTTTTGCTCACAAGACTCCACAGCTTAGCAGGAGAATTGCTCTCCATCCCGGTATTTCCGTAACCACCCCTCGTTGCACGCGCCCCCTTCCAACATGGCAATGTAAAGAGCGCCTAAGTATGGTGTTCAGGAGGATCCGTCCAGAAGTTTATTTAGTAGTTTATTTATTTAGTCGGCCTTATATTCCGCCCTTTCCCATAACGGGCTCAGGGCAGATCACAACATAAAACTGAACAATGCTAAAAACCTACCATTTAAATTTAAAACAATACAATAAAATTAGCAAATCAAACCACAGAACAATAAAACAAGCAGGTGCATCGTCAGGCTGGAAGGGCACATTTCACAGGATACAGCGGTTTTTGGCCCCAAACAAATGATGATGATAATAAATAGGATAGCATCATAGTTGGTAAAACATGATGTCCCAACAAGGGAGACCAACTGATGGAATAGTTGCTGGAATAGGACGCCCGCTGCCTCAACCAAAGGCCCGGTGGAATAGCTCCATCTTACAGACCATACAAAATGATAGTAATTCAGGTAGGGCCCGGATCTCCATAGGGAGCTGATTCCACCAGGCAGGGGCCAGAGCCAAGAAGGCCCTGGCTCTGGCCGAGGCAAAACCGACGTCCTTCAAGCCAGGGGTGGTCAAGAGGTGTTGTGTAGCAGATTGCAACGACTTTCGGAGCGTGTATGGGGAAAGGTGGTCCCTCAGGTATGTTGGTCCCGGGCCGTGTAAGTCTTTAAACATCAGCACCAAAACCTTGAAGCGGATCCGGCACTCGATAGGTAGCTAGTGCAATTGGTGCAGCACCGGCCGAATGCTTGCCCGTAAAGTCAATGAAGTTGACAGCCGTGCTGCAGCATTTTGTACCAGCCAGAGTTTCCATATCAGCCCCAAGGGCAAGCCTGCATAGAGCAAGTTGCAATAATCCAGCCTGGAAGTGACTGTTGCATGGATCACTGTAGCTAAATCCTTGGGGAGGGGGGCGGGCAGATAGTCCATTGAAGGGTGGGATCTTAGACAGGAAACCCACCCAAGCCACGCTTGGATGCAGGGGACCTACGAGCACAGAGGCAGACAAGTAGATGAGCACAGAGGAAGAGTTGGTTTGGTTCCCTGCCCTTCGCTCAGAGTCTCAGAGCAGCTTGAAGTCCCCTTCCCTTCTGCACAACGTCAACTCTGTGCTGACGTTGCTTTCATAAATTTTTCACGGCAGACTTTTTACGGGGTGGTTTGCCATTGTCTTCCCCATGTCATCTACACTTTCCCCCCAGCAAGCTGGGGACTCATTTTACCGATCTCGAAAGGATGGAAGGCTGAGTGAACCTGGAACCGGCTACTTGAATCAGCTTCCTCTGAGATCGAACTCAGGTTGTGAGCAAAAGGCTCCGACTGCAGTACTGCAGCTTTATCACTCTGCGCCACGGGGCTCTTTGCCATACACTACACAGATATTAATAAAGGACATGCAAAGACATATTAACAGTGTAAAATAAGCAAAAATACAACCATATGCCACAGCCAGCAGGTGAAAAGTGAATCCACTTCCAAGCAAATCAATTCTTCGTACAAGTAGAATAAGTTTGAAAAATGTTACAATTAAGCTTGAAGACAAGATGTTCTCAACAGAGTTCGATCATTCAAATAACCCGTTTCGGTATCATTAAGTTTTTTCAAGAGTTAATAATGAGAGTAGAACAATTCACAAAGTTGCAAATCCACTATGGGAACAATGAAGAAGTTCTCAAAGCCTCAATAATAATATACAACATAATAGTAAGCAATCCAAAGGGCCAAGAACTGGCAGAGATCAGCTCCCCTGGAGAAAATGGCTGCTTTGAAGGGTGGACTCTAGGGCACTGTACCTGCTGAGGCCCCTCCCCCCCCAACCCCGCCCTCTCCTGACTCCACCCCCAAAGTCTCCAGGTATTTTCCAACCTAGACCTGGCAGCCTTAGTCACGTCTCGTCTATCACAGATAGAAGGTGTTTTGCTAAGAAGGAAGACACAAAGGGTGGGTGGGTGGGTGCTCTGGGCCCTTCCAGACTGACTCCCTACCAGAGTGGTGGCAGCCAGTAGAGGCTCTCCCTGATTCCCTGCTGTGCGACACAGTGTGCTGGGATTTCAACGGAGCCCACAGGCTCAAAAAGATTGGGGACCCCCTGGCCTATTCAATAAGGCAGGGAGGAGACCCTCTACAGCAGAGGTCCCCAACCCCCAGTCCATGGACCAGTACTGGTCTGTGGCCCGTTAGCAACCAGACCGTGAGTTGTATAATTATTTGATTATATATTACAATGCAGTAATAATAATAATAAGACGACATTGGATTTATATCCTGCCCTCCACTCTGAATTTCAGAGTCCCAAAGCAGCTCACAATCTCCTTTACCTTCCTCTCCCACAGCAGACACCCTGTGAGGTGGGTGGGGCTGAAAGAGCTCTCCCTAGAAGCTGCCCTTTCAAGGACAGCCTCTGCCAGAGCTATGGCTGACCCAAGGCCATTCCAGCAGCTGCAAGTGGAGGAGTGGGGGAATCAAACCCCGTTCTCCTAGATAAGAGTCCACGGACTTAACCGCCACACCAAACTAATAGAAATAAAGTGCACAATTGCATCATCCTGAAACAATCACCATTCCCACCCCCCTCCCGGGTTTGTTGAAAAATTGTCTTCCACAAAACTGGTCCCTGGTGCCGAAAAGGTTGGGGACCGCTGCTCTACAGGCATTCATGCAGGTCAAGTAGAGAATAGGAGTAGCTTGTTTGTCTTTTCCTAGTCCCCTCCATTTACTCCTCGATGCTCCTCCTTCAGCCTCTTGACTTTACCCTTGCAGCCAATGTTCTTCGTTATCTGCAGGTGCTCCAGAGGCTCCCTGGCAGTTTGGCTCTTTGCACGTGCTGGGGAGAGGAGCACGAAATTGACAGTCTGCAAGGACTGCTGAAAGAAGAAGGTTTGTTGAGACATGTAGTCTCATTGACCACAATGCACTGAGAGATTTCTGACCCCCTGAAAGGAAGACAGGCGAACCACACCGAGGTGCCAATTAAGCAAAAGGCTGATCATCTGCAGATTTCACCCCCGGTGAGCTGGAGCAACGAGGTCGGCCGTGCTGAGTTTCTTTTTAAGCTAATTAGGGGACTGGCTGGCACATAAGTTAATTCACTGCACAAGGACCTCTGACAGCACTGGGGAATGGCTAACATTTTTGGGTGTCAAACATGTGGCCCAGGGGCCAAATCAAGCCCCCAGAGGGCTCCTATCAGCCCCCCCCCCCGAGCAACTGGCTGTTATCTGCTTCCTTTTCCCTCTCTCTTGCTTCCATCTGCATCACAGCTTGCTTTGCCAGGCTTTCTCAGTTGCACAGGAGCTACAGCTTTCTCCATTAACTGAGGTTCCTCCCTTGGGGAGGAAGGAGGAAGCGGGAGTTTGCTTTACCAGGCTCTTTCAATTGCACTGCTGAGCTACTGAGCCAAGCCTCTCTTCCTTCTGTTGGCTGAGGCTCCTCCCCCTCCTGGTCCCCTGGGGATGGAAGGAAAGAGCCAGAGCTTCCTTTGCCCAGGTGCCTGGATCCCATGGGAGAAAAAAACAAAGAAAGCACCTTTAAGACCAACCAGTGCTAATGTTTTAAGCATGTTTTAGTTTAAGTTTTTTTTAAAAAAAATCATTTATTGTGTTTGTCTGTGTCCTTTATACAGTTTATATCTCTGCTACCTAATCTTAAAGGGGTACACATATGGCCCAGCTGAACATGTTTTGGCCCAGAAGGTCTCATTTATGTCAGATCCGGCCCTCATAACAAATGAGTTCGACAGCCCTGGCTTACAAGCTTTCCTTCCTGTCGATCCTGTGATAGAACCCGGAACTCAGTTGTGTGGTCAGACACCTCTGTGTTTCTCTGCGATGGCCTTGGTTGGCGGAGTGAAAGCAGCAGCTAAGAACGGGCAGTTTGAGGCCCGGCCTCAGTTAATGTTGAGGTTTTATTTCTTAGGCAACCAAAGCTCACATCAAGCTCAACACCAAGAAGCTGTACCAGGCCGATGGCTACGCGGTGAAGGAGCTGCTGAAGGTCACTTCCATGCTTTACAACGCCATGAAGACCAAAGGCCTCGACGCTGTCAACGTGGATGAGGATGATGTGGGGAAGTTCAAGTTCGACCTTGGCTCGAGAGTAAGGGAAATGATGTTTTCTCTTGCTTTCTTTTTTTTTGAAAAACAGATCCTTGCATTAACACTCTCTTCCTTCCTGGAGCTCCCAAGTGCTTTTTTGACTTCATTGGTCCCATGAAGTAGATCAGGTGGGGACTGTGTCTCCAGCCAAGCAGCTGTTTAAGGAGTGTATCAAGGAGAGTGTCCCTAAGGGAACATAAGACGAGCCCCGCTGGACGGAACTAAATGGTCCATCTAGTCCAGCACCCTGTCTCACACTGTGGTCAACCAGTTCCTCTGGACAGTCAACAGCAGGGCATAGAGAGCCAGTTTGGTGTAGTGGTTAAGTGTGCAGACTCTTATCTGGGAGAACCAGGTTTGATTCCCCATTCCTCCACTTGCAGCTGCTGGAATGGTCTTGGGTCAGCCATAGCTCTGGCAGAGGTTGTCCTTGAAAGGGCAGCTGCTGGGAGAGCTCTCTCAGCCCCACCCACCTCACAGGGTGTCTGTTGTGAAAGAAGATAAAGGAGATTGTAAACCACTCTGAGGCTGATTCAGAGAGAAGGGCGGGATATAAATCTGCGGTCTTCTTTTTCCTCTTCATAGAGGCCAAGGCCTTCCCCTTCCCCTGATGTTGTGTCCTGGGTCTGGGAAACAGTAAATACTCTCTGTATAAAGTATTTCCTTTTGTCTGTTCTGAACCGACTGCCCATCAGCTTCATTGGATGCTCTCGCATTCTAATATTTTAGGAGAGAGAAAAAGCATTCTTTGTCAGCTCTCTCTGTCCCATGCATAATTTTATAAACCTCTGTCATGCCCCCCCTTAGTTGTCTCTTTTCTGACCCAAAAAGTCCCAAACCCTTCAGGCTTTCCTCCTAGGGAAGGTGCTCCAACCCCCTCATCATCTGGGTTGCCCTCCTCTGTGCTATTCCCAGCTCTGTAGTTTTTCCAGGTTGGCTTCTTCCTAGCTGCTGGCCGTGCAGAAGAAGATGAAGAATTGCAGATTTGTACCCCGCCCTTTTCTCTGAATCAGAGACTCGGTGCGGCTTACAATCTCCTATATCTTCTCCCCCCACAACAGACACCCTGTGTGATGGGTGGGGCTGAGAGGGCTCTCGCAGCAGCTGCCCTTTCAAGGACAACTCCTGCGAGAACTATGGCTGACCCAAGGCCATTCCAGCAGGTGCAAGTGGAGGAGTGGGGAATTGTGGAGAAACGCCATTTTAGTCAGTGGTGGTGCTTCATTTGGCAGGGGTCAGTAAATCCCTCAGCAGGCGTTGTAGCCTTCCCCTCACTCCCCCCCTCCCTTCCAGAGCCAAACCAACAACGCTAGGGGGAAAATCTCCTAGAGAGGCAGGAAGTGCTGTTGTTCCTTGCATGTGTAGGCAGGAAGAGAAGGCAGATTTGATCTGGGGCTCGAGCGAGCATGTGGTGAGCAATGGAGGCTCCTGCCTGGGAGGGCCCAGGCAGGCTGACTAAGTAAGTAATTCACAAGACAGGGCAAGTTTAGATCAGGGCCAGCCGGATGCGTTTATAATCAACTTTTCTTTGTTATGCTGTTTGCTGTGGTGTGCTGTGCTGTGCTAATTTTGTAGATGCAACTGTTTTTGTTTTGTTTTTCTTTTCCTATCCTTTTCTCTTTTAAATAAATGTTTTTTCTGTTTAAAATGCTGGCAGTCAAACTCTGTACCACATAGATCCCCAGACCGCTTTAGACCACGCTGTGTTGAGAAGGGGGCCCCGGGGAAGGGGGAAGGCATGCAGTTGGATAAGGTGCCAATCCTCCAGGGGTGCCCCAAAGACGCGCTGAGGTCTCTGTGAAACCCAAGTGCAGGGTGGCAGAGGACCTTGAGGCCTGGCCTCACAGCTGGAGAGGGGGATTGGGAGTCCTGTTCCTCTCAATCTGAACCCTGGGACTGAGCAGGTGGTGGCAGCGAGCCCAAGGGGCAGGAGGAGAAATAGCTCCCTCCAGGAGTTGGCGACTCCATAGGGAGCTGACGGGACCGGGTCTGAAGGCAGAATCGGGCCGGTTCCGCCACAGGAATCAAACCTGGTTCTCCCAGATAAGAGTCTGCACACTTAACCACTACACCAAACTGGCTCTCTAGGAGGCCATTGGTCAATGGTCAAGTTTGAGTCCCATCTGGTTGCCTTACCTAGCCATATGCTGTATGAGCCAGCTAGTTAAAAAGCAGAGAACATGTTTGGGAGCTCCATCCTGGCTAACGACGGCTGCGACCCATGGGAAAAGTTTGTCATGGCTTTCTTTTTTAAAGCTTCCCCCACCACCATGGGACTTGTATATGCAGCTTGTTCCCACTGGCCTGGATGTTATTGGGAAACTTTGACACACGCCCGCCCCCCAAATTCCAGGCACATGGATTTCTCCCTTCTTTCTATAATATTTCCCAAACCTGGTTTGCTGTGATGCTTTAGGAATAATCACAGAAAGCCAACACGGCAGCCATGCAAGCGGGAAGGTACATATATTTCTGATCCTCCACACACTTGTGCCTTTCCGCCTGCTCCACTCTGTGATGGAGAGGAATTCACTGACATAACCTTTGGTTCAATAAAGAAGTTGATTGCTCCTTGGGGGAACACCCCTTGCTGAACCGCATCCCGTCTCCAAAGGTCCCAATTTCTGCTCCTTTTTTGTGACCTAGTCTCATGAGAATTACAGTCTTTGTGGTGCTTTTTTCTTTTCTTTCTTTTTTTGTACAGTGCTTTTAAAAGCTTATTCCTTGAACCTTGGGAGCCAATGCTCAGAGGATAATTGCAGATCAATATCCTTTATCGTAGCAAGCCACCTTTATGGTTCCCAAATAAAATTCGATGCAGGCACCAATATTATAGAAATCCCTCCTTGCTGACATCCGACGGGGCCGTCCAGTGAAGGTCTTCAAGCTGCTATTGAAAAGCTTTTTTTCCCTCCTCTTCCCTAGAGGTTTCTGAGGCAGCTGTTGAGTTTCATGGGTCGCCGTTGTGGGTGTAATTGAATTTGGGTTTCTTTTTTAAACAAATTGTCATGTTCTTAAATTTTTTTTTTAATGTTTGGAGACCATATTCTTTCTTCTGTTATAGAATCATAGAGTTGGAAGGGACCTCAAGGATCATCTGGTCCAACCCCTTACACGATGCAGGAAATTCACAAATATCTCTTCCCCTCACACACACTCCCAGTGACCCCTGCTCCATGCCCAGAAGATGGCAAAAACACAAAAAAACACCCTCCAGGATGCCTGGCCAGACTGGCCTGGATAAAATTGCTTTCTGACCCCAAAACGGTGATTGGCATTTCCCTGGATATTGGATTTTTGGATTCCCATCCTATACTCTGAATCTCAGAGTGGTCACAATCGCCATTACCTTCGCCTCCCCCCCACCCACACACACAGACACCCTGTAAGGTGTGTGGGGCTGAGAGAGCTCTGAGAGAAGTTGCCCTTTCAAGGACATCCTCTGCAAGAGCTATGGCTGACCCAAGCCATTCCAGCAGCTGCAAGTGGAAGAGTGGGGAATCAATCTGGTTCTCCCAGATAAGAGTCCGTGCACTTAACCACTACACTAAACTGACCCTGGGCGTGCAAGGCATAAATAACCAGATAAAACAATTTAAAATTAAGACCTAATTACAATGCAGTTTCCGAGACCTAAAAATCACTAAACAGAATCTGGTTATTTGATGAGTAATCTTTGCATTCTTCTGTGAGAAACAAGTCTACCTTTCCAGTGAAACTAGAGATTTTATCAAGCGATGGAGCATCTCGTCACATGCTTCCTTTATAAAACGGGCAGCTAAAAAACACAGTCCTTGCCTGCACACTGCCCTCTGTGGGGAGGGGGGAAGATTTACTATTGGGTCCTATTCCCCCAGAACAACCCTTTGAGGTGGAAGTCTTCCCGATGCGGCTGAAGCAGTTGCAGTCGGCATCCTCATGTCACGAAGGGCCAGAAGCCTGAAGGCAGAAAGGAGATGAGAGCAGGCTGCATGCCTGATAACTTGAGTACTTTATGTGATTATTTAGGCTCCTGGGAATAATTGGGAGTTGCCATTGGCGACTGGCAGTCCTGCATATTTCAGGGTTCTGCTGAGCAGCTTTACCGGCTGTGTTATTCTCTCTTTCTGCCTGTGTTGGACCTTCTTGAGAAAAATGCGTCTGGATGAAAGGCACAGTGCTTTCGCTCAAATTGGCTCCTCTTGCTTCAGGAAACATTTGGGTTTTCTGGTTAGGCTGGGGGCATATGATGTTTGTAAGCCCGGTTCAGACTCAGTTTGAGAGCCAGTTTGGTGCAGCTGCTAAGTGTGCCGACTCTTTATCTGGGAGAACCGGGTTTGATTCCTCACTTCTCCACTTGCAGCTGCTGGAATGGCCTTGGGTCAGCCGTAGCAGGAGTTGTCCTTGAAAGGGCAGCTGCTGTGAGAGCCCTCTCAGCCCCACCCACCTCACAGGGTGTCTTGTGAGGGAGGAAGATGAAGGAGATTGAGAGCCACTCTGAGATTCAGAGTGGAGGGCAGGGTATAAAGCCAATATAATCTTTTTCTTCACCAAAATCTGTGCAAATAGTGTCACTGAAGGAGGGGGAGTATTAGGCCTTTCCAGCCACCATTTTCCCTTGAGATGTACTTATATCTATGAACTTGTTTCCCTGGGACCTGCTAGGGAAGGTCACCACCTTCTGTTTCTCCCGTTTGTCTAGATTGGCGAGCTGAAGGCAACCAGGCAGCTGGCCTCCGAGATCACTTCCAAAGGCGCCTCCGTCTACGACTTGCTGGGCAAAGAAGTGGAGCTGAGGGTAAGTGGGGAGGACGGAAGTTGTCGGGGCTGCAAAAGGAAGAGCTTTGCTCAGGGATCACGTAAGACGACTCCCACTTCCTGTGGGGCAGTCACGTTCTTCTGATTGGATCTTTCTCTGTAAGCCCAAGATCGGTCTGGTTGTTTGCAGTAAATCAGAGATCTCCTGGGCAGGTAAAAAGGGCAGCGGGGCTGCTTTGCTTTGCTCTGAGGCTGCCTCCCTGCCGTGGAGCGAAGCTGCGCTCCCTTTTTTGTCTGCCCGGGTCGCAGGCGGGGGCAACGCAATGCCTCCACCTGGCTCTGCTAGCTGACCACGGCCCGGTGGTTGGGGACCCTTGTTCTAAAGCCTTTGCCCGGGAGGTATATTTGAGTGACATCTGAGCCTGGGGTAGTCCCCATTGATGTTAAGAACTGTACACAGAGGTGCTGGATTGTGGTAATTTACATAGACTTAATTTCTTAATTATTAATTAATGCCAACAAAAGTCCGTATAGTCAAAGCAGTGGTATTCCCAGTAGTAATGTATGGCTTTGAGAGCTGGACCATAAGGAAGGTCGAGCGCAAAAGAATAGATGCTTTCTAGCTGTAGTGCTGGAGAAGAATCTTGACAGTCCCATGGACTGCAAGAAGATCCAATCAGTCAGTCCTAAGGGAAATCAACCCAGACTGTTCCCTGGAAGGTCAGATGCTGAAGCTCAAATACTTTGGCCACCAAATGAGAAGGGAGCACTCCCTGGAGAAGACCCTGATGCTAGGAAAGACAGAAGGCAGAAGAAGAAGGGGACGGCAAAAGAGGAGATGGCTGGACAGCATTACTGATGTAAAACACGAATTTGAGCAGACTTCGGGGGATGGTGGAAGACAGGAGGGCCCGGCGTGACTTGGTCCATGGGGTCGCAAAGCGTTGGACTCGACTGTGCGACTGAACAACAACAACAACAACAACAACAATTTCTTAATCTCGGCTGTAGTTTGTATAACAGTCGGCCTGCCCCAGTTGTCTGGCTTTCCTGTCCAGCGTGTTCCAGAGTGAGGATTTTTGAAGCCCCCAAGGCTCTTCACTTGTCACATGCCAGTCATTTGCAGAATGATGAAAAGCGACACTGAGCGGTTCCTCCAGTTGCCTGTTAAGTACCAAGGCAGCTTGTTCCAGGGAGAACCTGATCCCACGCCTCCAGCCTTGTCAAAGAGCATTTTGTTGGAAGCCGGTCTTCAAGCAGTGCACTCCAATTGCGGAAACCTGTGTCATCTTCCAGTGTTGATGAACTGTGCCCTGGGTAAACGAGGCTTGCCTCAAGCAATTTGTATCCCGAGATGGAAACAGTTGTCAGGTCAACTTTGCTGTCCTCTGTCTCAGGAGGCATCGCGCTTCCCTGTGCCTCGTTAGACTCAAGGTGACATTTGAAAGACACAAAGCGTGACGGCCTCCAAGAACGGACCAGGTGGCCCTTTCAGTGCCCTCTCCCTTAATGCTCTGTGACTGGCTCCCACTTTCTGAGCGATTAACTGAAACTCTGGAACGCAGCCTCAGCTCAAGAATAGATTTTTCAAGCGCCGCTGCTGTAGGTGTCTCTGAGCACTGAGCAGTGCCCTTTAGCATGAATTCAACAATCTGATCTTTGTTATCATTACACAAGCAAAATGTACTGCCCCCTCCCCTGGGTGGGACACATGCTGGGTGCCTAGAAGGTGCCAGGTTTAATCCCCAGTGTCTCCAGGTAGCAGGTGATGGCAACACCTTTCTGTGCCAGAGATCTGGAAGAAGTGCTGAAGGTTGGTGTGGACCAGGGGTGGCCAAATTGCAGCTTGGGAGCCACACGTGGCTCTTTCACACATACTGCATGGCTCTCGAAGCCCCCGCTGTCTTGTCGGCTGGCTTGGAGAAGGCATTTGTCTCTTTAAATCATTTCACCAAGCCAGATTAAAGTTAAAGTTGCTTTCTTTCTACTTCTCCCCATCTGTTTTCCTCCCTCCCTCCCTCCGACATCTGATGTCCATGTCTTGCAGCTCTTGAACATCTGATGTTTATTCTATATGGCTCTTACGTTAAGCAAGTTTGGCCACTCCAGTATAGACACTACTTCACAAGAGGGGCCAGTGTCCATTGGATAGACAGGATACATCTTGAGGAAATGTCTGTGAATTGCGTCCCCAGTCCTTGGAGCTGGACTGCTTCTTGAACTGGAGGTTACAATCGGGAAGGCTCTTACTCTTGCAGCTTTCCACAAACTGTGCAAAACTGAATAATTCAAGAAGGCTTTTCTATGCAGGCAACAGAGTAAATGATTCACGAAGTGACTTAGGTAGATTATTATGCACCGTGGTCTATACTACTTTGTGCAGCTTACTGAAACTAAGATCCTAGTATATAATTTTTGCATTATTTAAGGTATCGTGTTAAGACTTCTGCTTTGCTTCAGTTCTGTTTTTAGGGTTCTGATTGGTTCTACCACCCTAATTTTATTGAATATTCTGCCCTGTGGATTCTATTGTCTCGCTCTGTTTTCCACCTTGAGTCCAAACAAGAAAAGTGGACTATAAATCAGTGGCAACTGTGACTGAATTCCATGGATCCTTTTATCCAGGACTTTTTTTTGTAGCAGGAACTCCTTTGCATATTATGCCACACACCCCTGATGTAGCCAGTCCTCCTGGAACTTACAGTAGGCCCTGTACGAAGAGCCCTGTCAGCTCTTGGAGGATTGGCTACATCAGTGGGGTGTCATGAGCCCTGACAAGGAGGAGCTAGAAGGGTGAACAGACCTGGAAGAGTTGCCAGCCAGTTCCTCAGCTGAACAAACAGCAGCTGGCCCATCAGTCACTCTCCAGGCACCAGTGTCAGCTGTTGACAATCAATCTCCTCCAAGCTCTCCTCCTCCCATCTCAAGAGTTCGAAGCAGGCTCCAGAAAGAACTTTCAGAGTGAAGACATGAGGCACGCCGATGCTTCAGATCTCTCAGCCCTGAGTTCTAGCAGAGTCACTGCCACCCAGGGAGCAGGCTGACTGAGACTCTCATATAGCTCCCACCTAGGACCTGGTAATCTTGTGGAAGCAACAAGTCTATTCTCTGGCTTGCATCCACGCTCCTTCCGGATTCCTGATCCTGACCTGCTTGATTTCCTTGGCACCCTGACCTTTTGGCTTTTGGACATTGACTTCTGATTCCGGTTTGTGATTCTGCATTGGTGACCTGGCTCCTGCTTGACTTCCTGGACTTTGACCTTGGACTGGCTTTGGACTCCTGCCTGCCTGCACCCTGAGAACGTGACAGGGGGTGTAGCCTAATATGCAAAGGAGTTCCTGCTACAAAAAAGCCCTGCTTTTATCCATTTCTCAAATCTGTTTTGAAGAAGCCACCGGGGCTGGCATTGAGTCCTCTCAACCCCCCATCTAGAGAAAGAGACGCGCTTCCTCCATCCCCACAATTTGAATCTCATTTTTCTGAATCTAAATATATCAGGGCGCCTCCGCTTTGGAACCTGACTCTGGAGCTTCTGTCTCACCGCTCCTGTCACTTTTGGACAGCAGAGAAAAACAAAGGAGGGAAAGAAACCTAACCCAAAAACTGGAGTAAGAAACCTAAAAAAGGTTAATATGCAATTAAAGGGCCGAACATTAAAAACAAAGTGTAAAAAAAAATCATAAATCAACATGCACGTATTTATTGTTGAAAGCTAAAACCATTTAAGGGCCCATCATAAGCCTCTATCCTATGTAAAATCATAAAACCTCAATGGGAACCCACCTTGACTTGACCTGGTCTTCAGAGGTCAGAAAGGTAAGTACACATATTGGCTCATAATACAGAACGGAATAAAACAACAGAACAATGCTGAGCCACAAGGAAATTTAATGAAGTGACAAAGATATTCTTGAGGCCTCTTGTTCTATAGCCTTATGTCTTAATCAAGAGCATACCTATAGCATTCAGTATTTTTTTGTATACCACGTGGTCCAGAATTGATCAAGTAAAGTCAGAGCCTATGTGCAAACTCTAAGGCTATAGAACAAGAGGCCTCAAGAATATCTTTGTCACTTCATTAAATTTCCTTGTGGCTCAGCATTGTTCTGTTGTTTTATTCCGTTCTGTATTATGAGCCAATATGTGTGCTTACCTTTCTGACCTCTGAAGGAGACCAATTTAGGTCAAAACGCGTCAGGTCAAGTTGAGTGGCTTCCCATTGAGGTTTTATGATTTTGCATAGGATAGAGGCTTATGATGGGCCCTTAAATGGTTTTAGCTTTCAACAATAAATACGTGCATGTTGATTTATGATTTTTTTTACACTTTGTTTTTTAATGTTCAGCCCTTTAATTGTGTATTAACCTTTTAGGTTTCTTACTTCTGGGCAGCAGCAGGTGCTGATGGAGCGTCTTCCGAGGCATGGCACCGCTCAGCCTTTGCCGTTCCGAAGAAGTGACATCCGTGATGGCCGTCCTGGAAAATCCACGTCGGGTTAAGCAGAGGAGGCGGCTGTTTGAGAAGCAGGGAGTCGATTCCGTACCGAACCTTTTCAAGGTTGCATAGTCGTTAGCAGCCCTGTAGCTAAGAGTCACAGGGGGAGGGGTCCAAAGGGGGTTGTCGTAGGAGAGGGGGCCATGGGGGTGAGAGCAAGAGGCTGGGGGCCACGCCTCTCCCTCCCCTCTCCAGTGTGATTTAAATTGCATGTAAGCTCTGATTCCCCTTCTACCTTTCCTGGAGCTCAGCCTGCAGTGATCAGCTTCCACTTCTGAAGTTCTTCGTGCTGGGGGCACAGTAGGAGGGCTTCTGGGGGCACAGTAGGAGGTGGACCTCCTGTGGCACTGGGGTTTTTTGGCCACTGTGTGACACAGTGTTGGATGGGCCATTGGCCTGATTCAACATGGTTTCTCTTATGTTCTTATGTTCCTAAAAGAAGGCTGATTTGTATCTCTGCACTCCCTCCCCATTTCCCTGCTTTTCTGTGCCCTTCCCCAACCAGGAGCATGCGTGGCTTGTACACACTGGTTGAGGGAGAAATGTCCTGGCCACCCTCCTTCCTCCCTCTTCCCCACCTCGGAAGGACTTTAGCTGCCCTTGCAGCCTGTGCAATCTAGGGGCCTCTCCTTCCCTCCACCCACCTGAGAACTTACCTTATGGCGGTGGAAAACAAGGCAGCACATGGAGCCCCCAGCTCTTCATGGCCGGTCTAATGGCTGCTGGGAGCAAGGGGTGGAGCTGGCTGCCCACCTACCCACCCTACTTTCGGAATCTGCCCACGCACCCACCCAACTCTGCTCAGAGTGCTTCAGGAAGAGCTTACTAGTGCTGCTACCCACTTCATGTACTGAGGTGATCGGGGTGAGGGGTCCCGAGGGGGTGGGGGGCGATGGCTTGGGGAGGGGGCCTATAAAATCCACAAGGAGGCTGGACCCTGTGGGCCCTATGGGGAGCTACCTAGTGTGTCCTGTCTCTCCCCCCCACCCCCAGTCTCAGCCCCAGCAATACAGGAGGTGCCAGTGCGGTGTAGTGGTTAAGTGAGTGGACTCTTATCTGGGAGAACCGGGTTTGATTCCTCACTCCTCTACTTGCACTGGCTAGCATGGCCTTGGGTCAGCCATAGCTCTGACAGAGGTTGTTCATGAAAGGGCAGCTGCTGTGAGAGCCCTCTCAGCCCCACCCACCTCACAGGGTGTCTGTTGTGGGGGAGGAAGTAAAGGAGATTGTGAGCCGTTCTGAGACTCTTCAGAGTGGAGGGCGGGATATAAATCCAATATCTTCATCTACCTCACAGGGTGTCTGTTGTTGGAGGGGGGGAGGGAAAGGAGATTGTGAGCCGCTCTGAGACTCTTTGGAGTGGAGGGCGGGATATAAATCCAATATCTTCATCTACCTCACAGGGTGTCTGTTGTTGGAGGGGGGGAGGGAAAGGAGATTGTGAGCCGCTCTGAGACTCTTCGGAGTGGAGGGCAGGATATAAATCCAATATCTTCATCTACCTCACAGGGTGTCTGTTGTGGGGGAGGAAGGGAAAGGAGATTGTGAGCCGCTCTGAGACTCTTTGGAGTGGAGGGCGGGATATAAATCCAATATCTTCATCTACCTCACAGGGTGTCTGTTGTGGGGGAGGAAGGTAAAGGAGATTGTGAGCCGCTCTGAGACTCTTTGGAGTGGAGGGCGGGATATAAATCCAATATCTTCATCTACCTCACAGGGTGTCTGTTGTGGGGGGGGGGAGGGAAAGGAGATTGTGAGCTGCTCTGAGACTCTTCGGAGTGGGGGGCGGGATATAAATCCAATATTTTCTTCTTCTTCTTCATCCCCAGGGAACATTTGGACAAATGGGCAAGACTGGTCTTTGTGCTGATGTAGCTTGGGGGGGGGGCAATTTGCATCCTCGCAAACTGAATTGTGGCGTGTCCCATGGTATCTTTCCTGCCCACGTCAGCCGGGCTTAAGTAACATATGCATTTACGTTCATGAATTAATATGCGAAGGAACAGAGTGTCTGAAAAGGCATGACAGCAACTGTTTACGTGTTTTTTTTTTTAATTAATTGTACATATTAAAACTTGGAGGTACATATCAGGTCTTTTCATATAGAGAAGGAGGCTGTAGTGACAGGAACTGGAAGGAGAAGATCAACACAGTACTGTGCAGAGTTCAGGCCCTTAAAGGTCCATTGGGCTTTGAATGATTTAACTCTGTGTTTGCGAGGGGGGGGGGCAGCAATGGGAGGGCTTCTAGTGTCCTGGCCTTACTGTTGGACGTCCTGACAGCACCTGGGGTTTTTTGCCACTATGTGACAGCATGTTGGACTGGATGGGCCACTGGCCTGATCCAACATGGCTTCTCTTTTGTTCTTATGTCTTGGGCAGCAATGCTCTGTACTCTTGATGCTTGAGGAGGGGCAATGGTGGGAGGGCTTCTGGTGTCCTGGCCCCACTGGTGGATATCCTGATGGCACCTGGTTTTTTTGACCACTGTGTGACAGCGTGTTGGACTGGATAGGCCACTGGCCTAATCCAACATGGCTTCTCTTATGTTCTTATGTCTTGGGCAGCGATGCTCTGTATTCTTGGTGCTTGAGGAGGGGCAACGGTGGGAGGGCTTCTGGTGTCCTGGCCCCACTGGTGGACCTCCTGATGGCACCTGGTTTTTTTGACCACTGTGTGACAGCGTGTTGGACTGGATGGGCCACTGGCCTAATCCAACATGGCTTCTCTTATGTTCTTATGTTCTCTTACGTTCATACATTTACAATTGCACAGGGTGAGGTGTCGAACACGTTTGTTACGAGGGCCAGATCTGACATAAATGTCACTTTCTCAATCCAGGCAGCATGTGCCATAAAACGGAATGGCAGGCACGGAAGATATAAACGATATAAAGGACAGCAGCTGCCTCACTGCGAGCCCCCCAGAGCTGAGGGTGGGGGAGCTGCAGAGGAAAACCCAAATGGGTGGACTGGAGAGCCAGCACCGCAGCAATGGGCAGACGCTCCTATGCTGCTTGACTGCTGCGGCCAAGGTTGTCCCGCCATGCTGAAGCCGTATCCCTCCCCCCTCCTAGCAGTCTCCTGTTCCCTCCCTTGCAGTAGTTGCTTCTGGGCTGCATGAGAGCCCTGGACAGGCCAGTTCCAGCCTCCCCCACGGCCCTTATTTTTGCACCCCTGTGTTTGCCATTCAGAGTATTGCCTATGATTTGCCCTGTTGCCAGGGGTGGAATTCTAGCAGGAGCTCCTTTGCATATGAGGCCACACACCCCTGATGTAGCTCTCAGAGGACTGGCTACATCAGGGGGTGTGGCCTAATATGCAAAGGTGCTCCTGCTAGAATTCCACCCCTGCTTGTTGCTATCCTCACAACACTCCTATGAGATAGGTTCAGTTATCCCTCTGTGGGAGGATCTGAGGCTGAGGCAGGGGAATGACCTAATGAGTTCTTGGTGGAAGCTGAATCTGAACCCAGGATCGCTCTCAGAGTCAATGCATTGTACCGGCTCTCCGGATGACCGAAAAGGGAGACGGTTTCCCATACTGAAATGTCTCCCCTTCCCATCCCCATCCGTCTCACCCCACTAGGTTTTATGCCCAGGCACCTCTCCTCTGAGAAGGAAGCATGCCTGGCAAGGGGGAGGAGAAAGGAAGCTTTCCTGTGTAGGCCAATCCCTCTTCTTCCCAGCAGTTTCTTTTCATCCCCAGCCACAGCCAGCTGTGGTGGAGGGATTAAGAGTGGCAGACTAATCCAGAGAATTGGGTTTGATTCCCCACTCCTCCCCCATGCAGTCAGTTGGGTGACCTTGGGCCAGTCACCGGTCTCTCAGAGCTCCCTCAGCCCCACCTACCTCACAGGGTGTCTGTTGTGGGGAGAGGAAGGGAAGGCGATTGTAAGCCCCTCTGAGACTCCTTCTGGTAGTGAAGGGCAAGGTATAAAGCCAATCCTCCTCCTCCTCTTCTCTCAACTGTGGTTGGCTCATGTTCTGCCCTCACTCTAATACTGTGTGCATATGATGCAGAATCTGAACTTGCTCAGTTTGGTGTAGTGGTTAAGCGTGCCGACTCTTATCTGGGAGAGCCAGGTTTGATTCCCCATTCCTCCACTTGCACCTCCTGGAATGGCCTTGGGTCAGCCATAGGTCTCGTAGGAGTTGTCCTTGAAAGGGCAGCTGCTGGGAGAGCTCTCTCAGCCCCACCTGCCTCACAGGGTGTCTGTTGTGGGGGAGGAAGATAAAGGAAACTGTAAGCTGCTCTGAGACTCTGAGATTCAGAGCGGAGGGCAGGATATAAATCCGATATCATCATCTTCTTCTCATTCTCTTTTTACTTCTGTCCAAGGAAGCCTGGAGCTTGTTAATAGATTTGTAATCATATGTGCCTTCCACCCTTCCTCCAAGAGTAGCTCACCCAGGACGTTTCATTTTCATAACGACCCTGTGAGGTGGGCCAGGCAGAGAGGTAGCGAGTTGCCCAATTTCACCCAGGAAGCGTCAGGGCTGAGTGGAACTTTGACCCTGTGGTTTTCCCACCCGGGACCAAGGCTCAGACCACGCTTAACGTTTATATAGCACTTTCAAAGTGCATTAAAGATATTGTCTTGGTAATCGTTATGAACAGCCAGGGATATCTAAGTCATTGGTCTCTCATAGTACATTGGAGGCTGGACTGAAACCGTGTGATTTCATCCAGGTGGGCAGCCGTGTTGGTCCGAAGCAACAGAACAAAGTCTGAGTCCAGGGGCACTTTTAAGACCCACAGAAGTTTAATCCTGGGTATAAGGTTTTGTGTGCACACAGGCTTCTTCAGATACATCCAAGCCTCAGATTCAGCAGGAGATCACAGGAGTGCAGCCCCTGAACCTTTCTGAGGGTTCCCCCTCTTCCTTCCCATCTACCTTGTCCATTGAAGGTAGCTGCATAACAATCCCTGGATTAGGAGAGCAGGCAGGCAGCCAGCCAACCACCAGGGCCTTTGCCACGCCCCCAGCAGCCTTCATTAACCCCTGGAGAAGCCCACAACACCCTTTCTCCACTTATGATGTGATTTTGGGCAGCAGGTGGTTTGCTGGTCTTTTGACTGGGGTGGTGGTGTGCAGTCCAGGAGAGCCCCAGGCAAGCGAGGCCTGCTTGGATCTCTAGCTAGCCCAAGCAGGCCCCGCTCGCCCAGGGCTCTCCTTTCTTGCATCAGGTTGCTTTTGGCAGCAGGGAGGGGGTGGCATATGCTAATGAGTTATTATAATGAGCTCCGCCACCTATTTTTCTGCAAAATGACCCCTGGGTACATCAAAATGGAAGTTAACAATTCATATAGGGAGAGAGATGAACATATGAAGATGCCTTATACTGAATCAGCCCCTGGATCCATCAAAGTCAGTCTTGTCTACTCAGACTGGCAGTGGCTCTCCAGGGTCTTAAGCTAAGGTTTTTCACGCCTACTTGCCTGGACCCTTTTTAGTTGGAGATGCCGGGGATCGAACCTGGGACCTTCTGCTTACCAAGCAGAGGCTCTACTGCTGAGCCACCGTCCCTCCCCTAGACATATGAACATATGAAGCTGCCGTATACTGAATCAGCCCCTCGGTCCATCAAAATCAGTCTTGTCAGACTGGCAGCTGCTCTCCAAGGTCTCAAGCTGAGGTTTTTCACGTCTACTTGCCTGGACCCTTTTGAGTTGGAGATGCCGGGGATCGAACCTGGGACCTTCTGCTTACCAATCAGAGGCTCTACCCCTGAAACACCGTCCCTCCCCTTCATGCCTCTATGTTGGTGAGCAGCAAATTAGCATACAACTGAATGAAGATATTTTGACATATGCAAAAGCCAAACAGCAATAGCAAGTCAAGTTTGTACAGTCAGCAAGTCACCATTCGTTTGGATTTAACCGGAGGGGAAACAGTGTGATGGTAAAAATGACTTCTATGTAATGTTGTGCAGGCTTGCAATTGGGAAGCGAGGCAGGGTGTAAAGAGCAAAGTGAAATTATTATTTTGTGTTGTTTGAACGTTACTGTGTCTTGTCATTATGAGGATCAAATGTGGGGGGCGGGGGAGGAAGGAAGAACCAAGTCTCCCTGTAGGAGACCCGGGGCAGTTTTTTAACCACGCTTAACTTGCCCAGAGCATGAAGCAAGGTTGTGGGGGACCCCTTTCAGAAGCGTTCGGGGATGGGAATGGCAATGTTCATGCAGCGAGAGAGGATGGGGGTGAGATGTGGGGGGAACTGAGGAGGTGACATGATGATAAAGAGCAACCTCTGAAATAATACATCAGGGGACTGCTGTGGGGACTGTGACTTCCCTCCCCCTCCTGCTGGGCTGATTGTCTCCTTCCTGCACTCCGTCTATAAGATCCGTGGATGCTTCAAGAACCAGCCTTTTTGCCAGACACAGCCGAGATCTTATAACGCAGCATGTGGCAAATGGAAGATTGTAAGCCACTTTGAGTCTCTAATTCAGAGAGAATTGTTGTTGTTGTTGTTCAGTTGCACAGTCGAGTCCGACTCTTTGTGACCTCATGGACAAAGTCACGCCAGGCCCTCCTGTCTTCCACCATCCTCCGAAGTCTGCTCAAATTCGTGTTTGTTACATCAGTACAACTGTCCAGCCATCTTACCTTTTGCTGTTCCCTTCTTTTGCCTTCTGTCTTTCCTAGCATCAGGGTCTTCTCCAGTGAGTGCTCCCTTCTCATTTGGTGGCCAAAGTATTGGAGCTTCAGCATCTGACCTTCCAGGGAACAGTCTGGGTTGATTTCCCTTAGGATTGACTGGTTTGATCTTCTTGCAGTCCCAGGGACTCTCAAGATTCTTCTCCAGCACCACAGCTCAAAAGCATCTATTCTCTGCGCTCGGCCTTCCTTATGGTCCAGCTCTCACAGCCATACATTACAACTGGGAATACCATCGCTTTGACTATACGGACTTTTGTTGGCAGGGTGATGTCTCTACTTTTTATTATACTGCCCAGGTTCACCATAGCTGTCCTCCCAAGGAGCAAACGTCTTTTAATTTCCCGGCTACAGTCACCATCTGCAGTGATCTTGGATCCCAGAAATGTGACGTCCGTCACTACTTCCATGTCTTCCCCTTCTATTTGCCAAGGTGTGATGGGGCCAGATGCCACGATCTTGTTTTTTTTTGAAGTTGAGTTTCAAGCCTACTTTTGTGCTCTCCTCTTTCACCCTCAACAAGAGGTTCTTTAGGTCCTCCTCACTTTCTACCATTAGAGTAGTGTCATCTGCATATCTGAGGTTGTTGATGTTTTCCCCGGCAATCTTAATTCCGGCTTGTGCTTCATCCAGGCCAGCATTCCGCATGATGTACTCTGCATAGAAATTAAATATGCAGGATGACAGTATCCTTATTTATAAATTAAATAAGCAGGGTGACAAACAGAGAGAATGGCAGGGTATAAATCTGCAGTTTTCTTCTTCTTCTGGAGGTGCCGAATTGGGCGTCTCC
The DNA here is from genome assembly GCF_032191835.1 of Heteronotia binoei. NCBI lineage: Eukaryota > Metazoa > Chordata > Lepidosauria > Squamata > Gekkonidae > Heteronotia > Heteronotia binoei. The sequence continues at coordinate 12,798,223 of NC_083242.1, read as the reverse complement.
CATGAGACTTGGTTATGTTTCCGGGGGGGGGGGGGGGCGGAGCTGCAGAAGTTAGGCTTGCCTAGGGTGCCAGGCAGTCTAGGGTTGGCCCTGCGGACATCTCATATGGGGGCACATACAAGGGAGCTGTGATTACCCGTTGGGCTTATGCTGAGTGCCTCCTGCAATTAGAAACCAATGATCTGTCCTGTGGTGGGTAAGGGTTGCCAACCTGCAGGTGGCACCTGGAGATCTCCCGCTGTGACCCTTGCTCATAGCGACCCTTGATGACCAAGATCAGTCCCCCCTGGAGAAAATGGCTGCTTTGGAGGGGCGGGCCTCTATAGCATTGTACCTGGCTGAGGTCCCCTCCCCTTCCCAAACCCCACCCTCCCCAGGCTCCACCCCCAAAATCTCCAGGTATTTCCCAACCCAGAGCTGGCAACTCTAGTTTTCGGTAATCTCAAAGCCATGATGTGGTAGTTGTGTTAATTTATACCTGAAGCGGTCATTTTGATCTGACCTAAGAAAATAGAGCAGAAGAGAAGCCATGTTGGATCAGGCCAGTGGCCCATCCAGTCCAACAATCTGTGGCATTCAGTGGCCAAAAAACCCCAGGTGCCATCAGGAGGGTCCACCAGTGGGGCCAAGACACTAGAAGCCCTCCCACTGTTGCCCCCCTGCAAGCACCAAGAATACAGAGCATCACTTTGCCCCAGACTGAGAGTTCCATCTATCTGGGACAGTGATGCTCTATATTGTTAGACTCTAACCTTTATGACTGTATTGTACGTTGTATTTCTTCACAATTCTTTTTTGAGGGATGTGCCCCCCCCCCCCCGTACTTTTTATGGATACAGTTTTCTGTAGCACTGAGAACTCTGACCTTCTGTAATAACACAGTTGAGCCCCCCAAAGCTGTAAGCTATCTGGATTGTTCAGTACTTGCTAGGATGCAAGATTTTGCATCAGCGTCCCTTTTCTGGTTTCGGGCCCCGTGACTGGCGAGTTCTGAAAGCAGAGGGACCCTGGCAGGAAGCTGCTTCCTCCCGTCTCCGCCAACTGCACAGATGTTCATGTGGATAGACATGGCCACTGAATGGCACGGGAGAGGATAGGGTGGGTTTGACCATCAAAGACAATGACCGCTGTGCCCTGACCTGAATAGCCCAGGCAAGCCTGATCTCATCAGATCTTGGATGCTAAGCAGGATCAACTCTGGCCAAGTCCTTGGATAGGCGACCTCTTTGGAATACCAGCAGTCAGGGGGGCAGGGGCAGGCACCCCGCTTGGATCTCTCAATCATTCAGCAACCACGAAGCAGAACTCTGACCTCTGCGGAGAGCTGCATGTCGGTCAGTTTTTGTCCAGAAACTGTCGGAAGAGGCGCTGTCACAAGCTTCAGCTTCCAGGAGACCTGATAAGAGAGTTTCGGATGGCTAGATAGGCTGACACTGAGCTTTCTTCCTGTTTTACTCTCCTGTAGTTGTCCCTTTGAAACTTACAAGGGGCTCTGTGCAACACTCCGAACAAGAAAGCTTTTGCTGTGTTTAACCACATTGCACTCTGCTGCTTTGAGACAGATTCAGAAACTTGGCAACCTTCTGCCATGCTGACTTGTCTTGCAGAGCTAGGAACACGGGAAGGTAGAGGGCAAGAGTTCACCCCATGCCTGGAACAGCGCTTGCAACTTGCTTGTTAAAAAATGATTCCGGCGATCTTCACTCTCTCATCTGGGCACCCTTCCGCACAGATCAGACCGCTGTTTTTTCCTCTTGGCAGACTAGGGGCGGCTTGGCCTCGGCCAAGAACGAAATCCGCAAGAAGTTTTGTGGATTTTGTGCTTCAAATGAGAGAGCCTCCTTTGCCAAGAACAAAACCCGCAAGAAGTGTTGTGGATTCCGTGCTCCAAATTAGACTCCTTCCCCACCCTCCACCAGCCAGGGAGCAAGAGTGCTGTGAGCTCTCTTCATGGAAAGCATCTGCTTATTTTTTTCCAGCAAATGGTCTCTGCTCCTGCCTAAAGCTTTGTTGCCCTTTACAGAATTCCAGACGCAGCAGGGGAACTATGTATATGTTAGATTCAGATGGTAGCAGAACAAAGTGTGAGTTCAGCGGCACCTTTAAGACGGACAAAGTTTCATTAAAGGTATAAGCCAGGGGTGTCAAACATGCATCCCAGGGGGCCAAATCAGACCCCTGGATGGCTCCTATCAGGCCCCCGAGCAACTGACTGTTGTCTCCTTCCTTCTCCCTCTCTCTCGCTTCTTTCTGCACCACAGCTTGCTTTGCAAGGCTTGCTCAATTGCACAGGAGCTACAGAGCAAAACCTCTGTTTTCTCC